>NC_081552.1:229402064-229774564 GCF_963082655.1 Stomoxys calcitrans | reverse complement strand
ATTTTTTTGTTTTGAAGAAGAAGAAAGGCAATAGAAATTCTTTGAGAAAGTAACAATAGTTGAATTGCATAGAATTAGAGGGATTTAGTTCTCAGCTCTGGTAAATGACTCATTTTTACTAGGGGCTCAAAACGGCATATGGGGGGGAACGATTTGTATGGCATCTTCTATATCTATTACTTCTTATAAACGAACAAACCGAGTCAACCGTTCAGGCTTTTGATTAACCCGAAACTTTTCGGGTCGACGCAGTCCGAGTTAAGGGCGTGGTCGACGGACGGACACATGTAACACTGTCGGTAGGATGGCGAAAATCCTATGGGGTGATCCGGATCGTGAGAGGACGAGGCAATTCCTAAAAGAAAGTAAGAAGTTGGTCAGTATAGCTTTTGGTGATATAACGGGACACATAGGACTACGAGCTTACTTATGCAAAATCGGTGCGGCAAGTGATAGCATGTGTAGGGCATGTGGGGAAGATGATGAGTCATTGTAGCAGTTCCTTTGTCATTGACGGGTTTTCGCGGCTAACAGACACCGGTACTTTGGTGGGGATACAATACCAGACATGAACCAACATAGGGGCGTGGTATGGCAAACAATGAGGCATTTTGTAAGTAGCATGAAATTCCTTATTCAGGTTTTTTTTATCGAGATTACCATTTTATACCCTCCACCATAGGATGGGGGGTATACTAATTTCGTCATTCAGTTTGTAAAACCTTGAGTTATGCATCTAAGACCGCATAAAAAACAAATATTATTGATCGTGATGACGTTTTAAGTCGATCTAGCCATGTCCGTCCGTCTGTCTGTCGAAAGCACGCTAACATTCGAACGAGTAAAGATAGCCGCTTGAAATTTTGCACAAATACTTCTTATAAGTGTAGGTCAGTTCGGAATGTAAATGGCCAAATCGGTTCAAGTCTTGATATAGCTGCCATATAAACCGATCTTGGGTCTTGACTTCTTCAGCATCTAGAGGGCGCAATTCTCATCCGATTTGACTGAGATGTTTTGGTATCCAACAACTGTGCCAAGTATGGTTCAAATTGGTCCATAACCTGATATAGCTGCCATTTATACCGATTTTGGATCTTAACTTCTTGAACCAATAGAGGGCGCAATTAACATTCGATTTGGCTGAAATTTAGCATGAAGTTGTTTGTTATGACATCCAACAACTGTGCAAAGTATGTTTCAAATCGGTCCATAACCTTATATAGCCGTCATATAAACCGATTTGGGGACTTGACTTCTTGAGCTTCTAGAATGCGCAAGTGTGGTTCAAATCGGTCCATAACCTGATATAGCTGCCGTATAAACCGATCTTGGGTCTTGACTTCTTGAGCCACTAGAGAGCGCAATTCTTATTCGATTTGAATGAAATTTTGCATAAAGTATTTTGTTATGATTTCCAACAACTGTGCAAAGTATGGTTCAAATCGATCCATAACCTGATATAGCCGTCATATAAACCGTTCTGGGGACTTGACTTCTTGAGCTTCTAGAAGGCGCAATTCCTATCCGATTTGGATGAAATTTTACACCAAGTATTTTGTTATGATTTCCAACAACTGTGCAATGTATGGTTCAAATCGGTCCATAACCTGATATAGCTGTCATATAAACCGATCTGGGATCTTGACTTCTTGAGCCTGTAGAGGTCGGAATTATTATCCGATTTGCCTGAAATTTTGTACGACGGATTCTCTCATGACCATCAACATACGTGTTTATTATGGTCTGAATCGGTCTATAGCCTGATACAGCTCCCATATAAATCGATCTCTCTATTTTACTTCTTGAGTGACATTTTACACAGGTCGCCAACATATAATTTAATTGTGGTTCGAACCGGACCATATCTTGATATCGCTCTAATAGCAGAGCAAATCTTTTCTTTTATCCTTTTTTTTCCTAATAAGAGATGCCGGGAAAAGAACTTGACAAATGCGATCCATGGTTTAGGGTTTACAAGATTCGGCCCAGCCGAACTTAGCACGCTTTTACTTGTTAGTATTTAGAACGCACAACAAGCCGATTACTGTTTTAGGTATATATCCATAGTGATATGAAGCAGGTGAATAGTCGCATTCTATCTTCAACCTAACCTAACCTAGGCTTTTAGTGCAGCAGGAGGTGACGTACCGTGGGATAGAAAACATATGAGTAAAAATAAAATCAGCCCTAATCATTCAATTAAATTTCAAAGAGTTTTTAATACCCTAGGATGGGTGTATACTAATTCCACCATACCCGATATCGCTGAAATTTGCAACAGTGGGTTATTTTAGATCTCCCGACATCGGTCCCAAATATGGTTTGGATTGGACTATATTTAGATATAGCTGCCATATAGACCGATCTCCAAATAAAGGGTCTGAAGCCCATAAAAGCATTTTTTTATATTTAATTTCACTGAAATTTGAAACAGTGAGTAGTTTTGGGCCACCCTCCAACCGACTCAAATATGTTAAAAATAGGACTGTATTTAGATATAGCTGTCATATAGACCGATATGCCAGTTAAGGGTCTGAAGCTCATGTTCAATAGTGACTTATATTATAAGACTCAATATCCGTGACGAATTTGGGTACATAAGTTATCTAATTCTTATAGGATTGTGATGAAAGGGGGGTTTACATATATACGCGTGATGGTGGGTATCCAAAGTTCGGCCCGGCCGAATTTAATACCTTTTTACTTATTTACTTTACTTTGCTGCATCATGTTTTGATATACGACTCTTCAGTCAAAATTTATACGGGTTAACTATGTTCAGTTTCGTGTACATATCTCTATCCGTTCAAAAGTTCCAGAATTATTTCCAAGATTTTTCGATTTTTCGATTTTTTCAACACTTTGCGACAAAACCTTGCAACATTAGCATGGGACATTTTGCCGGACTTGGACCAACTGAGGTACATAAACTAGTAGTGCATTAAGAGATATGGGAAGATTACAAAAATTATACATCTTCCCCAAAAATTTAAGTTTTCATCATTGCAATCGTTTTTTTTTTTTTGGACGCTGGTTACTATTGGGTTGCCCAAAAAGTAATTGCGGATTTTTTAAGAAAGTAAATGCATTTTTCATAAAACTTACACTTTTTTTCTAAAGCAAGCTAAAAGTAACAGCTGATAACTGACAGAAGAAAGAATGCAATTACAGAGTCACAAGCTGTGAAAAAATTTGGCAACGACGACTATATGAAAAATCCGCAATTACTTTTTGGGCAACCCAATATTTCACTCCTATTATTATGATATGTGGTGCAAATCCTTGCAGTACTCATGGTAATTTCACTTCCTTTCAATGGCTTCAACAACAACTACGATAATTGTTGTTGTCAACACAAACCTAGAAATATGCAAACTTCTTACCATATCTCAGTGATCTTTATAAGGATAGACTTGCAGTTTTTATGATACGATAAAAACTCAACAATAATGCAACAACTTTTAATTTTAATCGAAAGACGTTGCGACAAGCTCTTTGTCTATATTTAGACCAAACACATGCTGCGAGTTGGTATTTGCAATGTTCTTAATACAAAAGAGATTTGTCTTCGCTGCCATTCAAGATACTCACAGTCGACTGAAGTGTTTTTTTGCGTTCTCGGTTAAGCCTCGGTTACTGGAAGTTTTTCTGTAGAACGGAATGACTTGGATATCAATAAACACAAGTGATTGGTGTCCAACTTATCTGTAGTTGCTGTTGTTTTGTATTTTTTTCCTCACTCAACATCGTTGGAATTGCAGAGGATTCACAGGGAGTTTTAGTTTTTCACGCACATCATATGATAGTTCATTGTAGCTCTGGACATCCATCTATTTGCCTTGCGTATCAGAAGACATGAATCGTTAAAATCGTTTTTTTTCTTCCAGTTTTATTTTATTTTCAATATGAAGGTCATGTTTATGGTCGTCCAAGACATTATCGATTTCATGTTTCTTTCACCACAACAACATCACTCATGATGGCGGAGGTACAAAAAAAGGTGGCACTAGAGCTATCGCTTGTGTCAGTGCACTGTCGTATTGGTATTTCAGTTATTCGCTTAACTGGCGTTTTTATTTAACGTTTTATTACTCTTCACAACGCACGTTGGGGCACATTGAGGACTGAATCGATATTAACTGCCAGCACATAAAATTAATATGTCCAGTAGGCTTTTTCTTCGAATGCAAGGTTTTCTCATTGAAATTATGCGAATGCATCGTTGGGGGTATGTCTTCGGAAGCATGAAGCTGACAGTAAACACAAAACCGAATAGTGATCTAGTTGTGAACACAACAATCCGCAATATTCCAATAACTGTATTTAATGGACTACATACAAAAATTTCCTACTTCACCTGGGCTGAAGAGCTTGCATGGATTTTATAAATGATGACCCATTTTTATTGTCGCGAGTCGTAGAAAAATATGGAATTTAGTTAACATTGCTATTGTTTTTCAATGATGTATTAAACTTTTTGCTTACTTTACTTTCATTGGCTACGACAGAATATTTGTTCCACTAGCCGAATGTAGAATAGCGTTCCAAGCGCCTGGATCTTCTTCGCTCATTCTAAAATCTCTGACACCAAGTTTCGAGGTGTCTCCCACAACTCGATCTTTCCATCGGGCTTTTGGTCTTCCCGGTTTGCGTGTACCACCGTGTTTGCCTTCAAAAGACTTCTTTGCTGGAGCTTCCCCAACCCATTCTGACAACATTACCTAGCCAACGCAGCCGTTGTATTTTGATGCGTGTAACTATGCTATCGTCGTCATACAGCTCATACAGCTCGTGGTTCATACGTCGCCTATATTCTCCGTTAACGCAAACTGGTCCATATATTTTACGAAGAATCTTTCTCTCAAATACTCCAAGCACTGCCTCATCTGCTTTCATAAGTACCCATGCCTCAGAACCATATAACAGCACGGGTAGTATCAGTGTCGTGTAATCTTCGTCTGTCGAGAGGTGGCCTTGTTTCTAAACTGCTTACTTACTCCAAAGTAGGATCTGTTTGCCAGTATTATTCTTCGCTTAATCTCAAAACTGATGTCATTCGTTTCGGTTACGGCGGTGCCGAGGTAGATAAAGTTACTGACTGTCTCAAAGTTGTGGTTCCCAACTTTCTCCATGTTCTTTATCTGCTCGGATGTACAAGGCTTTTTGGGAGCTGAAACCATCCATTTCGTCTTATCTCCATTTACAGCCAGACCCATTTTCACTGATTCTCTTTCGATTCTTTCAAAGGCTGCAGTTACTACTTCCGGTGACCGCCCTATGATATGAATATCGTCGGCACAGGCAAGTAGCATGTGCTCTCTTGTGATTAGTGTGCCATATCTATTCACATCTGCATCTCGTATCTCGTAATCTTCTCCAGCAGGATGTTAAAGAGATCACACGATAGGCTGTTGTGTCTGCAACCTCGTGTGGTATTAAATGGTTCCGAGAGATTCTTTCCTATTCTTACTGAGGAACGCGTATCAGCAGGCGTCATCCTGCAGAGTTTTATAAATTTTGCAGGGATACCAAACTCAGACATGGCTTGAAATACCTTTGAACGTAAAGGAGTATCGAAGGCGGCTTTGTAGTCAACGAAGAGATGGTAGGTGTTGATTTGTCCTTCTCGGGACTTTTCTGGTCTAGGGTGAGTTTACCAGGTCTAAAGCCGCATTGATAGGGCCCAATTATCTCACTGACTTTAGGTTTCAATCTTTCACACACTACACTCGAGAGTATCTTGTATGCGATGGGGAGGAGACTTATTCCTCTGTTGTTGGCACATTCCGTCTTGTATCCTTTCTTGTGTACGGGACATGCGTTCTTCTAGCCAGATTGTGCAGATAAGCTGATGCATACGCCTTATCAGCGTGTCGCCTCCGGTCTTAAATACAATAGTTCAGTGGGTAACCTGTCGGCTCCTGCTGCCTTGTTGTTCCTTAGTCGGGTCACTGCTACTTGGACCTCATTCTGACTAGGAGGTAAACATTCTATACCATCATCAGGGATTAGTTCTGCGGTTTCATCTTCGCTGTCAACGTCGGACACTGGCAGCTGGATAGAAGTTCTCAGTTTTCCGTGGGCGGGTACTGGCCCAGCGCCCCAACCGCATGGTTTTTTTTTGGGATTGCACACGTATCCCTCGTTGTGGCGAGCCGCTTGCTCCAAGATCCGTCGCTCGCCGCCAGCCGCCCCTAACCTGGGAACAGACGCTGATGTTGGCCATTGGTTATTTGAAGGCGACATAACTCGCCTCGAGTATCATTGGCACTCAGTATTTAATTAAAAGCCAGTGCTACCTGACTTCCCACTGAGATTCAGATAAAGGCACTGATATTGTTATACTGTTAGTCCAGCGATATACTATTTTCGTAGCATGGCATTTCACTAAAAAGCTCTTTAATTGTCGAAAAAAAAATATTCCTATTAAAATTTTGTTCCATATAAAGTAAAAGAAGGCGCAGCGGAGCGAGCCCGCGTCAGCTATTGTAGATCGTCTATGAAGACAAAGTTCTATAAATGCATTATGGAGTAGCAGATGCACGTTAACATTCCCGTCTAAGACTCTGAACGCCAGGGTTCAAGTCCCAACGATGGCATTAAATAAAAAGTGGTCATGGTTATCCCCTTACTAATGGTGGTAACTTTTGTCAGCCCTTTGGTTAGTTTTCACTTAGCGGCATCGGCTACAAAAGAGGGGTTCATCATCATTTAGCAAAACACTTGAATCGCATACCACTCATAGATATGAGAGAAGTCTTCTCGTTGTTCTTTAATAGGACTTTTGTAAACAAATTATAATTGGTTTATATATAAAGGAAGGCATTTATTGTATATTGTTAAAATGAGTCAAGCGATAACATATACCCTTTTCAACCGATATTCATAGACCATTTCCCGTCGCCGTTAAATTGTCGAAAATAAAGAAGAAGGCGAGCCTGGTTCAGCTAGCATGCTCTAAATTTAAGATGCATACTTCTATTCACGAACAATCCAAAATTAATATCGAAATGAAATGAAATTTCATTAATGGATGGACTTCCATTTAGTAACATTCTGCGACCATTTAAAAAATAATTCTTATTTGGCGCTTCAACACTTAAGACAACACTCAGATGGTTGTTCTAGCACTTACAATCTCATACAAATTGTCTGTCAACAAAGTCTAAAGTTAGCATGTTCGTTGAAAAGCAAAAACCAACTCTATTTCTGTACCATGCCAAACATCCTCTGCTTCTTTGAATAATAATTTCTATGTTGGCAGTGAACTTGTTCGGATGGTTCATCATGATTCAAAGAGTCAACATACCAATTGTTAACACTTTGTTTTCTTTTTATACCCTCCACCATAGGATGGGGGGAATACTAATTTCGTCATTCTGTTTGTAACTGCTCGAAATATTCGTCTGAGACCCCATAAAGTATATATATTCTTGATCGTCGCGACATTTTTTGTCGAAATAGCCATGTCCGTCCGTCTGTCCGTCCGTCTGTCCGTCCGTCTGTCCGTCCGTCTGTCCGTCCGTCCGTCTGTCCGTCCGTCCGTCTGTCCGTCCGTCTGTCCGTCCGTCAGTCCGTCTGTCTGTCGAAAGCACCCTATCTTCCGAAGGAGTAAAGCTAGCCGCTTGAAATTTTGCACAAATACTTCTTATTAGTGTAGGTCAATTGGATTGTAAATGGGCCATATCGGTCCATGTTTTGATATAGCTACCATATTAACCAATCTTGGGTCTTGACTTCTTGAGCCTCTAAATTGCACAATTCTTATTCGATTAGAATGAAATTTTGCACCATATGTTTTGTTATGATATGCAATAACTGTGCCAAGTATGGTTCAAATCGATACATAACCTGATAAAGGTTTCATATAAACCGATCTTGGGTCTTGACTTCTTGAGCCTCTAGAGCGCGCAATTGTTATCAGATTTGAATGAATTTTTGCACGAAGTATTTTGTTATGATATCCAACAACTGTGCCAAGTATGGTTCAAATCGGTACATAACCCGATATAACTGCCATATAAACCGATCTTGGGTCTTGACTTCTTGAGCCTCTAGAGCGCGCAATTGTTATCCGGTTTGAATGAATTTTTGCACGAAGTATTTTTTTATGATATCCAACAACTGTGCCAAGTGTGGTTTGAATCGGTTCATAACCTGATATAGCTGTCATGTAAACCGATCTGGGGTCTTGACTTCTTGAGCTTCTAGAGGGCGCAATTGTTATCCGACTTGAATAAATTTTTGCACGAAGTATTTTGTTATGATGTCCAAAAACTGTGCCAAGTGTGGTTCGAATCGGTTCATAACCTGATATAGCTGTCATATAAACCGATCTGGGTTCTTGACTTCTTGAGCCTCTAGAGGTCGCAATTATTATCCGATTTGCTTGAAATTTTGTAAAACGGATCCTCTCATGACCATCAACATACGTGTTTATTATGGTCTGAATCCGTCTATAGCCCGATACAGCTCCCATATAGATCGATCTCTCTATTTTACTTCTTGAGCCCCCAAAGGGCGCAATTCTTATTCGAATTGGCTGACATTTTACACTGGTCTCCAACATATAATTTAATTGTGGTCCGAAGCGGACCATATCTTGATATCGCTCTAATAGCAGAGCAAATCTTTTCTTATATCCTTTTTTCCTAAGAAGAGATGCCGGGAAAAGAACTCGACAAATGCGATCCATGGTGGAGGGTATATAAGATTCGGCCCGGCCGAACTTAGCACGCTTTTACTTGTTTTACAGTATTGGTAGCGGCCTACCAAGTGTTGATCTGGCCGATATGAGACTATGACACTAACAGTGCTGAGGTAGTAACGTGTTTTGATTTTAAACCCATAAAAACCAAACCACAAGTCTTACAAAAAAATCAAAAATGACACTTACTCTGAGGTTATCACTTTTCTGGACATGCAGATGCATGAGTTTTTTTTATTACAAATTGTCCAAATGATTTTTATTGCACTTTTCGTCACTTTTGTTTTGGCAAGAAGATAAGAAGTTGTAATTTTCAACTTGCTACATAGGGAAAAGAAAGAAAGTTTTTCAAAAAAGTGATTTTACTTTTTGTTTTGATTATGATAATTGAGACAAGTTCATTAAAGGTTGGACTGTTTCACTTGTTATGCTGCTGGAAATTTTGATAATTTTATATGGTATAAAAAAAAGTGAAAACAATTATAATTGGCCCAAGTGGCGGTATTTGTTTTTGACAGGAATTATGAAATACCCATGACATTGATGTAAATCATAATTGCCTTAAAAGATTTAGTTTTCTTATTTTGACCATATAGACAGACCCTTTTTGATGGCCACTGTATCTTTTCAAGGTTTCTATTGACATTCATGTGGAAAAATTTGCAAACTGATGGTGCTGATATTGCATCAATCAGTAAGAGACTGGTCAGACCTCCAATTTGAGGGACTAGGTGTTGGTTGGTTAAGCATTAAATTGTGTGTGTGTGTGTGTGTGTGTGTGTGTAGCTGCGATGAACATTGATTATGATCGTCTCCCGGTTACTCTGCACAGTGACTACATAACAAAATATTTCAAAATATTAGCACAAAATCAAATTGCCTGAAATCTACTGGAAAATCGAGTTGTTAAAACACTTATATTGTATGCTGATTTGCTAGCCATGACATATTTAATCGATGTAGCCTATTCGGTCCATCTACCTGGAAAATCATGTTTAGTTTCGAATGTGTAAGGCCAGCCACTAAAAAATTTTGCCAACAAAAACATGTTATTGATGTAGGTCGGTTGAGATTGTAAACGGCCAAAATCTTTTCCGATATAGCTGAATATTTCACAATGACTTGCGGTAGGACTTTCAATATTCATGCCAAAAATGGCTCTAATCAGTCCTTAATCGGACTATCTTCTATTATATGAAAAGGAAATTGTTGCTCTTTGTTTGTCTGTTCCGTATAGACTTAAAAAACGGCTGAACCAATTTTCAACAGATGGTAGAGTGAACCGGCAACCGGTGAAAATAGGGTACTACATGTATTGATATCGGGTACTACATTAGAAAATAGGGTACTACATTTTTTGATATCCGAAGGGGGGGGGGGGGGTCCCTCCCCCTTACCCCAACTCGGAGATGGGTGCACCGATTGAAAATAGGGTACTACATGTTTTGATATCGGGTACTACATTAGAAAATAGGGTACTACAGTTTTTGATATCCGAAGGGGGGGGCGGACCCTCCCCCTTACCCCAATTTTCTAAAACGCCAGATCTCGGAGATGGGTGCACCGATTGAAAATAGGGTACTACATGTTTTGATATCGGGTACTAACTTTTTGGATATCCGAAGGGGGGGCGGACCCTCCCCCTTACCCCAATTTTCAAAAACGCCAGATCTCGGAGGTGAATACACCGATCTAAGCAAAATTTTGTATGCCACCTTATGGTACCCAAAAAAAAAACACAAAATTCGTGTAACCTTTTTAGGGTCAAATAACCTGGGGGGACGCCCCATCCCAAAACCCACCCGGACGGACATGTTTACCGATTGGGACTATATGGGTATCAAATGAAAGGTATTCAAGAGTAGAGCACGAATTTGGTATACAAAATTCACTATTAATTTTTGGGGGGGTCCCCTACCCCCAAAAAAACGCCCAAGGGGGCACTTTCACTGATTTGGGCAATATGGGTATAAAATTAAAGGTATTTAAGAGTAGAGTACGAACTTGGCATTAAAATGCTACCCTAAGTGTCGGGGGGTTCTCCACCCCCAAAAACACCAACCAACAGGATACTTTTAACGCTTTGGGCAACATGGGTATCAAATGAAAGGTATTTAAATGTAAAATACAAATCTGAAACAAACATTTATTTTTTCGGTGTCCGAGCGCCCCCTCCCCCAAAAACCCCCCAGCAGAACAAATTTATCTGATTGTGACAATATGGATATCAAACAAAAGCTATTTAAAGTTTGTAACCAATGCTGATATAAAATATTATTCCTTGCTGTCTGAGGCGCCTCCCCACCCCCCAAAACTTCTCAACAGGACATGATAACCGATTGGGACAATATGGGTATAAAACGAAAGATATTTGGAAGCTGAGTACAATTCTGTTATAAGAATTTGATCCAAGGTGTCTACGGGGCCTCAACCAAACCCCCAAAACGGGCGTAAATGTCCAATGTCACAAAATGGGTATCGAATGATAGGCCTTTGAGAGTTGACTTCGAATGTGGTATATACATTTAGGACAGAGTCTGGGACCGACTCACCAACTAAATACTCTTCAATAGGACGTGAAGTTCGGTCGGCATAATATGTCAATTAAATGAAAGATCTATGACAGTATATTTTGAATCTAATGTTGGTATAAGGATTTAAGTATTTGGGTCACGCCCTACCGTTCAGCAGGACAAGTAGATCGCGACAATAAAATACTGAAATAAATTGTCGTTTGGTTCTTAGCGTCGGGGGGATCGAACCTCTCCTCCCTATATTGTACTCAAATGAAAGGATGTATCAGAGGGCAATACCCCCCCTATTTTCAACAACGTCAGATCTTAGAGATGGATGGGCGATTTTAAGTGGGTCGTCCCACCTCCAATGCCAGCCAAATGCAATATAATCCAATAATGAGTCCGATATTCTCAAATGAAAGGTATTTGAGACCAGAGAACGAATCTGATATATGGGGATCCGCCTCACCCCTAAAAACACCCCATAACGGACATATTTACCGACCATAGCAATATAAGACTCCAATGAAAGGTACACGGGAGAATACCACCAATATAATATCCACATTGGCCCGAAATATCTGAAAGGCCGTACCAGCACCCCCAAATAGGACTTATTTCCAGACGTGACCCAGTAGGGCTCAGATAAAATAAGAGAGTGAAAGAAGGCGCAGCGAAGCGGGCCCTGTCCAGTTAGTGTTCCATATAAACCGATCTCCTGCTTGATATCTATGAACCTGGAGGGAAGAATTTTTACTCAATAAGGACAAGCTTAAACTTTTTGCCAACAAATGAGAATTTTCGAAAAAAAAAACTTAACAAATGAGATCCATGGTTGAGCGCATGTAAGACTCAGTGTACTTGAATTTAAAGCATTTTTACTTTCATTCCAGAGACGGTAGAACATATCTGTCATCAATTTATCTGGCTTTTGATTTTCTGACAACGCCACCTACGTCGGAGTTGCGACGGCTGTTGAGGAAGGCAAAACAGATAGGATACGAACTCTCACCACATTCGGCGAGGTAGTACTATCATTAATAATACTAACGACCTAATAACACTTAACCACCGTAGCGCAGAGGTAAGCATGTCCGCCTATGACGCTGAACGCGCGAGTTCGAATTCTGGCAGGAACATCATGAAATTTTCCAGCAGTGGTTATCCCCTCCGAATTCTGGCGACATTTGTGAGGTACTTTACCATGTAAAACCTTCTCCCCATAGAGGTGTCGCTCTGCGGCACGCCGTTCGGACTCGGCTATAGAAAGTTGGTCCCTTATCATTGGAAGGTCCCTGTTGAGGAAGGCAAAACAGACAGGAAATGGGATGTTATTAGGGTACGATGCGAACTCTCACCACATTCTGCGGGGTAGTAGTAATTAATAAGCGGGGCCAAGCCGTAGCAGAATTCTTTAGTACTAACTGCTTAATAACACTTAACCACCGTAGCGCAGAGGTTAGCATGTCCGTCTATGACGCTGAACGCGCGGGTTCGAATCCTGGCAAGAACATCATAAAATCCCCTCCTAATTCTGGCGACATTTGTGAGGTACTTTGTCATGTAAAACCTTCTCCCTAAAGAGGTGTCGCTCTGCGGCACGCCTTTCGAACTCAGGTCCCTTATCAATGAGCTGCGAATCCGAGGATAGTCCACTGGCTCTACAGGAGCGTGATTAGACCAATACTTATTAACGTCTCAGTAGTTTGTAGGACTGCTATGGAAAAAAATACAACATAGGGACCATACAACAGGTTCGGATAACGTGTTGTCTTGGCATAGGCGGAGCGAAGAGGACCACACCCACTAGGGCACTGGAGACTATTCTAGATATCCGACCCATTTACATACAGATTAAATGTGAGGCAGCTACTGCAGCTATGAGACTTAAGGCGATAGGAGAATGGATTGATATAATCGCGATATAATCGAGACGACGATAGGAAACCTGAAAGGAAGGGAGGGAGGTTTCTGATCGGATACCTGAGATGAATATTGAGGTCGAGTGCGAGGCACTGCTGCCAGCGGCACAATTTTGGATTGGCGGAACCCTAGTATTGCCATCAAAGCTAAAGGACAAAGTGGGCCTGGGGATCCACATTGAGAACCCAGGGACTAAGATCTGTTTTAGACTGTCTGACTATAACATGGTCCAGCTGGAGGGGACCCCGGCTATCAAGGAAAGCGTAAGGTTTTGTGGTGTTAACGCAAGGACGTTGAGTGTAAACATTTTTATGGACAGTAAACTGACCATCAGACCAATAACAACCAGGACGGTAAGGTCACAAACAGTCGTGAAGTGTAAAAAGGGTTTTAAAGCCTTCTCCGAGGATGGCACGATCAGCATCGTATGGATGCCGCGCTATAGCAGATAAATAGGGGGATGAAAGAGCAGACATTTTGCCAAAAAAGAGGACCAGAGGACCGCCGTCATTAAACTTGGTTAACTCAAAGTTTTTTTGGGTCGACACTGTTCGAGTTAAGGTAGTGAGCGACGAATGAAATGTAGCACTGTGGATAGGACGACGAAAATTCTTTGGGGAGATCCAGATCGTGAGAAGACGAGGCAAGTAATAGCCTCGTCTCCTCACGATCACGAAGGAAGTAAGAGAGAGTTTGTGAAAAAGCAAACCTGTGGAAAGAACGCTATCCGGTTCGTGAGAAGGCGAGACTATTACTGAAAGAAATTAAGAGAGAGAGAAACAGAGAAAGGGAGTGGAAAAATGTTGCATTTCTTACACTGTGTCAGGTCTACGATGGAGAATGTTGCACTTAAAACCAGCGGCTATCATTCTAGCAAATTTTGTTTTAACAAAAGAAGAAAAAGACACAATTTGTTGAATATTTAAAAAAAAGCGGCAAATTATTTAAAGAAAATATATTAAAATGGAAAAAGTTAACGCGTATTATTTAACTGAAGGCATATTAGATGCATTCTAGAATGTTCTTCATCCGAAGACGAGAATGCGATTTTTTCCGTCGAACTACATACTGACATATGAACATGTTCGACTGAAAATGCAAAAAGTGTAACACTGTGAGAGTGTTGGGGCGACATTTGCAAAATGTTGTCCCGTATAAGAGCATCATTAGTGTAACATTTTTTTCCGGAATCACCAATTAGATTAGATTTTCTTTTACGGGGTTACTTTTAGTATTTAGATTGGACAAAATGCCGATTACTGGCTTAGGTGTCATGGGAGGAATTAATATCAGCACCATCTTTTCAACCCAAACCACTTTCATTACAATTTTTTGCCAAAGTCAGATTTTTCTTATTCGGCGGCATTCACTGTACTTCAATTGCCTTGCCTCCCAATTCGTAGACACCAAACTAAATGTAAAACTATTCGAATTACAGTGGCGAAAAATCCCCAAATAAATAAAATTAACTTACATTTCATCAACGATTCAATTATGCACAAATGTACGTGGGTTCCGTTTTTCTTCATATGTCAGGAATTTTAATTTTAATCGCTGTTCTCCAATCGCCATTCTCAGGCATTTTGGCTAAACCCAAAACTTTGTTTTGGTGCGATCATCAACCTCGGACAGCTACTTCAAACACACACACTTTGTGGTTTATAAAACGAACAACAAAAATTAAATAGCATTTTATTAACCATAAAATTTCATTAGATCACTATGACGTTGGTTATAAGACTAACCACCAAATGTCTGTCTTTAAGGGGCGAAGAAATAGATTTATGGGCCAACATCACCTCAAACAACACCATCCATCGCACTTTCCTACAATTGACACACTTCAACATCAATTAGATCATGTTGTTGAAGGTATCACAGGCATGAACATAAATAACAAAAGGATTTATTTGAGCTTTAAAATTTTTGTAGATTTACGAGTATCAAATGAAAAAATTGACTTAATTTTGTGTGTAGGCTTGTGGTCAGGCAAAATTTGAATAAGGCCTATGGTTTAAAGAAATACGTGTGAAAATTTTGTAATTGACCTCCAAACACTCACCTAAAGGCAAAATTTGAACGAATTTTTTCCAAATACAAAATTTAATTTAAAGAGTTTCTAAAAATAGAATTGTAATGAAATTTAACAAAAGAAAAAATTAAAAAAAAACCTAGTCGGTCAAGAAGATTCAAGATCCGTTTATATGGCAGCTATATCAGGTTATGGACCGATTTAAACCATAACGAAATGCGTCATGCGAAATTTCAGCCAAATCGGATAGAAATTGCGCCCTCCAGAGGCTCAAGAAGTCAAGACCCCAGATCGGTTTATATGACAGCTATATCAGGTTATGATATAATAACCTGGGGGGACGCCCCATCCCAAAACCCACCCGGACGGACATGTTTACCGATTGGGACAATATGGGTATCAAATGAAAGGTATTTAAGGGTAGAATACGAATTTGATATACAAATTTCACTCTTAATTTTCGGAAGGTCCCCTACCCCAAAAAAAAGCCCCAAGGGGCCACTTTCACTGCTTTGGGCAATCAAGTCAAGACCCCAGATCGGTTTATATGACAGCTATATTAGGTAATGAACCGATTTAAACCATAATTAACATTGTTGTCGGAAATCAAAAAAACACCTCATGCAAAATTTCAGCCAAATCAGATAAGAATTGCGTCCTCTAGTGGCTCAAGAAGTCAAGATCCCAGATCGGTTTATATGGCAGCTATATCAAAACATGGACCGATATGGCCCATTTACAATCCCAACTGACCTACACTAATTAGAAGTATTTGTGCAAAATTTCAAGCGGATAGCTTTACTCCTTCGAAAGTAAGCGTGCTTTCGACAGACAGACGGACGGACATGGCTAGATCGACTTAAAATGTCATGACGATCAAGAATATATATTGGGTTGCCCAAAAAGTAATTGCGGATTTTTCATATAGTCGGCGTTGACAAATTTTTTCACATAGAGTCACAACTATAATTGCATTCTTTCTTCTGTCAGTTATCAGCTGTTACTTTTAGCTTACTTTAGAAAAAAAAGTGTAAAAAAAGTATATTTGATTAAAGTTCATTCCAAGTTTTATTAAAAATGCATTTACTTTCTTTTAAAAAATCCGCAATTAGTTTTTGGGCAACCCAATATACATTGTGGGGTCTAAGACGAATATTTCGAGGAGTTGCAAACAGAATGACGAAATTAGTATACCTCCATCCTATGGTGGAGGGTATAACAAGTAAAAGTGTGCTAAGTTCGGCCCGGGCCTAACTACGAGCTCACTTATGCAAAACATGTCGGGAAGATGATGCGACGTTAGAGCATTTCCTATGTCATTGTCCGGCTTTCGCGGCTAAAAGACACCGGTACTTAGGTGGGGACCGGATCCAAAGGATGGCTTGTTTGTGCATCACAGCCGCACTGAGGACGACACCATCTAATGCACTGAATTTAATGCTAAATCTTAAGTCTCTGGACTGGATTGTGGCTACCCAAATTGCAGCGACCATTGTCGTGAGGTTAAGGGAGCTTTCTCATTGGTCATGTGGCGGCCACGGACACTGTGTTATACTTTATACAATATCCGATATCCAATATGCTGATAGAACCGATTGGAACTACGACATCCCAGGTAACAGAAGTTACATAGACATCTATACGGATGGTTCCATACAAAAGATCTAGAACTGGTCATATCGAAAAGGTTACCCGACCACTGCAGTGTGTTTCAAGCAGTGATCCTTCCAATTAAGGAAGTGGTGGAATGGCTAAGATATAATGCCATTACGACGATTGGCATAAATATCTTCTCAGACAGCCATTAAATCCCTGGAGAACGTATTTCTGAACACAAAAACCACCCCCGACTGTCGCAGATCTCTCAACGAGATGGCTGAACAGTTCAAAATTCACCAGTTCTGGGTGCCGGGCCACAGAGATATCCCAGGGAATTCTAAAGCAGACGAGCTTGCGAGACTAGGAACTATCTTACACACTCCAGGGATACTGGAATCTGTTGTATGCCTCTAGCGACATGTAAGCTAAGTTTTCAGAAACAGGCCCGAAGGTCAACGAATGATAGATGGTCACAAAGAGGGGGCTGTGAGCATTCCAAAACTATGTGGCCTAATCTAGACTTGAAGAGGTCTACCGCTTTGCTGTCACTGGCTAGAACAGACGTCTCAGTCATTGTGTCCGTCTTGACAGGTCACTGTCTAATCGGAAATCATGGTGACAGGCTGAAGACTGCTAGACTGGGGGGACGCCCCATCCCAAAACCCACCCGGACGGGCATGTTTACCGATTGCGACAAAGTGGGTATAAAATGAAAGGTATTTAAGAGTATTGTATGAACTTGGTATACAAATTTCGCCCAAAGTGTAAGGGGGGGGGGGGGGTCCCCCACATCCAAAAAAAACCCCCCAGCAGGACTCTTTAACCGCTTTGGTCTATATTGATAGCAAATGAAAGGTATTTAAAAATATAGTACAAATCTGACATAAATACTTATTCCTTGGTTTCGGAGCCCCCCCCCCCCCCCCCCACCCCCCCAAACCCCATCGCACGGACATGTTTACCGATTGGGACAATATAGATATCAAAGGAAAGATATTTAAGAGTAGAGTACAAACTTGGTATACAAATTTCGCCCAAAGTGTTCGAGGAGGTCCCCCACCTCCAAAAAACCCCCAACAGAACTATTTTACCGCTTTGGGAAATATGGGTATCAAATGAAAGGTATTTAAAAGTAAAGTACAAATCTGACATAAAAACTTATTCCTTGATGTCTGAGAGGCCTCCCCACCCCGAAAACCCCCCCGCTGGGCATATTTACCAATTGCCACAATGGGATATCAAATGAATTATACTTAAAAGTGAAGTCAAATTGAAATAAACATTTAATTCTTTGATATCTGAGGCGCCTCCCTACCCCAAAAAACCCCCCGCTGGGCATATTTACCAATTGGGACAATATGGATATCAAACGAAAGGTGTTTGGAAGTTGAGTACACATCTGTGATAAGAATATGGTCCAAGGTGTCTACACGACCTCCCCAATCCCAAAACCCTTTAAACGGACATGAATGTCCAACGTCACAAAATGGGTATCAAATGAAAGGTACTTTCATTTGATACTCGCCCCCTAAACTCTCTTCAAACCGGCCATGTTTGCTAACTATGGCAATAGTAACAGGAATTTTATGGCAAAAAACGAATGTGGTTTCCAGTTTTGCGGCCAAGTGTTTGGGGGTAGTCTTACACCATAAACTCACTATAAACCAATTGTAATTGCGGCTCAAATAAAAGGAATTTTACAGTAGAACTCGATGCTGATATTTTTTCAGGGCAAAGTGCGTGGGTGACCGCCCCACCCTACTTACCCCTCAAACAGGATATATTTGTGGATTATGGCAAAAAGAGGCTCAAATCTAATATGCGCTTTATGGCTAAGTGTTTCAAGGACAACTCATCTCATAAACTCCCCCTGACCCACACATATGCCGGCTATGGCAATATGTAGCTCAAATATGGTTTTTGGGAGTAGAGTATGAATCTGCTATTCACTTTCGGTGCAAAGGGATGGCTACTCCAATGCACCATCAAATTCAAAAGAATGAAGTAGATCCAACATCCAAACTTTAATGGGCGGACCCTCCCCTTAATCTATTTTTAAAAGCGCCAGATCTCGGAGATGTATGGGGCGATTTACGCGAAATTTAGTACGTTCATAACAACTCTAGGGTGGCCGTCCCAACTCCAAAGCCCACCAAATGGAAATTCAAACCAATAATGATAAAATTAGGCTCAAATGAAAGGAATTTGAGACTAGAGCACGAATCTGATATATGGGGTACCACCTCACCCAAAAAACGTACCCATACCGGACATATTTACCGACCACAGCAATTTAAGGCTCAAATGAAAGAAATTTGGAAGTAGAGCACCAATATGATATCCACATTGATGGCGAAATATCTGAAAGGCCGTACCAGCACCCTCAAACAGGACTTTTTTCCTGACCGTGCCAGTGTAGGGCACAAATCAGATAAGAGAGTGAAAGAAGGCGCAGCTGAGCGGGCCATGTCCTGCTATTTTCATCTAAAGACAACATTTTCATACAATTTTTGTTTTGCCAAATGTTCTCTAAGAAATTTTCTCCACAGACGATGATCAACCTTAAACTAAATTTGGTTATAACAGGTGATTTTTTAAGAGATTTTTATACCCACCACCGAAGGATGGGGGTATATTCATTTTGTCATTCCGTTTGCAACACATCGAAATATCCATTTCCGACCCTATAAAGTGTATATATTCTTGATCAGTGTTAGGCCCTTCGACATCGTCCGTCAATTTGGCTCAGATCGGTCTAGATTTGGATATAGCTGCCATATAGACCGATCCTCCGATTTAGGGTCATAGGCCCATAAAAGCTATATTTATTATCCGATTTTGCTGATATTTGGGATATTGCGTTGTCTTAGGCCCTACGACGTCTTCCGTGCATTTGGCTCAGATCGGTCCAGATTTGGATATAGCTACCATATAGACCGATCCTCCGATTTGGGGTCTTAGGCCCATAAAACACGCATTTATAGTCCGATGTCGCCGAAATTTGGGACAGTGAGTTGAGTTAAGCCCCTTGACATACTTCTGCATTATTGCACTGATCGGTCTAGATTTGGATATAGCTGCCATATAGACCGATCTCTCGGTTTTAGGTTTTGGGGCCTAAAAAGCGCCTTTATTGTCCGATGTTGCCGAAATTTGGGACAATGAGTTAAGTTAAGCCCCTCCACATATTTCTGCTATGGGACATAAGGTATGAGTTTTGCACCGGATTTTGGCGGAAGGTGGTTTACATATATACCCGAGGTGGTGGGTATCCAAAGTTCGGCCCGGCCGAACTTAACGCCTTTTTACTTGTTTTTTGTATGTTTGTTTGTGTGTTCCTTATAGACTCAAAAACGGCTGAACCGATTTTCTTGAAATTTTCACGGATGGTGCATAATCATCGCGTGGTGAAAATAGGACTACATTTTTTGATATCTGAAGGGGGGCGGACCCTCCCCCTTAACCTAATTTTCAGAAACGCCAGATCTCGATTATGGATGGTGCGATTTAAGCGAAATTTTGCGTGCTCCCTTAAAGTAACCTAAAAAGAAAAATTTGGTATCCAAATTTTGGATGGGGTACCTAGGGCGGCAGCCCCACCCCCAAAACCTACCAAATATATATATAGACCAATCATGACAATATGGGACTCAAATGAAAGGTATTTAAGAGTATAAAACGTATCTGCTATCCAATGGTCGGACTAAGTGTTTGGGAGACCACCCCAACCCCCAAAACACCCCTAAATTGGATATAATTACCGACCTTGGCAATATGGGACTCAAATGAGAGGTATTTGCGAGTAGAATACGAATTTAGTATCCAAATGTGGGACCAAGTTTCTGGGGGTGAACTTGTTACGCAAAACACCCCCTCAAATAGGAATTATTTACTAATCATGGCAATATGGGGCTGAAATAAAAGGTATTTAAGTGTAGAATACGAATTTGATATCCAAATGTGGGACCAAGTGTCCCCATTCTGAAAACAACCCCCAAAGAGAACAAACTTACGACCATAGCAATATGGAACTCAAATGAAAGGGAGTAAAGCACGAATCTGATATCAATATTCGGGAAAAGTGTATATGGGGCCACCCCACCCCCATGACACCACCCATATAGGACGTATTTGCTGACCATTCCAATATGGGATTGTAATAAGAATTATTTTAGAGTAGAATACGAATCTGATATGCATTTTCAGGGCCAAGTCACTGAACGGCCGCCCTATCCCCCGAAACCGGTCATGTTTGATGACTATGGTAATATGGGGCTCAAATGAAAGGTATTTGGGAGTAGACCACGAATCTGATATCAACATTCGGGTCCAATTGTCTAGAGGACGTCCCACCTCCATAACAACGCTCAAATGGGACGTATTTGCTCACCATGATAATTTTGGGTCTTAAAGGGAATGGATCTCGATAGTTTTTAGGGCCCATACCCTAAACCAGACATATTTGCTGACTTTTGCAGTAAAGGGTTTAAATGAAAGGTATTTGGGATTAGAAAACGAATTTGATATCCAATTTTGAGGTCAATGTCAATATGGGGTTCAAATAAATAATATTTGAGGGTAGAGCACGATGCTGATATATTTTCAGGGCTAAGTGTTTGGGGGACCATCCACTCCCCAAAACACACCTAAATCGGGCATATTTACCAACCACTTCAATGTGGGACTCAAATGAAAGGTATTGGGGGTCTACCCCTTCCCTAAAACACCTCACAAACAACAATTATTTACTGACCATCGCTATATCGGGCTCAAACAAAGGTATTTGGGAGTAGAATATGAATCTGATACCCATCACCATAGGATGGGGGTATACTAATCTAGTCGTTCCGTTTGTAACACCTCGAAATATTCGTTTAAGACCCAATAAAGTACAAATATTCTTGATCGTCTCGTCATTCTGAATCGATCTAGTCATGTCCGTTCATGCGTCTGTCGAAACCACGATAGAAGTCGAACGCGTAAAGCTAGCCGCTTGAAACTATGCACAGATACTTAATATCGATGTAAATCGTTGGGTCTTGCAAATGGGCCATGGAGGTTACGATTTAGATATAGCTCCCATATACTCCGATTTTCAGTTTTGACTTCTTGAGCTCTTAGAAGCCGCAATATTTGTTCGATTTGGCTGAAATTTTGCATGTAGTATTCTGTTATGACTTCCAACAACAGTGCCAAGTACGGTCCAAATCGGTCTATAACCTGGTATAGTTCCCATATAAACCGATCGCCCGATTTGATTTCCTGAGCCCTTACAAGCCGCAATTTTTGTCCGATTTAGCTGAAATTTTGAATGTGGTGTTTTATTATGACTTCCAACAACTGTGCTGAGTTCGATCCATAACCTGATATAGCTCCCATATAAACCGATCTTCCGATTTGACTTCTTGAGCCCTTACAAGCCGCAATGTTTGTCCGATTTGGGTGAAATTTTGCACATTGTGTTCTGTTATCACTTCCAACAACTGTGATAAGTAAGGTTCACATCAGTCAAGAACCTGATATAGCTCCCATATAATCCGATCTCCCGATTTGACTTCTTGAGCCCCTGGAAGCCTCAATTTTTATCCGATTTAATTAAAATTTTCCACATGTTGTTGTGTTATGACTTCCCATAACTGTGTCAAGTACGGTGTTGATCGGTCTATAACCCGATATAACTACCATATAAACCGATCTCTCGATGTGAATTTTTCAATCCCTGGAAGACGCTATTTTTGTCACATCTGGCTGGAATTTTGCATGTAGTATTCTGTTGTGACATCCAACAACTATGCCAAATACGGTCCAAATCGGTCAATAACCTGGTATAGCTTCCATATAAACCGATTGCCCGATTTGACTTCCTGAGCCCTAACAAGCCTCAATTCTCATCCGATTTGGCTGAAAATTTCCATGTGGTGTTTTATTATAACTTCCAACAACTGTGCTGAGTTCAGTCCAAATCGGTTAATAACCCGATATAGCTCCCATATAAACCGATCTCCCGATTTGACTTCTTGAGCCCTTACAAGCCGCAATTTTTGCCCGATTTGGCTGGAATTTTGCATGCGGTGTTCTGTTACGACTTCCAACAACTACGCCAAGCACGGCCAAAATCAGTCTATTACCTGATATAGCTCCCATGTAAACCGAGCTCTCAATCATCCTTGCTCGGTTCCTAGAAGCTTTAATTTTTGCTGGTTTGACAGACGTTTAGTATGTAGAATGAAATTATGCCCTACAACTGAGTTTATTCTGCATAAATTTTTTGCAGAATCCATGGCGGTGGGTTCCCAAGATTTGGCCAGACCGAACTTAGCACGCTTTTACTTGTTGCTTAATGTACTGGAATAAAATGAAGTCATCGGTTGGAGATAGTACAAATTCTAAGGACACTCTACATCAAAAACATGATAGTCTCTTGTGTGAAAAACAATGCTGTGTTGGTGTATTGCTATGAAAACCAATTCTGGGAATCAATTGCTGCATTCAGAGAATTGAAGTTAGTCATGGTGTAACATTACTTTTTGTAATTATTAGCATAAATAATTGAAATAAAATTAGATTAAAAATTTTAACAATGGTTTTTTTTGGTTCATTAATGGGTGGTAAAATCAATGACGGTTTGGTGTTAAACCAATAACAAATTGGCATTGAAACCAATACCAGTTCGGTAGTAAGGCTAGCACAAAACGGTACTAATCATTTTAAGTTTCATCCTTACCATCCGGTATTGATTTTGTACCATACGGTGTTGCTTTGCTATCAATACCGTATGCTACTGAAATGAGTACGATTGGTATTAACTTTTCTCTGGGTTTACATCAAAATCTGAACCTATTTTTTCCAATTTCAATATGATTGATCTCTAGGGCGAAAACATGCCTGTACCAAATTTGAAGGCGATCTGATGAAAATTGTGACCTGTAGTTTGTACACAAATAAATATGGACAGACAGACTGACGGACATAACTAAAGCGAATCAGAAAGGGATTCTAACTGGAACGGTATACATATCAATGGGTCTATCTCTCTTCCTTTTGGGTGTTACAAACAAATGCACTAAGTTATAATACACTGTACCAGAGTAGTGGTGTAGGCTATACAAATTAAAAAAAAAAAAAATTCCCTAGTTTTGCAAACGTTAACATTTTTCAAACACCTTTGGATTCGTGAAGAAATTCTCTTTCCGTAGAGGTGCTGGATGAAGCAATACTGAAAAGTTTTCCTGGAAAACCATCGTTAAAACCGACGTTTTTTGGGCGAAAAATTCAAAGCCGTTTTCCAGGCCAAAAACGCTGTAACTCCTTCATTTTTTCGAACTTCGAAAATTTTCCAGCATTCCGCAATTCGAAATTCGAAGAAGATTCGTGCAATAAACAGAAATACGTAAACTTTCACATTTTATTTTATTGCATTTTTTTTGCAAAGGTTAACCCCTTATGAAAATTTGCAATTTTTGATGCGAAAAAATTTTTCGAGTTGAGTATACAGTATTGAAGATTATGGCACAAAAATTCGGATTAGTGCAACTCCTATGTTTTTCCTTCAAAAAACAAGCTCAAAATCGCATAATTAATATCCGAAAAATGCTAAAAAACTCAGGGAGAGATTGAAATTGCTGCAACATCTTTTGTTTTGTGTATTTTCAAATTCTGAGGACACCGTTGGATTCGTGAAGAAATTCTCTTTCCGTAGAGGTGCTGGATGAAGCAATACTGTAAAGTTTTCTGGAAAAACTATCGTTAAAATCAATTTTTTTGGGCGAAAAATTCAAGGCCGTTTTCCAGTTTTCGAACTTCGAAAATTTTCCAGCATTCCGCAATTCGAAATTCGAAGAAGATTCGTGCAATAAACAGAATTACGTAAACTTTCACATTTTATTTTTATTGATTTTTTTTGCAAAGGTTAACCCCTTATGAAAATTTGCAATTTTTTGATGCGAAAAAATTTTTCGAGTTGAGTATACAGTATTGAAGATTATGGCACAAAAATTCGGATTAGTGCAACTCCTATGTTTTTCCTTCAAAAAACGAGCTCAAAAACGCAAAATTAATAACCGAAAAATGAAAAAAAAAACTCAGGGAGAGATTGAAATTGCTGCAACATCTTTTGTTTTGTGTATTTCCAAATTCTGAGGACACCGTTTGATTCGTGAAGAAATTCTCTTTCCGTAGAGGTGCTGGATGAAGCAATACTGAAAAGTTTTCCTGGAAAACCATCGTTAAAACCAACTTTTTTTGGGCGAAAAATTCAAGGCCGTTTTCCAGTCCAAAAACGCTGTAACTCCTTCATTTTTTCGAACTTCGAAAATTTTCCAGCATTCCGCAATTCGAAATTCGAAGATTCGTGCAATAAACAGAATTACGTAAACTTTCACATTTTATTTTTATTGATTTTTTTTGCAAAGGTTAACCCCTTATGAAAATTTGCAATTTTTGATGCGAAAAAAATTTTCGAATTGAGTATACAGTATTGAAGATTATGGCACAAAAATTCGGATTAGTGCAACTCCTATGTTTTTCCTTCAAAAAACGAGCTCAAAAACGCATAATTAATATCCGAAAAATGCAAAAAAAAAACTCAGGGAGAGATTGAAATTGCTGCAACATCTTTTGTTTTGTGTATTTCCAAATTCTGAGGACACCGTTGGATTCGTGAAGAAATTCTCTTTCCGTAGAGGTGCTGGATGAAGCAATACTGAAAAGTTTTCCTGGAAAACCATCGTTAAAACCAACTTTTTTTGGGCGAAAACTTCAAGGCCGTTTTCCAGGCCAAAAACGCTGTAACTCCTTAATTTTTTCGAACTTCGAAAATTTTCCAGCATTCCGCAATTCGAAATTCAAAGAAGATTCGTGCAATAAACAGAATTACGTAAACTTTCACATTTTATTTTTATTGATTTTTTTTGCAAAGGTTAACCCCTTATGAAAATTTGCAATTTTTGATGCGAAAAAATTTTTCGAGTTGAGTATACAGTATTGAAGATTATGGCACAAAAATTCGGATTAGTGCAACTCCTATGTTTTTCCTTCAAAAAACGAGCTCAAAAACGCATAATTAATATCCGAAAAATGCAAAACAAAACTCAGGGAGAGATTGAAATTGCTGCATCATCTTTTGTTTTGTGTATTTCCAAATTCTGAGGACACCGTTGGATTCGTGAAGAAATTCTCTTTCCGTAGAGGTGCTGGATGAAGCAATACTGAAAAGTTTTCCTGGAAAACCATCGTTAAAACCAACTTTTTTTGGGCGAAAACTTCAAGGCCGTTTTCCAGGCCAAAAACGCTGTAATTCCTTCATTTTTTCGAACTTCGAAAATTTTCCAGCATTCCGCAATTCGAAATTCGAAGAAGATTCGTGCAATAAACAGATTTACGTAAACTTTCACATTTTATTTTTTTTGCATTTTTTTGCAAAGGTTAACCCCTTATGAAAATTTGCAATTTTTGATGCGAAAAAATTTTTCGAATTCAGTATACAGTATTGAAGATTATTCGAAAATTTTCCAGCATTCCGCAATTCGAAATTCGAAGAAGATTCGTGCAATAAACAGATTTACGTAAACTTTCACATTTTATTTTTTTTGCATTTTTTTGCAAAGGTTAACCCCTTATGAAAATTTGCAATTTTTGATGCGAAAAAATTTTTCGAATTCAGTATACAGTATTGAAGATTATGGCACAAAAATTCGGATTAGTGCAACTCCTATGTTTTTCCTTCAAAAAACGAGCTCAAAAACGCATAATTAATATCCGAAAAATGCAAAAAAAAACTCAGGGAGAGATTGAAATTGCTGCAACATCTTTTGTTTTGTGTATTTCCAAATTCTGAGGACACCGTTGGATTCGTGAAGAAATTCTCTTTCCGTAGAGGTGCTGGATGAAGCAATACTGAAAAGTTTTCCTGGAAAACCATCGTTAAAACCAACTTTTTTTGGGCGAAAAATTCAAGGCCGTTTTCCAGCCCAAAAACGCTGTAACTCCTTCATTTTTTCGAACTTTGAAAATTTTCCAGCATTCCGCAATTCAAAATTCGAAGAAGATTCGTGCAATAAACAGAATTACGTAAACTTTCACATTTTATTTTTATTGATTTTTTTTGCAAAGGTTAACCCCTTATGAAAATTTGCAATTTTTGATGCGAAAAAATTTTTCGAGTTGATTATACAGTATTGAAGATTATGGCACAAAAATTCGGATTAGTGCAACTCCTATGTTTTTCCTTCAAAAAACGAGCTCAAAAACGCAAAATTAATAACCGAAAAATGAAAAAAAAAAACTCAGGGAGAGATTGAAATTGCTGCAACATCTTTTGTTTTGTGTATTTCCAAATTCTGAGGACACCGTTGGATTCCTGAAGAAATTCTCTTTCCGTAGAGGTGCTGGATGAAGCAATACTGAAAAGTTTTCCTGGAAAACCATCGTTAAAACCAACTTTTTTTGGGCGAAAACTTCAAGGCCGTTTTCCAGGCCAAAAACGCTGTAACTCCTTAATTTTTTCGAACTTCGAAAATTTTCCAGCATTCCGCAATTCGAAATTCGAAGAAGATTCGTGCAATAAACAGATTTACGTAAACTTTCACATTTTATTTTTTTTGCATTTTTTTGCAAAGGTTAACCCCTTATGAAAATTTGCAATTTTTGATGCGAAAAAATTTTTCGAATTGAGTATACAGTATTGAAGATTATGGCACAAAAATTCGGATTAGTGCAACTCCTATGTTTTTCCTTCAAAAAACGAGCTCAAAAACGCATAATTAATATCCGAAAAATGCAAAAAAAAAAACTCAGGGAGAGATTGAAATTGCTGCAACATCTTTTGTTTTGTGTATTTCCAAATTCTGAGGACACCGTTGGATTCGTGAAGAAATTCTCTTTCCGTAGAGGTGCTGGATGAAGCAATACTGAAAAGTTTTCCTGGAAAACCATCGTTAAAACCAACTTTTTTTGGGCGAAAACTTCAAGGCCGTTTTCCAGGCCAAAAACGCTGTAACTCCTTCATTTTTTCGAACTTCGAAAATTTTCCAGCATTCCGCAATTCGAAATTCGAAGAAGATTCGTGCAATAAACAGATTTACGTAAACTTTCACATTTTATTTTTTTTTTGCATTTTTTTGCAAAGGTTAACCCCTTATGAAAATTTGCAATTTTTGATGCGAAAAAATTTTTCGAATTGAGTATACAGTATTGAAGATTATGGCACAAAAATTCGGATTAGTGCAACTCATATGTTTTTCCTTCAAAAAACGAGCTCAAAAACGCATAATTAATATCCGAAAAATGCAAAAAAAAACTCAGGGAGAGATTGAAATTGCTGCAACATCTTTTGTTTTGTGTATTTCCAAATTCTGAGGACACCGTTGGATTCGTGAAGAAATTCTCTTTCCGTAGAGGTGCTGGATGAAGCAATACTGTAAAGTTTTCTGGAAAAACTATCGTTAAAATCAATTTTTTTGGGCGAAAAATTCAAGGCCGTTTTCCAGTCCAAAAACGCTGTAACTCCTTCATTTTTTCGAACTTCGAAAATTTTCCAGCATTCCGCAATTCGAAATTCGAAGAAGATTCGTGCAATAAAAAGAATTAGATAAACTTTCACGTTTTATTTTTTTTTGCATTTTTTTGCATAGGTTAACCCCTTATGAAAATTTGCAATTTTAGATGCGAAAAAATTTTTCGAGTTGAGTATACAGTATTGAAGATTATGGCACAAAAATTCGGATTAGTGCAACTCCTATGTTTTTCCTTCAAAAAACGAGCTCAAAAACGCAAAATTAATAACCGAAAAATGAAAAAAAAAAAACTCAGGGAGAGATTGAAATTGCTGCATCTTTTGTTTTGTGTATTTCCAAATTCTGAGGACACCGTTGGATTCGTGAAGTAATTCTGAAGCAATACTGAAAAGTTTTCCTGGAAAACCATCGTTCAAATCAATTTTTTTTGGGCGAAAAATTTAAGGCCGTTTTCCAGTCCAAAAACGCTGTAACTCCTTCATTTTTTCGAACTTCGAAAATTTTCCAGCATTCCGCAATTCGAAATTCGAAGAAGATTCGTGCAATAAACAGAATTAGATAAACTTTCACATTTTATTTTTTTTTGCATTTTTTTGCATAGGTTAACCCCTTATGAAAATTTGAAATTTTTTATGCGAAAAAATTTTTCGAATTGAGTATACAGTATTGAAGATTATGGCACAAAAATTCGGATTAGTGCAACTCCTATGTTTTTCCTTCAAAAAACGAGCTCAAAAACGCATAATTAATATCCGAAAAATGCAAAAAAAAACTCAGGGAGAGATTGAAATTGCTGCAACATCTTTTGTTTTGTGTATTTCCAAATTCTGAGGACACCGTTGGATTCGTGAAGAAATTCTCTTTCCGTAGAGGTGCTGGATGAAGCAATACTGTAAAGTTCTCTGGAAAAACTATCGTTAAAATCAATTTTTTTGGGCGAAAAATTCAAAGCAATACTGAAAAGTTTTCCTGGAAAACCAACTTTTTTGGGCGAAAACTTCAAGGCCGTTTTCCAGGCCAAAAACGCTGTAACTCCTTAATTTTTTCGAACTTCGAAAATTTTCCAGCATTCCGCAATTCGAAATTCGAAGAAGATTCGTGCAATAAACAGAATTACGTAAACTTTCACATTTTATTTTTATTGATTTTTTTTTGCAAAGGTTAACCCCTTATGAAAATTTGCAATTTTTGATGCGAAAAAATTTTTCGAGTTGAGTATACAGTATTGAAGATTATGGCACAAAAATTCGGATTAGTGCAACTCCTATGTTTTTCCTTCAAAAAACGAGCTCAAAAACGCAAAATTAATAACCGAAAAATGAAAAAAAAACTCAGGGAGAGATTGAAATTGCTGCAACATCTTTTGTTCGTGAAGAAATTCTCTTTCCGTAGAGGTGCTGGATGAAGCAATACTGAAAAGTTTTCCTGGAAAACCATCGTTAAAACCAACTTTTTTTGGGCGAAAACTTCAAGGCCGTTTTCCAGGCCAAAAACGCTGTAACTCCTTCATTTTTTCGAACTTCGAAAATTTTCCAGCATTCCGCAATTCGAAATTCGAAGGAGATTCGTGCAATAAACAGATTTACGTAAACTTTCACATTTTATTTTTTTTTGCATTTTTTTGCAAAGGTTAACCCCTTATGAAAATTTGCAATTTTTGATGCGAAAAAATTTTTCGAATTGAGTATACAGTATTGAAGATTATGGCACAAAAATTCGGATTAGTGCAACTCCTATGTTTTTCCTTCAAAAAACGAGCTCAAAAACGCATAATTAATATCCGAAAAATGCAAAAAAAACTCAGGGAGAGATTGAAATTGCTGCAACATCTTTTGTTTTGTGTATTTCCAAATTCTGAGGACACCGTTGGATTCGTGAAGAAATTCTCTTTCCGTAGAGGTGCTGGATGAAGCAATACTGTAAAGTTTTCTGGAAAAACTATCGTTAAAATCAATTTTTTTGGGCGAAAAATTCAAAGCCGTTTTCCAGTCCAAAAACGCTGTAACTCCTTCATTTTTTCGAACTTCGAAAATTTTCCAGCATTCCGCAATTCGAAATTCGAAGAAGATTCGTGCAGTAAACAGAATTAGATAAACTTTCACATTTTATTTTTTTTTGCATTTTTTTGCATAGGTTAACCCCTTATGAAAATTTGCAATTTTTGATGCGAAAAAATTTTTCGAATTGAGTATACAGTATTGAAGATTATGGCACAAAAATTCGGATTAGTGCAACTCCTATGTTTTTCCTTCAAAAAACGAGCTCAAAAACGCAAAATTAATAACCGAAAAATGAAAAAAAAAACTCAGGGAGAGATTGAAATTGCTGCAACATCTTTTGTTTTGTGTATTTCCAAATTCTGAGGACACCGTTGGATTCGTGAAGAAATTCTCTTTCCGTAGAGGTGCTGGATGAAGCAATACTGAAAAGTTTTCCTGGAAAACCATCGTTAAAACCAACTTTTTTTGGGCGAAAACTTCAAGGCCGTTTTCCAGGCCAAAAACGCTGTAACTCCTTCATTTTTTCGAACTTCGAAAATTTTCCAGCATTCCGCAATTCGAAATTCGAAGAAGATTCGTGCAATAAACAGAATTACGTAAACTTTCACATTTTATTTTTATTGATTTTTTTTTGCAAAGGTTAACCCCTTATGAAAATTTGCAATTTTTGATGCGAAAAAATTTTTCGAGTTGAGTATACAGTATTGAAGATTATGGCACAAAAATTCGGATTAGTGCAACTCCTATGTTTTTCCTTCAAAAAACGAGCTCAAAAACGCAAAATTAATAACCGAAAAATGAAAAAAAAACTCAGGGAGAGATTGAAATTGCTGCAACATCTTTTGTTCGTGAAGAAATTCTCTTTCCGTAGAGGTGCTGGATGAAGCAATACTGAAAAGTTTTCCTGGAAAACCATCGTTAAAACCAACTTTTTTTGGGCGAAAACTTCAAGGCCGTTTTCCAGGCCAAAAACGCTGTAACTCCTTCATTTTTTCGAACTTCGAAAATTTTCCAGCATTCCGCAATTCGAAATTCGAAGGAGATTCGTGCAATAAACAGATTTACGTAAACTTTCACATTTTATTTTTTTTGCATTTTTTTGCAAAGGTTAACCCCTTATGAAAATTTGCAATTTTTGATGCGAAAAAATTTTTCGAATTGAGTATACAGTATTGAAGATTATGGCACAAAAATTCGGATTAGTGCAACTCCTATGTTTTTCCTTCAAAAAACGAGCTCAAAAACGCATAATTAATATCCGAAAAATGCAAAAAAAACTCAGGGAGAGATTGAAATTGCTGCAACATCTTTTGTTTTGTGTATTTCCAAATTCTGAGGACACCGTTGGATTCGTGAAGAAATTCTCTTTCCGTAGAGGTGCTGGATGAAGCAATACTGTAAAGTTTTCTGGAAAAACTATCGTTAAAATCAATTTTTTTGGGCGAAAAATTCAAAGCCGTTTTCCAGTCCAAAAACGCTGTAACTCCTTCATTTTTTCGAACTTCGAAAATTTTCCAGCATTCCGCAATTCGAAATTCGAAGAAGATTCGTGCAGTAAACAGAATTAGATAAACTTTCACATTTTATTTTTTTTTTGCATTTTTTTGCATAGGTTAACCCCTTATGAAAATTTGCAATTTTTGATGCGAAAAAATTTTTCGAATTGAGTATACAGTATTGAAGATTATGGCACAAAAATTCGGATTAGTGCAACTCCTATGTTTTTCCTTCAAAAAACGAGCTCAAAAACGCAAAATTAATAACCGAAAAATGAAAAAAAAAACTCAGGGAGAGATTGAAATTGCTGCAACATCTTTTGTTTTGTGTATTTCCAAATTCTGAGGACACCGTTGGATTCGTGAAGAAATTCTCTTTCCGTAGAGGTGCTGGATGAAGCAATACTGAAAAGTTTTCCTGGAAAACCATCGTTAAAACCAACTTTTTTTGGGCGAAAACTTCAAGGCCGTTTTCCAGGCCAAAAACGCTGTAACTCCTTCATTTTTTCGAACTTCGAAAATTTTCCAGCATTCCGCAATTCGAAATTCGAAGAAGATTCGTGCAATAAACAGATTTACGTAAACTTTCACATTTTATTTTTTTTTGCATTTTTTTGCAAAGGTTAACCCCTTATGAAAATTTGCAATTTTTGATGCGAAAAAATTTTTCGAATTGAGTATACAGTATTGAAGATTATGGCACAAAAATTCGGATTAGTGCAACTCCTATGTTTTTCCTTCAAAAAACGAGCTCAAAAACGCATAATTAATATCCGAAAAATGCAAAAAAAAACACAGGGAGAGATTGAAATTGCTGCAACATCTTTTGTTTTGTGTATTTCCAAATTCTGAGGACACCGTTGGATTCGTGAAGAAATTTTCTTTCCGTAGAGGTGCTGGATGAAGCAATACTGTAAAGTTTTCTGGAAAAACTATCGTTAAAATCAATTTTTTGGGCGAAAAATTCAAGGCCGTTTTCCAGTCCAAAAACGCTGTAACTCCTTCATTTTTTCGAACTTCGAAAATTTTCCAGCATTCCGCAATTCGAAATTCGAAGAAGATTCGTGCAATAAACAGAATTAGATAAACTTTCACATTTTATTTTTTTTTGCATTTTTTTGCATAGGTTAACCCCTTATGAAAATTTGCAATTTTAGATGCGAAAAAATTTTTCGAATTGAGTATACAGGATGAAGCAATACTGTAAAGTTTTCTGGAAAAACTATCGTTAAAATCAATTTTTTTGGGCGAAAAATTCAAGGCCGTTTTCCAGTCCAAAAACGCTGTAACTCCTTCATTTTTTCGAACTTCGAAAATTTTCCAGCATTCCGCAATTCGAAATTCGAAGAAGATTCGTGCAATAAACAGAATTAGATAAACTTTCACATTTTATTTTTTTTTGCATTTTTTTGCATAGGTTAACCCCTTATGAAAATTTGCAATATTAGATGCGAAAAAATTTTTCGAGTTGAGTATACAGTATTGAAGATTATGGCACAAAAATTCGGATTAGTGCAACTCCTATGTTTTTCCTTCAAAAAACAAGCTCAAAATCGCATAATTAATATCCGAAAAATGCTAAAAAACTCAGGGAGAGATTGAAATTGCTGCAACATCTTTTGTTTTGTGTATTTCCAAATTCTGAGGACACCGTTGGATTCGTGAAGTAATTCTGAAGCAATACTGAAAAGTTTTCCTGGAAAACCATCGTTCAAATCAATTTTTTTTGGGCGAAAAATTCAAGGCCGTTTTCCAGTCCAAAAACGCTGTAACTCCTTCATTTTTTCGAACTTCGAAAATTTTCCAGCATTCCGCAATTCGAAATTCGAAGAAGATTCGTGCAATAAACAGAATTAGATAAACTTTCACATTTTATTTTTTTTTGCATTTTTTTGCATAGGTTAACCCCTTATGAAAATTTGCAATTTTTGATGCGAAAAAATTTTTCGAGTTGAGTATTGAAGATTATGGTACAAAAATTCGGATTAGTGCAACTCCTATGTTTTTCCTTCAAAAAACGAGCCCAAAAACGCAAAATTAATAACCGAAAATTAAAAAAAAAACTCAGGGAGAGATTGAAATTGCTGCAACATCTTTGTTTTGTGTATTTCCAAATTCCGAGGACACCGTTGGATTCGTGAAGAAATTCTCTTTCCGTAGAGGTGCTGGATGAAGCAATACTGAAAATTTTTCCTGGAAAACCATCGTTAAAACCAACTTTTTTTGGGCGAAAACTTCAAGGCCGTTTTCCAGGCCAAAAACGCTGTAACTCCTTAATTTTTTCGAACTTCGAAAATTTTCCAGCATTCCGCAATTCGAAATTCGAAGAAGATTCGTGCAATAAACAGAATTACGTAAAAGTTTTCCTGGAAAACCATCGTTAAAACCAACTTTTTTTGGGCGAAAACTTCAAGGCCGTTTTCCAGGCCAAAAACGCTGTAACTCCTTAATTTTTTCGAACTTCGAAAATTTTCCAGCATTCCGCAATTCGAAATTCGAAGAAGATTCGTGCAATAAACAGATTTACGTAAACTTTCACATTTTATTTTTTTTTTGCATTTTTTTGCAAAGGTTAACCCCTTATGAAAATTTGCAATTTTTGATGCGAAAAAATTTTTCGAATTGAGTATACAGTATTGAAGATTATGGCACAAAAATTCGGATTAGTGCAACTCCTATGTTTTTCCTTCAAAAAACGAGCTCAAAAACGCATAATTAATATCCGAAAAATGCAAAAAAAAACTCAGGGAGAGATTGAAATTGCTGCAACATCTTTTGTTTTGTGTATTTCCAAATTCTGAGGACACCGTTGGATTCGTGAAGAAATTCTCTTTCCGTAGAGGTGCTGGATGAAGCAATACTGTAAAGTTTTCTGGAAAAACTATCGTTAAAATCAATTTTTTGGGCGAAAAATTCAAGGCCGTTTTCCAGTCCAAAAACGCTGTAACTCCTTCATTTTTTCGAACTTCGAAAATTTTCCAGCATTCCGCAATTCGAAATTCGAAGAAGATTCGTGCAATAAACAGAATTAGATAAACTTTCACATTTTATTTTTTTTTGCATTTTTTTGCATAGGTTAACCCCTTATGAAAATTTGCAATTTTAGATGTGAAAAAATTTTTCGAGTTGAGTATACAGTATTGAAGATTATGGCACAAAAATTCGGATTAGTGCAACTCCTATGTTTTTCCTTCAAAAAACAAGCTCAAAATCGCATAATTAATATCCGAAAAATGCTAAAAAACTCAGGGAGAGATTGAAATTGCTGCAACATCTTTTGTTTTGTGTATTTCCAAATTCTGAGGACACCGTTGGATTCGTGAAGTAATTCTGAAGCAATACTGAAAAGTTTTCCTGGAAAACCATCGTTCAAATCAATTTTTTTTGGGCGAAAAATTCAAGGCCGTTTTCCAGTCCAAAAACGCTGTAACTCCTTCATTTTTTCTAACTTCGAAAATTTTCCAGCATTCCGCAATTCGAAATTCGAAGAAGATTCGTGCAATAAACAGAATTAGATAAACTTTCACATTTTATTTTTTTTTTGCATTTTTTTGCATAGGTTAACCCCTTATGAAAATTTGCAATTTTTGATGCGAAAAAATTTTTCGAGTTGAGTATACAGTATTGAAGATTATGGTACAAAAATTCGGATTAGTGCAACTCCTATGTTTTTCCTTCAAAAAACGAGCCCAAAAACGCAAAATTAATAACCGAAAATTAAAAAAAAACTCAGGGAGAGATTGAAATTGCTGCAACATCTTTTGTTTTGTGTATTTCCAAATTCTGAGGACACCGTTGGATTCGTGAAGAAATTCTCTTTCCGTAGAGGTGCTGGATGAAGCAATACTGTAAAGTTTTCTGGAAAAACTATCGTTAAAATCAATTTTTTTGGGCGAAAAATTCAAAGCCGTTTTCCAGTCCAAAAACGCTGTAACTCCTTCATTTTTTCGAACTTCGAAAATTTTCCAGCATTCCGCAATTCGAAATTCGAAGAAGATTCGTGCAGTAAACAGAATTAGATAAACTTTCACATTTTATTTTTTTTTTTGCATTTTTTTGCATAGGTTAACCCCTTATGAAAATTTGCAATTTTTGATGCGAAAAAATTTTTCGAATTGAGTATACAGTATTGAAGATTATGGCACAAAAATTCGGATTAGTGCAACTCCTATGTTTTTCCTTCAAAAAACGAGCTCAAAAACGCAAAATTAATAACCGAAAAATGAAAAAAAAAACTCAGGGAGAGATTGAAATTGCTGCAACATCTTTTGTTTTGTGTATTTCCAAATTCTGAGGACACCGTTGGATTCGTGAAGAAATTCTCTTTCCGTAGAGGTGCTGGATGAAGCAATACTGAAAAGTTTTCCTGGAAAACCATCGTTAAAACCAACTTTTTTTGGGCGAAAACTTCAAGGCCGTTTTCCAGGCCAAAAACGCTGTAACTCCTTCATTTTTTCGAACTTCGAAAATTTTCCAGCATTCCGCAATTCGAAATTCGAAGAAGATTCGTGCAATAAACAGAATTACGTAAACTTTCACATTTTATTTTTATTGATTTTTTTTTGCAAAGGTTAACCCCTTATGAAAATTTGCAATTTTTGATGCGAAAAAATTTTTCGAGTTGAGTATACAGTATTGAAGATTATGGCACAAAAATTCGGATTAGTGCAACTCCTATGTTTTTCCTTCAAAAAACGAGCTCAAAAACGCAAAATTAATAACCGAAAAATGAAAAAAAAACTCAGGGAGAGATTGAAATTGCTGCAACATCTTTTGTTCGTGAAGAAATTCTCTTTCCGTAGAGGTGCTGGATGAAGCAATACTGAAAAGTTTTCCTGGAAAACCATCGTTAAAACCAACTTTTTTTGGGCGAAAACTTCAAGGCCGTTTTCCAGGCCAAAAACGCTGTAACTCCTTCATTTTTTCGAACTTCGAAAATTTTCCAGCATTCCGCAATTCGAAATTCGAAGGAGATTCGTGCAATAAACAGATTTACGTAAACTTTCACATTTTATTTTTTTTGCATTTTTTTGCAAAGGTTAACCCCTTATGAAAATTTGCAATTTTTGATGCGAAAAAATTTTTCGAATTGAGTATACAGTATTGAAGATTATGGCACAAAAATTCGGATTAGTGCAACTCCTATGTTTTTCCTTCAAAAAACGAGCTCAAAAACGCATAATTAATATCCGAAAAATGCAAAAAAAACTCAGGGAGAGATTGAAATTGCTGCAACATCTTTTGTTTTGTGTATTTCCAAATTCTGAGGACACCGTTGGATTCGTGAAGAAATTCTCTTTCCGTAGAGGTGCTGGATGAAGCAATACTGTAAAGTTTTCTGGAAAAACTATCGTTAAAATCAATTTTTTTGGGCGAAAAATTCAAAGCCGTTTTCCAGTCCAAAAACGCTGTAACTCCTTCATTTTTTCGAACTTCGAAAATTTTCCAGCATTCCGCAATTCGAAATTCGAAGAAGATTCGTGCAGTAAACAGAATTAGATAAACTTTCACATTTTATTTTTTTTTTGCATTTTTTTGCATAGGTTAACCCCTTATGAAAATTTGCAATTTTTGATGCGAAAAAATTTTTCGAATTGAGTATACAGTATTGAAGATTATGGCACAAAAATTCGGATTAGTGCAACTCCTATGTTTTTCCTTCAAAAAACGAGCTCAAAAACGCAAAATTAATAACCGAAAAATGAAAAAAAAAACTCAGGGAGAGATTGAAATTGCTGCAACATCTTTTGTTTTGTGTATTTCCAAATTCTGAGGACACCGTTGGATTCGTGAAGAAATTCTCTTTCCGTAGAGGTGCTGGATGAAGCAATACTGAAAAGTTTTCCTGGAAAACCATCGTTAAAACCAACTTTTTTTGGGCGAAAACTTCAAGGCCGTTTTCCAGGCCAAAAACGCTGTAACTCCTTCATTTTTTCGAACTTCGAAAATTTTCCAGCATTCCGCAATTCGAAATTCGAAGAAGATTCGTGCAATAAACAGATTTACGTAAACTTTCACATTTTATTTTTTTTTGCATTTTTTTGCAAAGGTTAACCCCTTATGAAAATTTGCAATTTTTGATGCGAAAAAATTTTTCGAATTGAGTATACAGTATTGAAGATTATGGCACAAAAATTCGGATTAGTGCAACTCCTATGTTTTTCCTTCAAAAAACGAGCTCAAAAACGCATAATTAATATCCGAAAAATGCAAAAAAAAACACAGGGAGAGATTGAAATTGCTGCAACATCTTTTGTTTTGTGTATTTCCAAATTCTGAGGACACCGTTGGATTCGTGAAGAAATTTTCTTTCCGTAGAGGTGCTGGATGAAGCAATACTGTAAAGTTTTCTGGAAAAACTATCGTTAAAATCAATTTTTTGGGCGAAAAATTCAAGGCCGTTTTCCAGTCCAAAAACGCTGTAACTCCTTCATTTTTTCGAACTTCGAAAATTTTCCAGCATTCCGCAATTCGAAATTCGAAGAAGATTCGTGCAATAAACAGAATTAGATAAACTTTCACATTTTATTTTTTTTTGCATTTTTTTGCATAGGTTAACCCCTTATGAAAATTTGCAATTTTAGATGCGAAAAAATTTTTCGAATTGAGTATACAGGATGAAGCAATACTGTAAAGTTTTCTGGAAAAACTATCGTTAAAATCAATTTTTTTGGGCGAAAAATTCAAGGCCGTTTTCCAGTCCAAAAACGCTGTAACTCCTTCATTTTTTCGAACTTCGAAAATTTTCCAGCATTCCGCAATTCGAAATTCGAAGAAGATTCGTGCAATAAACAGAATTAGATAAACTTTCACATTTTATTTTTTTTTGCATTTTTTTGCATAGGTTAACCCCTTATGAAAATTTGCAATATTAGATGCGAAAAAATTTTTCGAGTTGAGTATACAGTATTGAAGATTATGGCACAAAAATTCGGATTAGTGCAACTCCTATGTTTTTCCTTCAAAAAACGAGCTCAAAAACGCAAAATTAATAACCGAAAAATGAAAAAAAAAACTCAGGGAGAGATTGAAATTGCTGCAACATCTTTTGTTTTGTGTATTTCCAAATTCTGAGGACACCGTTGGATTCGTGAAGAAATTCTCTTTCCGTAGAGGTGCTGGATGAAGCAATACTGAAAAGTTTTCCTGGAAAACCATCGTTAAAACCAACTTTTTTTGGGCGAAAACTTCAAGGCCGTTTTCCAGGCCAAAAACGCTGTAACTCCTTCATTTTTTCGAACTTCGAAAATTTTCCAGCATTCCGCAATTCGAAATTCGAAGAAGATTCGTGCAATAAACCGAATTACGTAAACTTTCAGATTTTATTTTTTTGCATTTTTTTTGCAAAGGTTAACCCCTTATGAAAATTTGCAATTTTTGATGCGAAAAAATTTTTCGAGTTGAGTATACAGTATTGAAGATTATGGCACAAAAATTCGGATTAGTGCAACTCCTATGTTTTTCCTTCAAAAAACAAGCTCAAAATCGCATAATTAATATCCGAAAAATGCTAAAAAACTCAGGGAGAGATTGAAATTGCTGCAACATCTTTTGTTTTGTGTATTTCCAAATTCTGAGGACACCGTTGGATTCGTGAAGTAATTCTGAAGCAATACTGAAAAGTTTTCCTGGAAAACCATCGTTCAAATCAATTTTTTTTGGGCGAAAAATTCAAGGCCGTTTTCCAGTCCAAAAACGCTGTAACTCCTTCATTTTTTCGAACTTCGAAAATTTTCCAGCATTCCGCAATTCGAAATTCGAAGAAGATTCGTGCAATAAACAGAATTAGATAAACTTTCACATTTTATTTTTTTTTGCATTTTTTTGCATAGGTTAACCCCTTATGAAAATTTGCAATTTTTGATGCGAAAAAATTTTTCGAGTTGAGTATTGAAGATTATGGTACAAAAATTCGGATTAGTGCAACTCCTATGTTTTTCCTTCAAAAAACGAGCCCAAAAACGCAAAATTAATAACCGAAAATTAAAAAAAAAAACTCAGGGAGAGATTGAAATTGCTGCAACATCTTTGTTTTGTGTATTTCCAAATTCCGAGGACACCGTTGGATTCGTGAAGAAATTCTCTTTCCGTAGAGGTGCTGGATGAAGCAATACTGAAAATTTTTCCTGGAAAACCATCGTTAAAACCAACTTTTTTTGGGCGAAAACTTCAAGGCCGTTTTCCAGGCCAAAAACGCTGTAACTCCTTAATTTTTTCGAACTTCGAAAATTTTCCAGAATTCCGCAATTCGAAATTCGAAGAAGATTCGTGCAATAAACAGAATTACGTAAAAGTTTTCCTGGAAAACCATCGTTAAAACCAACTTTTTTTGGGCGAAAACTTCAAGGCCGTTTTCCAGGCCAAAAACGCTGTAACTCCTTAATTTTTTCGAACTTCGAAAATTTTCCAGCATTCCGCAATTCGAAATTCGAAGAAGATTCGTGCAATAAACAGATTTACGTAAACTTTCACATTTTATTTTTTTTTTGCATTTTTTTGCAAAGGTTAACCCCTTATGAAAATTTGCAATTTTTGATGCGAAAAAATTTTTCGAATTGAGTATACAGTATTGAAGATTATGGCACAAAAATTCGGATTAGTGCAACTCCTATGTTTTTCCTTCAAAAAACGAGCTCAAAAACGCATAATTAATATCCGAAAAATGCAAAAAAAAACTCAGGGAGAGATTGAAATTGCTGCAACATCTTTTGTTTTGTGTATTTCCAAATTCTGAGGACACCGTTGGATTCGTGAAGAAATTCTCTTTCCGTAGAGGTGCTGGATGAAGCAATACTGTAAAGTTTTCTGGAAAAACTATCGTTAAAATCAATTTTTTGGGCGAAAAATTCAAGGCCGTTTTCCAGTCCAAAAACGCTGTAACTCCTTCATTTTTTCGAACTTCGAAAATTTTCCAGCATTCCGCAATTCGAAATTCGAAGAAGATTCGTGCAATAAACAGAATTAGATAAACTTTCACATTTTATTTTTTTTTGCATTTTTTTGCATAGGTTAACCCCTTATGAAAATTTGCAATTTTAGATGTGAAAAAATTTTTCGAGTTGAGTATACAGTATTGAAGATTATGGCACAAAAATTCGGATTAGTGCAACTCCTATGTTTTTCCTTCAAAAAACAAGCTCAAAATCGCATAATTAATATCCGAAAAATGCTAAAAAACTCAGGGAGAGATTGAAATTGCTGCAACATCTTTTGTTTTGTGTATTTCCAAATTCTGAGGACACCGTTGGATTCGTGAAGTAATTCTGAAGCAATACTGAAAAGTTTTCCTGGAAAACCATCGTTCAAATCAATTTTTTTTGGGCGAAAAATTCAAGGCCGTTTTCCAGTCCAAAAACGCTGTAACTCCTTCATTTTTTCGAACTTCGAAAATTTTCCAGCATTCCGCAATTCGAAATTCGAAGAAGATTCGTGCAATAAACAGAATTAGATAAACTTTCACATTTTATTTTTTTTTTTTGCATTTTTTTGCATAGGTTAACCCCTTATGAAAATTTGCAATTTTTGATGCGAAAAAATTTTTCGAGTTGAGTATACAGTATTGAAGATTATGGTACAAAAATTCGGATTAGTGCAACTCCTATGTTTTTCCTTCAAAAAACGAGCCCAAAAACGCAAAATTAATAACCGAAAATTAAAAAAAAAACTCAGGGAGAGATTGAAATTGCTGCAACATCTTTGTTTTGTGTATTTCCAAATTCCGAGGACACCGTTGGATTCGTGAAGAAATTCTCTTTCCGTAGAGGTGCTGGATGAAGCAATACTGAAAATTTTTCCTGGAAAACCATCGTTAAAACCAACTTTTTTTGGGCGAAAACTTCAAGGCCGTTTTCCAGGCCAAAAACGCTGTAACTCCTTAATTTTTTCGAACTTCGAAAAATTTCCAGCATTCCGCAATTCGAAATTCGAAGAAGATTCGTGCAATAAACAGAATTACGTAAACTTTCACATTTTATTTTATTGCATTTTTTTTTGCAAAGGTTAACCCCTTATGAAAATTTGCAATTTTTGATGCGAAAAAATTTTTCGAGTTGAGTATACAGTATTGAAGATTATGGTACAAAAATTCGGATTAGTGCAACTCCTATGTTTTTCCCTTCAAAAAACGAGCTCAAAAACGCATAATTAATATCCGAAAAATGAAAAAAAAAACTCAGGGAGAGATTGAAATTGCTGCAACATCTTTTGTTTTGTGTATTTCCAAATTCTGAGGACACCGTTGGATTCGTGAAGAAATTCTCTTTCCGTAGAGGTGCTGGATGAAGCAATACTGTAAAGTTTTCTGGAAAAACTATCGTTAAAATCAATTTTTTTGGGCGAAAAATTCAAGGCCGTTTTCCAGTCCAAAAACGCTGTAACTCCTTCATTTTTTCGAACTTCGAAAATTTTCCAGCTTTCCGCAATTCGAAATTCGAAGAAGATTAGTGCAATAAACAGAATTACGTAAACTTTCACATTTTATTTTTATTGATTTTTTTTTGCAAAGGTTAACCCCTTATGAAAATTTGCAATTTTTGATGCGAAAAACTTTTTCGAGTTGAGTATACAGTATTGAAGATTATGGCACAAAAATTCGGATAAGTGCAACTCCTATGTTTTTCCTTCAAAAAACGAGCTCAAAAACGCAAAATTAATAACCGAAAAATGAAAAAAAAACTCAGGGAGAGATTGAAATTGCTGCAACATCTTTTGTTTTGTGTATTTCCAAATTCTGAGGACACCGTTGGATTCGTGAAGAAATTCTCTTTCCGTAGAGGTGCTGGATGAAGCAATACTGAAAAGTTTTCCTGGAAAACCATCGTTAAAACCAACTTTTTTTGGGCGAAAAATTCAAGGCCGTTTTCCAGTCCAAAAACGCTGTAACTCCTTCATTTTTTCGAACTTCGAAAATTTTCCAGCATTCCGCAATTCGAAATTCGAAGAAGATTCGTGCAATAAACAGAATTACGTTAACTTTCACATTTTATTTTTTTGCATTTTTTTGCAAATTTGCAATTTTTAAGCGAAAAAATTTTTCGAGTTGAGTATACAGTATTGAAGATTATGGCACAAAAATTCGGATTAGTGCAACTCCTATGTTTTTCCTTCAAAAAACAAGCTCAAAATCGCATAATTAATATTCGAAAAATGCTAAAAAACTCAGGGAGAGATTGAAATTACTGCAACATCTTTTGTGTTATGTATTTCCAAATTCTGAGGACACCGATGGATTTGTGAAGAAATTCTCTTTCCGTAGAGGTGCTGGATGAAGCAATACTGAACGGTTTTCCTGGAAAACCATCGTTAAAATCAATTTTTTTTTTTGGCGAAAAATTCAAGGCCGTTTTCCAGGCCAAAAACGCTGTAACTCCTTCATTTTTTCGAACTTCGAAAATTTTCCAGCATTCCGCAATTCGAAATTCGAAGAAGATTCGTGCAATAAACAGAATTACGTAAACTTTCACATTTTATTTTTTTTTTGCATTTTTTTGCAAATTTGCAATTTTTAAGCGAAAAAATTTTTCGAGTTGAGTATACAGTATTGAAGATTATGGCACAAAAATTCGGATTAGTGCAACTCCTATGTTTTTCCTTCAAATATCGAGCTCAAAAACGCAAAATTTATATCCGAAAAATGCAAAAAAAAACTCAGAGAGAGATTGAAATTGCTGCAACATCTTTTGTTTTGTGTATTTCAAAATTCAAAGGACACCGTTGGATTCGTGAAGAAATTCTCTTTCCGTAGAGGTGCTGGATGAAGCAATACTGAAAAGTTTTCCTGGAAAACCATCGTTAAAATCAATTTTTTTTTAGCGAAAAATTCAAGGCCGTTTTCCAGGCCAAAAACGCTGTAACTCCTTCATTTTTTCGAACTTCGAAAATTTTCCAGCATTACGCAATTCGAAATTCGAAGAAGATTCGTGCAATAAACAGAATTACGTAAACTTTCACATTTTATTTTTTTGAATTTTTTTTAGCAAATTTTATGAAAATTTGCAATTTTTGATGCGAAAAAATTTTTCGAGTTGAGTATACAGTATTAAAGATTATGGCACAAAAATTCGGATTAGTGCAACTCCTATGTTTTTCCTTCAAAAAACAAGCTCAAAATCGCATAATTAATATCCGAAAAATGCTAAAAAACTCAGGGAGTGATTGAAATTGCTGCAACATCTTTTGTTTTGTGTATTTTCAAATTCTGAGGACACCGTTGGATTCGTGAAGAAATTCTCTTTCCGTAGAGGTGCTGGATGAAGCAATACTGTAAAGTTTTCTGGAAAAACTATCGTTAAAATCAATTTTTTTGGGCGAAAAATTCAAGGCCGTTTTCCAGTTTTCGAACTTCGAAAATTTTCCAGCATTCCGCAATTCGAAATTCGAAGAAGATTCGTGCAATAAACAGAATTACGTAAACTTTCACATTTTATTTTTATTGATTTTTTTTGCAAAGGTTAACCCCTTATGAAAATTTGCAATTTTTGATGCGAAAAAATTTTTCGAGTTGAGTATACAGTATTGAAGATTATGGCACAAAAATTCGGATTAGTGCAACTCCTATGTTTTTCCTTCAAAAAACGAGCTCAAAAACGCAAAATTAATAACCGAAAAATGAAAAAAAAAACTCAGGGAGAGATTGAAATTGCTGCAACATCTTTTGTTTTGTGTATTTCCAAATTCTGAGGACACCGTTGGATTCGTGAAGAAATTCTCTTTCCGTAGAGGTGCTGGATGAAGCAATACTGTAAAGTTTTCTGGAAAAACTATCGTTAAAATCAATTTTTTGGGCGAAAAATTCAAGGCCGCTTTCCAGGCCAAAAACGCTGTAACTCCTTCATTTTTTCGAACTTCGAAAATTTTCCAGCATTCCGCAATTCGAAATTCGAAGAAGATTCGTGCAATAAACAGAATTACGTAAACTTTTACATTTAAATTTTTTTGCATTTTTTTAGCAAAGGGTAACACCTTATGAAAATTTGCAATTTTTGATGCGAAAAAATTTTTCGAGTTGAGTATACTGTATTGAAGATTATGGCACAAAAAGTCGGATTAGTGCAACTCCTATGTTTTTCCTTCAAAAAACGAGCTCAAAAACGCAAAATTAATATCCGAAAAATGCAAAAAAAAACTCAGGGAGAGATTGAAATTGCTGCAACATCTTTTGTTTTGTGTATTTCCAAATTCTGAGGACACCGTTGGATTCGTGAAGAAATTCTCTTTCCGTAGAGGTGCTGGATGAAGCAATACTGAAAAGTTTTCCTGGAAAACCATCGTTAAAATCAATTTTTTTTGTTCGAAAACTTCAAGGCCGTTTTCCAGGCCAAAAACGCTGTAACTCCTTCATTTTTTCGAACTTCGAAAATTTTCCAGCATTCCGCAATTCGAAATTCGAAGAAGATTCGTGCAATAAACCGAATTACGTAAACTTTCAGATTTTATTTTTTTTTTGCATTTTTTTTGCAAAGGTTAACCCCTTATGAAAATTTGCAATTTTTGATGCGAAAAAATTTTTCGAGTTGAGTATACAGTATTGAAGATGATGGCACAAAAATTCGGATTAGTGCAACTCCTATGTTTTTCCTTCAAAAAACAAGCTCAAAATCGCATAATTAATATCCGAAAAATCCTAAAAAAACTCAGGGAGAGATTGAAATTGCTGCAACATCTTTTGTTTTGTGTATTTCAAAATTCCGAGGACATCGTTAGATTCGTGAAGAAATTCTCTTTCCGTAGAGGTGCTGGATGAAGCAATACTGAAAAGTTTTCCTGGAAAACCATCGTTAAAACCAACTTTTTTTGTGCGAAAACTTCAAGGCCGTTTTCCAGGCCAAAAACGCTGTAACTCCTTCATTTTTTCGAACTTCGAAAATTTTCCAGCATTCCGCAATTCGAAATTCGAAGAAGATTCGTGCAATAAACCGAATTACGTAAACTTTCAGATTTTATTTTTTTGCATTTTTTTTGCAAAGGTTAACCCCTTATGAAAATTTGCAATTTTTGATGCGAAAAAATTTTTCGAGTTGAGTATACAGTATTGAAGATTATGGCACAAAAATTCGGATTAGTGCAACTCCTATGTTTTTCCTTCAAAAAACGAGCTCAAAATCGCATAATTAATATCCGAAAAATGCAAAAAAATTTCAGGGAGAGATTGAATTTGCTGCAACATCTTTTGTTTTGTGTATTTCCAAATTCTGAGGACACCTTTGGTTTCGTGAAGAAATTCTCTTTCCGTAGAGGTGCTGGATGAAGCAATACTGAAAAGTTTTCCTGGAAAACCATCGTTAAAACCAATTTTTTTGGGCGAAAAATTCTGGGCCGTTTTCCAGGCCAAAATGCTGTAACTCCTTCATTTTTTCGAACTTCGAAAATTTTCCAGCATTCCGCAATTCGAAATTCGAAGAAGATTCGTGCAATAAACAGAATTACGTAAACTTTCACATTTTATTTTTTTGCATTTTTTTTGGAAAGGTTAACCCCTTATGAAAATTTGCAATTTTTGATGCGAAAAAATTTTTCGAGTTGAGTATACAGTATTGAAGATGATGGCACAAAAATTCGGATTAGTGCAACTCCTATGTTTTTCCTTCAAAAAACGAGCTCAAAATCGCATAATTAATATCCGAAAAATCCTAAAAAACCTAGGGAGAGATTGAAATTGCTGCAACATCTTTTGTTTTGTGTATTTCCGAATTCGGAGGACACCGTTGGATTCGTGAAGAAATTCTCTTTCCGTAGAGGTGCTGGATGAAGCAATACTGAAAAGTTTTCTGGGAAAACCATCGTTAAACCCAATTTTTTTTGGGCGAAAAATTCTAGGCCGTTTTCCAGGCCAAAAACGCTGTAACTCCTTCATTTTTTCGAACTTCGAAAATTTTCCAGCATTCCGCAATTCCAAATTCGAAGAAGATTCGTGCAAGAAACAGAATTACGTAAACTTTCACATTTTATTTATTTTTTTTTTTTTTAATTTTTTTAACAAAGGTTAACCCCTTATGAAAATTTCAAGAATAACATTGTCATTGAATCAGCTAAAGGAAACTCATTGACAGGCTTACAACAAAAACGATATTAAACTCCAGAATTTCAAAATCTTTATGGCGATTTTGCGGAATTATTTTTTGCTTAACCAGCACCTTCTGATACTAGTGATTTGGCTGCTTCAAATTTAGTGTGGAACAATCCAAAGACTACCAATGTTTCTCTGTCCAGAAACAGGCTCGAACACTTCACTCTCAGTCCATTGTGGCCAGAACTAATGGTAGATGAAATTTTAGATATTGAAAATGTATTATAAAATAAATAAATTTCGGAATAAAATCTTAATGGCAAGGAAGCTTTGGGTGATTTCTCGTTGCGATTAGGCAGCAAGGTGCAAGCAAGATTAAATAATAAAATTAATTTCTCTCCATGAAGTTTCGAAAACCCATTATAAACAATATACTAAAGCTTCCTGCTGTTGGTACTGTATGGAACATATTATTACACTAGCAACAATAACTGGTGTATACTTTTAGGCTTTTACTAATAATTGAGTGCAACCTTGGGTTTATTTCTTTTTAAATCACACTTTTAGGTGATTTTTTGCTTTATTTAATGTTTAAATATATATTAACTTATATTTTTAAATAATAACAAACTACTCAAATAAAGAACTACAAATATTTGTATATATATATATATATATATATATCTATTTGATTAAAACTAAAATACATTTGCAAACTATTAAGGCCTGGTGTACTGCCGCATTGTATACTCTTGCTCATCTTGTTTTTTGCCTGTCTCCTTACCACTTTGAGTAGCGTCTAAATTTGCGCAAAGAACGTTTGCCGTTGCTGCGCTCATTTACAGCACTGCCAGCATTGGCAGGCAGTGATCTTTTGCCCAAATTACGTTCATCCAAAGAGTTGGGATCTATGCGAGCACCGGATAATAGGCGATAGTTGAACGAATCCAAGCTATTGGGTCGATAATATTGGCGACTAGTTGCGCGTGTGGCCGGTTGAGGCTGCACTTGTGTTTGACGCCCCAAGATAACAAACCCTGTATCATCACTGGCCTTGTATGAGACATCATGATAACCAGCCTCATCGTAATACGAATAGCTGCCTATGACATTGCCTGACTGATCGGCTGTCTCTGAGCGGGAAGACTGATCGCCATTGTAGGTAAAGCTGTAGGGTTGCTTGGGCTCCTCCGCATGTGAGACCAAGTTGGCCAGGTTGTTAATGTCCTGTACATCATTGCGAGTGACAGTGCCCTGCAAGTGTGGTGGCGGCGGTGGTGGTGAAGTTGGTACTGTGGTTGCCCTCGTGGTGGTCGATCCAAAGGGTCCTGACGGATGTTGTATTTGCCCTAAATCGGAAAAGGACAAATGCATGGGTTGGGTTTGCATCGTCTGTAAGGCATCTTGGACAAATTTCAGGGTAGTATCCGTACCTATGCTGTATGAGGAGACCTTGGGTGAGGCTATTTGCTGCGTCTGGGTGAGGCGATAATTTCGATGGGCAGGCTCTCCCAGGCTATTGGTGCGTAGACCTCTCGAGCTCAAGGCATTGTCCTGACTGCCAAATGTCGAAAGTTTTCCTTCGGAAAATTCAGCCAATCCCATTAATTTCTCTGCAGGTATTATCTCTGGCTGAAAGCCATGAACGCCAGCACGATATTTGACCATAAATGGAACTCCCTTCTCATAGTACATGTAATGGCCGGTGACCTCATTGGCCTGATCAGCCCTCTGAGATCCCTGCATGCCGTTTTCTGTGTTGAAGGCATACTCATAGCCGCCATTGTCCTTCATATAGAAGTAAGAGCTGGGGTGATTTTTATCCAATACCTGGCTCCAGCTGGCAGGAATGTAGGTTAGCACCAATAGATGGCACCATAGTGTGGTTTTGTCCATTTTGAGTGGATGGGATATTGTATCGATGGTTGTTGCTGCTCGTTTTGGTGCCTCAATGTGTTGCACTTGTCGTTCTATGGCAGACTATTTGAGGTGTCTTCCACCGAACTGGTTTTTATATTGGAAGCAGATCATCAGCAAAACGATTTATGTTGAAAACCGCAACTTTGGTTTAATTGTTTCTGCCACATTTGTTTTAGACCCGCGAGGGTGGATGGTTGGCCAGGTTGAGTAAACTCATTGGGTATTGATCATGAGATTGTCATTGCAATCGCCCTAGACTACACCTCACCACACTGCACCGCACAAAACAATCGGTGTGTGAGACTGTGCCGAGAGGTTATTTGAGATGATTTGGTAAAATTGCGGGAAATAAATGGGGGTAGTTGGTGGGTGGATTTTTTGCAGTCATGTACTTTTGTAATATTTCTGAAAAAAATAAGGTTACAAGTGTACCAAACTAATTTTGTAAGAAAAAAGAGCGATGTGCCATGCAATTGATACGCACAGTGAAGCTGTATTGGCTGACAGATAGAGTTCATGTTATGAGATTTGCTTTATTTTGGGTTCATTCGTCATTTGTTGAATGGGGTGTTCTTCGTAGTGACGATACGATTGCATATCTTGCGGCTAGCTGCGTTTCTTGAGAGCTTGGAATGTTGAAAAATACATGCGTATTGAGTTATTTGATGCTCCATAATTTTAATAGGTAAAGGCATTAGACTGAATTTACATAGGAACATTTTCAAAGACTACAACATTCCGATGGAATTTTGTACTACAATTTTATGGAATTTCTAAGAGAATAAATTAACGAATTTTAATTTCTGAGGACTTTTTATTGTTGTAATAGCCACATTGCATGTGAAGGTAGCGATGCTCGTCAAACTCCCCAGGAAGAGTAAGCTCATTCCGATCCATGGTATCGATCGCTGCGGGAACGTGATGACCATTGGTTATTTGCAAATGCATATTTTGCCCATGAACATTCCATTAAAGAACAGGGGCAACTCTCACATATCAATGAGTGCAGTCCGATTCAAGTTTAAGCTCAATGATAAGGGGCCTCCTTTTCATAGCCGAGTCCTAACGGCATTCCGCTGTGCGACACCTCTTTGGAGAGAAGTTTTACATGGCATAGTACCTCACAAATGTTGCCAGCATTAGGAGGGGAAAACCACCGCTGAAAATTGTTTTCTGATGGTCTCGCCAGGATTCGAACCCAGGCATTCAGCGTCATAGGCGGACATGCTAACCTCTGCGCTACGGTGGCCTCCTACATTGTTTATTTAAAGACGCCAAAAAGCTCACCTTGTCATATCGAGCATCATAGGCAGTCAGTATTAAAGCTAGAACCGTAGCAGTAATGCAATTGAAGAATAACAAGGTAATAGGAGCCAATGGGTTGCCGGCTGAACTAATGAAGACCGTAGGTAGCAGATATACGTAAAAGGCTTAAGATATGAGATAACATTTTTCCGAAACAATGAACACTCTCTGTTTTATACCCTCTAGTCAAAACGAGGGCAACGTAGCAGTAATCCAGCTGAAGAACAACAAGGTAGTAGGAGCCAATGGGTTGCCGGCTGAACTAATGAAGACCGTAGGTAGCAGATGCACATAAAAAGCATATGATATGGGATAACATTTTTCCAAAACAATAAACACTCCCTGTTTTATACCCCCTAGTCAGAACGAGGCCAACGTAGCAGTAATCCAGCTGAAGAACAACAAGGTAGTAGGAGCCAATGGGTTGCCGGCTAAACTAATGAAGACCGTAGGCAGCAGATACACATGAAAGGGTTAAGATATGAGATAACATTTTTCCGAAACAATGAACACTCTCTGTTTTATACCCCCTAGTCAAAACGAGGGCAACATGGCAGTAATCCAGCTGAAGAACAACAAGGTAGTAGGAGCCAATGGGTTGCCGGCTGAACTAATGAAGACCGTGGGTAGCAGATGCACATAAAAAGCATATGATATGGGATAACATTTTTCCAAAAGAATGAACACTCCCTGTTTTATGACCATTAGTCAGAACGAGGGCAAAATGGCAGTAATCCAGCTGAAGAACAACAAGGTAGTAGGAGCCAATGGGTTGCCGGCTAACCTAATGAAGACCGTAGGTAGCAGATACACGTGAAAGGCTTAAGATATGGGATAAATTTTTTCCAAAACAGTGAACACTCCCTGTTATATACCCCCTAGTCAGAACGAGGGCAACGTAGCAGTAATCCAGCTGAAGCATAACAAGGTAATAGAGCCAATGGGTTGCCGGCTGAACTAATGAAGACCGTAGGTAGCAGATATACGTGAAAGGCTTAAGATATGGGATAACATTTTTCCAAAACAATAAACACTCCCTGTTTTATACCCCCTAGTCAGAACGAGGGCAACTTAGCAGTAATCCAGCTGTAGAATAACAAGGTAGTAGGAGCCAATGGGTTGCCGGCTGAACTAATGAAGACCATGGGTAGCAGATGCACATAAAAAGCATATGATATGGGATAACATTTTTCCAAAACAATGAACACTCTCTGTTTTATACCCCCTAGTCAAAACGAGGGCAACATGGCAGTAATTCAGCTGAAGAACAACAAGGTAGTAGGGAGCCAATGGGTCGCCTGCTGAATTAATGAATACTCTAGGCGACACGTAGATCTGGCTTAAAGAACACATACGCCATGACAGGAAAATTGTCAATCTAAGTTGTTGTAGCAGTTTGTTGTGTTCTATCTTTCATCTGCTTGATTATGTCTGCTACTAAGATTGGGTGCGTCCACACGAACTTGAAACGTGTTCTTGTCAATCTAAGTGTCGTGCTGTTGTTGCTGTAGCCACGCGCTTGCTGGTGGGGGTAAAGATTCCTGTCAAGGTTCCTTTGGCGAAAAATTTCGTTTGGTTGCATAGACCCGATCACTGGGGAAACAGGCGATATCGATTTCATAGGTCAGTCATCGAGAACGGAAATTGCCACCTTTAAAAAAAACCTGCAAAGTGTTTGTGAAATTTGATGTGACAGTAAATGGAGATAAAAGAAGTAAAAACGTGTTAAATTCGCCTGGGCCGAATCTTGAGTAACCACCATGATGGATTCTGCTAAAAATGTATGTAAAACTTGCCGAACCGGGCATGCTCCACTGCGCCTTCTTTACTCTCTAATATCGTTTTAGGGTTAGGACACTTCGCCTTGAATGTGTATATCGAATTCGTGCCACTCTATCTTATGTCCGCCTATAACGCTGAACGCCTGCATTCAAAAGCTGGCGATAACATGGTTCAAAATTTCAAGCGGTGGTGATACCCTCTTAATGCTGGCGACACTTGCCATGCATGGACATGTAAAAAATTCTCCCCAAAGAGATGTCGCACTGTGGCAGGCCCAACAAACCAAGTTTTGACTGTGAGAGTGCAAACAAATTTAGAACGAATCGCATTAGAAATCTCCGAGATCTGGTGGTTTTGAAAATTAGGGTAATGAGAAGTGATTTTCAGGGGTGGAATGGATTTCGACTCAAATATGGCTATCAAATTCGTGCTGCACTCCCAAATTCATTTAATATGAGCCCCATATTGACATGATCAGTAAATTAATACTTGGAGGGTGTTTTGGTGCTGGGTCGGCCATCAACCGGAACATTGCTCTGAAAATAGATATCAAATTCGTTCTTTACTCCCAAATACCGTTGATTTGAGCTACATATTGCCATAATCGGAAATGAAGTTCTGTTCAGGGGGTGCTTTATGGCGTACTCCCAAAAACTTGCCTCCAAAATTGGATATCAAATTCGTTTCCTACTCTCAAATACCTTTCATTTGAGTCCCATATTGCCATAATGGTTCAATCAAACTATTTGACCTATTTTTGGAAAGAAAAGCGCCACCTAGACTTGAAGACAATTTTCAATGTCATATTTGTAATCTACTCCCAATTACCTTTCACTTGAGTCCCATGTAGACTTGGTCGGTTAATATGACCATTTATGGGTACTTGGGGATGGAGCGACCTCCCATTACTTGGACCTAATTTTGTATGATATATTTGTAATCTCCTGTAGAATACCTTTCATTTGAGGACCATATTGACTCGAATATATCTATTTAGAGGAGATTTTTGGGTTGGGGAGGCCCGCTGGGTACTTGGACCCAAATTTTAATACGATATTTGTTTTCTAGTCTCCAATACCTTTCATTTGATACCTATATTGTCCCGATCTATTCGCTTTTGATGTTTGGTTGTGTTTTTGGCATAAGGGGAAAGGTTCGTCCCCCCTCCGATACCGAAAAATTATATAGCCTATGTTTCCTTCCAGACCAACCTACACAATATGCGAAAATTTCGAGAAAATTGGCTCTGCCGTTTTTCGTCTATACGGAACAAACCAAGCGAGTCCCATATATCCGTTATTGGCTAATGTGCCCATTTAAGGCGTTTCTGTGGAGGTGGGGTGACCCCCTATACTTCGACATGCATTTGTATGCCAGATTCGTTATCTACTTCCGCATACTTTTTATTTGATACCCATATTGTGCTTATCGCTCCACTTTTGATTTTGGGTTGTGTTTCTGGCATAAGGGGGAGGGTCCGCCCCCTTCCGTTATTAATAAATCATAAAGCCTATTCCTACGCCCTGACCATATTCGTAATCTACTCCCGAATACCTTTCATTTGAGTCCCATATTGTAATGATCGGCAAATAAACCAATTTTAAGGGGTTTTGGGGCTGGGGCGCGCCCTTGGTACTTGGTCCCAATTTTTGTTATAAAATTCGTACTGTACTCTTGAATACCTTTGATATGAATCCCATATTGTCCCGATCGGTCCACTTTTATTTTTGGGTAGTACTTTTGGCATAAGGGAGGAGGTCCGCCCCCCTCCTGATATCAAAAAATTATATAGCCTATGTTTCCTTCCAGACCAACCTACTCAATCTGTGAAAATTTCAAGGCAATTGTTTCAGCCGTTTTTGAATCTATACCGAACAAACACACAATAAGTCTAGCTGAGCCCGGCCCGCTCTGCTGCGCCCGATAATGCTATATTGGAGAAAAGTTCTCTTAATTTGAAAATTTCTGCCTAATTTCAGTTGAAAATCTTTTCCAATTTTTCTGTGGACTTTTCTATTCTAATATAACTCTTATTTAAACCTCAATTAGTAAAAGTCCGCTATAGGGTGTGGTGGATCCCCAGAGACTTTGCCTTAAAAGTGGAAGCCAATTTCGTGTTCTATTCCCAAAAGCCTTTCATTTAAGATCAATACTCCCATGATCGGTAAATATGCCCGATTTGAGGGGCATGTTGGGGATGGGGTGACCCACGAAACACTAAGTCCCACAATTGGATATTAGATTCGCTTTCTACACTCATATATATCTAATTTGATACCCATATTATATTGATTGGTCTATAATTGGCCCTCCTAGGTCCCCACCACAGATTTTGATACCAAACTTTTAATATCAGGTTAATGTAAGTGTGCCAACAAAATTTCGCTTAAATCGCTCCACCCATCTCCGAGATCTGGTCTTTTTGAACATTGTTGTTAAGGCCCGTCTTGGAGTGGGAAAAAAACGCAAACAACCGCAACGAAGTCATAACGAAGATAAATAATGTATTGGGTTGCCCAAAAAGTAATTGCGGATTTTTTAAAAGAAAGTAAATGCATTTTTTATCAAACTTAGAATGAACTTTAATCAAACCAACCAACCCAATATGATCAATTTTGACCACTCTGCCGTCTTTCTGTTCATGTTGGCTTCTGCAAATTAGCGCCATTTACTGGCTGTTTTCAATTGGATCAACTAAATCCATTTGAAAACAGGCGCTAGATGGCGCTAACTTCAATGTTAGTGCTACTACTCGCTTGGAGTGGCTTAACTCCTATAACATTGATTGTCTTGTGGTAGTTGTCATATACATGTATACTATTAAATAGTCATAATTTAGTATTTTTTTTAAATCAAATCAAACTGCCATATTAAATGATATTCTGTGGTAAAAAACTAATTTGCAAGTCTATATATTTGGGGTGGTGACATGTACAACTTTCGAACAAAAAGGTGTTGCCCACCAGCACGTCGTTTGGTCTTGTCTAGCGATGAGCTAAAAATGGTTGCAGCTAAATTGGAGCTAAAAATGGTTGCATTCTTAACATTAAGGTTTGCAACTCCTAAACACTGAATGTCATAATTTTGAGGCTATGGCAGCCTACATTTATGTGTCCCCACGCATTACTTAAATCACACATTGCCCTGTTTGGTCATTATAATTGATCGACTGTTTTTGGGTTAGATGATCCGCTAGATATATGAAAAGAATAAAGATATCAGATTCGCATGCCACAACCTTTCCCCTTTAATTTAACCCCATATTGTCATGATTATTGTATACAGCCGTTTGGTGAAGGCCGTCTATATGAGGGTTGTGCACCACACTCCATTTGCCACTTGAGCAGATATTTGAATGACGCATTCTACTCAAAAATATCTATCATTTGATTCCCAATTGTTTTAATTGGTCAAATAATCTATTGGAGGCGATTTTTGAATGTAAAGCGTCACATAGTTTCTTGGACACAAAGTTGAATGTCATATTCGAATTTGCCCTCAAATGCCTTTCATTTGAAACCCACATTGCCATGGTCGAGTAATATTCCCATTTGGGAGGCTTATCGGGGATGAGGTGACCATCAATTTCTTGGACTTAATTTTTTATGTTATAATCGTAGTCTACTCTCGAATACCTTTCATTTGAGTCCTATATTGATATGTTCGTCCAATAAGTTTGTTTGGTCTTGTTTGGAGTAGTTTTTGGGGTTGGGCGACCCCTTTGATACTTGAATCCAACTTTTAGTGCAATATTCGTATTCTACTCTCCAATACCTTTCATTTAATACCCATATGGTCCCGATCGGTCAATCCTGATTTTGGTTGGTGTTTTTGGGGTAACGGGGTAGAGTCCGCCCCTGTTCAATATCAAGAAATTATATAGCCTATTCCTCCCTCCTGATCTGATTCGTAGACTACTCCCGAATACCTTTCATTCGAGTCCCATATTGTCATTATCGTCCAATATGCCTATTTGAAGTACCCCCAGGTACTTGGACCCAAATTTTGATATCAAATTCGTAATCTACTCTTGAATACCTTTCATTTAAGTCCCATGTTGTGTCCACTTGGTCCTTGGTTCCGATTCAAGTTTGGTCCACTTTTATTTTTGGGTGGTACTTTTGGGGTAAGGGGAAGGGTCCGCCCCCTTGAGATATCAACAAATTATATAGCCTACTAGCTGACCCGGGCCCGCTCCGCTGCGCCTTCTTTTACTTTATATGGAACAAAAGTTTCCTTAGAATATTTATTTTCGACAATTAAAGAGCTTTTAATGAAATACCATGCTACGAAAAAAGTATATCGCTTGACTAACAGTTGAACTATATAAGTGCCTTTATCTGAATCTTTATTGGTCTACGAATTTATGTTTGGATGTAAGGTGTACTCCATTATTAAAATATTTCATTTCAGCCCGATGTTCTCATGATGTCTGATTTAGTAGTGTTTTCGGGGGAGAGGTGGTCCCCCGGATACTTGGCCCTGAAAACATATCAGCATAGTGCTCTTCTCTCAAATGCCATTTTTTTAAATCCCATATTGCCATTGGCTTAAGAGGAGTTTACAGGATGAGGCGTCCCCCAAACACATAGCCCCCAAAATAGGTTATCATATTCGTTTTGTAATCTAAAATACCTTTCATTTGAGCCACATATTGGCATGGTCGACAAATTTTTTCCCTTTGGGGGTGTTTTGGGAAAGGGGTGATGCCCCAAATACATGGTCCTACATTTGGATATCAAATTCGTATTCTACTCCCAAATACCATTATTTGAGCCCCATATTGCGATGGTCACTAAAAAATTGCAGTTTGTGGGGTATTTTGGGAAAGGGGTAGACTTTCAGAAAATTGGTCCCGAAAATGGGTATCAATTCTCGCTCTACCCCCATTATCTTTCATTTAAGCTCCACATATATCCATATATCATCTATTTGAACCCCATATTGCCATTGCCCTCAAAATTGGATATCAAACTCGTTTTCTAATCTCATTTAAACTCCTTATTGCAAAAGTCAGCAAATATGTCCGGTTTGGGGTATTGGCCCTAAAAACTATGAATATTTAGTTCCACTCTCTTTAAGACCCAAATTGTCTTGGTGAGCAAATACGTCCTATTTGGGGGTTGTAATGGTGGTGGGACGTCCGCTAGACAGTTGGCCCCTAATGTTGATATCAGATACGTGGTCTACCCCCATATACCTTTAAATTGAGCCCCATATTTTCATAGTCGGCAAACATGACCGGCTTGGGGGGTGTTTTGGGGCATGGGCGGCCACTCAGTGAGTTGGCCTTGAAAATATATATCGGACTCGTGTTCTACTCTGAAAAAACCCTCTTATTTGAGAATAATATTGCAATAGTCAGTAAATACTTACTATTTGGGTGGTGTTGTGGGGGTGGGGTGGCCCCATAGACACTTTTTCCGAATATTGATATCAGATTCGTGCTTTACTCCCAAAGACCTTTCATTTGAGCCCCATATTGCTATGGTCGTAAATTTGTCCCCTTTGGGGGAGGTTTTTGGGGAGAGGCGGCTCCCCAAACACTTGGTCCCATATTTGGATATCAGATTCGTATTCTGCATTCAAATGACTTTTATTTAAGCCCCATATTCCCATGGTCAGTAAATAAGTCCTGTTTGGGGGGTGTTTTGGGGAAGGGGTGGACCCCCAGAAACGTGGTCCCACATTTGGATATCACATTCGTATTCTACTCGCAAATACCTTTCATTTGAGCCCCATATTGCCATGGTCGGTAAATATGTCCGATTTAGGGGTGTTTTGGGGCTTGGGGTGGTCCTCCTAGCACTTGGTCTGACAATTGGATATCAGATACGTTTTCTTATCCTAAATACCTTTCATTTGAGTCCCATATTGTCGTGATTGGTCTAAATATATGTTTGGTAGGTTTTAGGGTGGGGCAGCCCCCCTAGGTACCCCATCCGAAATTTGGATACCAAATTTTTATTTTTAGGGTACTATGTGAGAGCACACAAAATTTCGCTTAAATCGCACCACCCACCTCCGAGATCTGGCGTTTCTGAAAATTAGGGTCAGGGGGAGGGTCCGACCCCCCTTCAGATATCAAAAAATGTAGTAACCTATTTTAACCACTGGATCATGACCATTATGCACCATCTGTGAAAATTTCAAGAAAATCGGTTCAGCCGTTTCTGAGTCTATAAGAAACACACAAACATACAAACAAACTGACAAACGCAAATTGATTTTTATATGGGTTGCCCAAAAAGTAATTGCGGATTTTTTAAAAGAAAGTAAATGCATTTTTAATAAAACTTTGAATGAACCTTAATCAAATATACTTTTTTTACACTTTTTTTCTAAAGCAAGCTAAAAGTAGCAGCTGATAACTGACAGAAGAAAGAATGCAATTACAGAGTCACAAGCTGTGAAAAAATTTGTCAACGCCGACTATATGAAAAATCCGCAATTACTTTTTGGGCAACCCAATATATAAGATTACTACAAATAGGACGAACATATATCGGAAGCTATATCATAATCTGAAACGACTTTTACCAATTTCAATAGGATTTGTCTCTAGGTCGAAAAACATGAATGTACCAAATTTGAAGGCGATCGGATGAAAATTGCGACCTCTAGTTTGTACACAAATTAACATGGACAAGCAGGCAGATGGACAGACGGACAGACAGACAGACGGACATAGCTAAATCGAATCAGATAGTGATTCCGAGTCAATCGGTATACTTATCAATGGGCTTATCTCTCTTCCTTTTGGGTGTTACAAACAAATGCCCTATGTTATAATACCCTGTACCACAGTAGTTGTGTAGGGTATACAAATATGATTTCTCAGACATCTTGGGCATCAACTTAAACAAGTCATCTGCGCTAGGGCATGTATCATGCAAAGTATAATTCACACAATTCGTTTATGCATGCGATAGCAAAAACCAAAGATATGAAACAGCCACAGAAATCAATTTCATGGCCACAGAATACATACCTCTCATGTGGCCATTGGCAATGTCTTCTATGATCGGATTTCATCAAAAACCATTATAAAAAATTAGCAAAAATTTATTTGTCAAAAAAAAAAAAAATAAATATCAAAGCCAATACTGTTGTGTGTTTATTTTAATTTCAAATTATTCGCATCTTACCATGCTAAGAGTAATCTAAGACCATTTGTCTACTCTTAAGCTAAAGCCATTAAGATCTAAATACGCATGTGCTTTGGGACGAGACGAGTCATACTGAGGCTGCTCAGAACTAGCTGTTGTAGTTGGACTTCTCATGCTCAAAGGAAGCCACCATATCGGCCAATTCATCTTGACGCAAAGCCTCCGATGGAGATGGCACTCGACGACCTCCCAAGGGTAAAATGTCAATATTTTGAACATGGGCTCGAACACTTTGGCCCGGCGGAAGGCCTATATACCATTTGCCTACGTTTTTGATGACTGTTGAGTCACGATGGCGTTCAACCCAATCACGCTCGCGATCGATTTCGAGGATTTTACGATTGGCCGTTATCAATGGTGGCAGGGCGGTTCCAATGTCATCATCGTCAGGGTTATAGTTGTTGTTGGAATTCGAGCCTTTGCCAGGACGCGCATAGTCGTAGCCATTATTAGAACCCTCACTGTCACTGCCACTGCTCGAAGGGCCATAGTTTTTATTGAATGAATTTGGTGGTCTACGACTGGGTCCTCTTGGATTTTTGCTCATTGCATTGTTGCTATCTTGATTTCTGCCATTATTTCTTTTAGGTATATTTGAAGCATCCCTCTCGATCATGGGTTCTCTGTCAGGCAGATTGTTTTTACCATTTGGGGAGTTTCTTGGCAGATACGGTCTCTTAGGTTTGGTTTTCATGTTATTTTGCGGACGATTTGTATTGTAGGCGGGTCCGGTTTCGCTGTCAAGTTCATTGTCAATGGTTATTTCATTATCACCATTGTCATGCCCTGTAGACGAAGTGTCATATTCAGCTGTAGATCCTCCATTGCCTGTAACCGTATTGGAGACTCTTTGGTTAACTCTCTGGCGACCACCCATGCCTGATGAACCTACTCCGTTGCCACTTCCACCCCCACTACCACCTCCTCCTGAGGCTGAGGCACCAGTACCAAAATCATTGGCCAACTTAAAGCTGGTATCACCCAGACGATAATCGGCTACCGAAGGATTTATATGTGTACTGGGACCTATGCGATTTTTAACCACCCTATAGCCAATACCAGCACCTGCAATATATTCCACAGTTCTTTGCACGCCTTTATCATCCAGAAAGGAGTAGGTGCCACGCACTACCCCATCAGGGGTTCTAGTCTCAGCTCGCCTGTGATCTGGTCCAGCGGCAATAAGTTTATATGTACCTCCCGGACCCCGTTGTACCGACATCTTACCTCGCGTTCCAGGTGGAGCCTTGTACAAGGGGCTGGCATAGCTTACACTGGCTGGATTATCGGGCACAGAATTGCTAACCTCAAAACCTGTACCGGCACCAGCCGCATAACGTACGCTGTGACGTTCGCCCTCATCATCCAAAAAAGAGTAGAGGCCTAAGAAATTGAAATTTAAAAAGAAATATTAAACGCTAAAATAAGATTCTTAAAGGTTGGTTACCTCTTACTCTTCCCGTGGCATCTTGGTCCTCTGACCGTGATTGTTCTGATGTGCGAAAACTGAAACTGTATGAGGGATCATCGTAAGGATCTGCCAGGGGATCATCCGGACTTCCTACGGCACCGGGAGGGTATTGCGCTAAACCCATTTTACGATGAATTTGGGGACCATTTACACGGAATCTGAAAATGGAGAGAGAGAGAGAGACCATAATTGAACTGAATATTGGAGACCATAGTAGAAGTCATTGTGTAAAATTTCAGCCAAATCTTGTAGGAATGGCGCATTTTAGGGGCTGAAGAAGTAAAATAGGGAGATCAGTTGATAGGGGAGCTGTATTAGGCTATAAACCGACACATGTTAAAGGTCATGAGAGACGACACGTATGTTAAAGGTCATGAGAGAAGCCGTTGTACAAAATTTCAGCCAAATCAGATAATACTAGCGCCCTCTAGTGGCTCAAGAAGTCAAGACCCAAGATCGGTTTATATGACAGCTATATCAGGTTATGGACCGATTTGAACTATTCTTAGCACAGTTGTTGAAATTTATAACAAAACATCTCATGCAAAATTTCAGTTAAATCGGATAATAATTGCGCCCTCTAGTGGCTCAAGAAGTCAAGACCCCAGATAGGTTTATATCACAGCTATATTAGGTTATACCGATTTCAACCATACTCAGCACAGTTGTTGGAAGTCATAATAAAACACCTCATGCAAAATTTCAGCCAAATCGGATAAGAATTGTGTCCTCTAGCGGCTCAAGAAGTCAAGACCCCAGATCGGTTTATATGGCAGCTATATCAGGTTGTGGACCGATTTTAACAATTCTTAGCACAGTTGTTGAAAGTCATAACAAAACACGTCATGCAAAATTTCAGCCAAATCGGATAGGAATTTCGCACTCTAGACGCTCAGGAAGTCAAGACCCCAGATAGGTTTATATGACAGCTATATCAGGTTATGGACCGATTTCAACCATACTCAGCACAGTTGTTGGAAGTCATAATAAAACACCTCATTTAAGCCAAATCGGATAAGAATTGTGCCCTCTAGCGGCTTAAGAAGTCAATATCCCAGATCGGTTTATATGGCAGCTATACCAGGTTATGAACCGATTTCAACCATATTCAGTTGTTGGAAGTCATAATAAAACACCTCATGCAAAATTTCAGCCCAATCGGATAAGAATTGTACCCTCTAGCGGCTCAAGAAGTCAAGATCCCAGATCGGTTTATATGACAGCTATATCAAAACGTGGACTGATATAGCCCATTTACAATCCCAACCGACCTACACTAATAAAAAGTATTTGTGCAAAATTTCAAGCAGATAGCTTTACTCCTTAGAAAGTTGGCGTGCTTTCGACAGACAGACGGACGGACGGATAGACGGACGGACATGGCAAGTTCGACTTAAAATGTCATGACGATCAAAAATATATATACTTTATGGGGTCTTAGACAAATATTTCGAGGAGTTACAAATAGCATGACGATATTAGTATACCCCCATCCTATGGTGGAGGGTATACAAATTTAGACAATGCCAAAACATTCATTGGATTGAGAAACTTAAACTGATTTTTTTTTTTTAGAAAAATCTGTAGCTATGCATGTACGTTGGCAACTTTGGCGAGTAACCTCAACATCCGTTCTGTAAAAGGGCAACAGAACCATGAATGCTTACCCCATTGCTGTGCGGCTTTTCTTAGAAAGATACATATATTGACTTATGTTAAAGATTTGTTCGATTTAAAGAAAGTAAATTTTTCAAAAATCAAAGGAAACATTTACTTAGGCGAAATTTTTTTTTACTTAATATTAGGGATTTTACACTTTCAAGAGACGGAGCGGAGGGGGTTCATATATGTTTGGCATTATATAGGCACCCCTCCAAAGATAGTTAACTAGTTCTTCAGGAGTGTAACTAGACCAATACTCACATAAGCACAGTGGGATAGAACCGAAAAAAAACTATTAAAAAAGCATGCCCTGTGAGATAACTCTTTGCAATTTTAAATGGTTAATGCTGAGGTGTTATGGAGATAACGTGTAAAATCTCAAGGTTCTTTGTAGGGATTTTTAAACACTTTCCAGAAAATTTCCGAAATACCGAGGTGACCACATTTAGGGGCCTGTCACCTCCACATGAAAATGTGATAACACATGAAAATGTGTGAAAATCCAAACGACGCAAACAGCATGACATAAAGTACAACATTGTTGAAATTTATTTATTGTTTCACCACACCCACCACCCATAAATCGTGTCACAATTTCACAAAAAGCCAATAATAAATAGCCAATTGACTAGAAAATAACGAGTATGGCAAAGTCTCTATAAAATTGTTTGTCATTGCAAACTATTCGATCACTTCTTCTCAATGATCGAAAGATCTCAACAAATTTGTACTCCACCATATCGTATGGGACATTGATAAAAAAAAATTTGCACAAAAACGTGTATACGCCAATATTTCATCACAGCTGAGGTGATGGGAGGGGGCCGGTCATCATTATGCAGCATCTTGTCTTTTTTGCTTTTTTAGCGTTTTGCATATAAAATGAGCCAAGTTCAAAAATCAGATTAATTTTTTCATCAAATTAGAATCTTGAATTAATCAAAAAATGTGTTTTAGTTTTGCGAGAGATGTCACCCCACCGCAGAGTCTTATAAATATTTAATAATAGTTTTAATGTTGTTATTTTTTAATGCTATCACACAAAACATGAGGCGTTCTGTGCACAGTGGGGTTTCGGATAACACACAAAAAACATGTCCACCAACAGACCCATATTTATTATAATTTTTTTTTTTTTTTCAATGAAATATAAGTAGTTAAAGAAACGGCAACATCTGTTGTTGAGGGGGCTATTGTTTTCAATTTAAGTTTTAAATAGGCGATATAAAAGTGATAATGATTCAATAGCTACTATTAACTTCAAATATGATCAAAAAATGATGTCCATTATATCTTTTTTTGATCATACATTTATGAATAGCAATTTTGTAGCAAAACAAAGCAAATAAACGGAAGTTAAATTAATTTCAAGATGTGTTCATTTTATTTTTTAATTAAGTCAATAGTTGTAGCCGAACACTGAAGATATGACCCTAAGTTTGCTGTTAAAATGGTAGCTGGTGGTAAAATAGGATGGTGGGAGGGATATACTAATACACATATATTATTTTTATTTAAGAAAAAGGCGTTAGGCCGAACAATATCGGATTATAAATGCGCCTTTTTTGAGGCTAATATTTTAAATCGAGAGATCGGTCTATATGGCAGCTATATCCAAATATGGAGCAATCTGGGCCAATTTGCAGAAAGATGTTGAGGGGTCTTACACAACTCACTGTCCCAAATTTCGGTGACAACGGACAATAAATGCGCCTTTTATGGGCTCAAAACCTTAAATCGAGAGATCGGTCTATATGACAGTTATATCCAAATCTGGACCGATCTGTGCCATATTGCAGAAGAATGTTAACGGGACTAACACAACCCACTGTAACAAATTTCGGCGAAATAGGACGATAAATGCGCCTTTTATGGGCCCAAAACGTTAAATCGAGAGATCGGTCTATATGACAGCTATATCCAAATCTGGACCGATATGGGCCGAATTGAAGAATAATGTTGAAGGGCCTAACACAAATCACTGTACCAAATTTCGGCGACATCGGACTATACATGGGCGCAAGATCTTAAATCGAGAGATCGGTCTATATGGCAGCTATATTCAACTCTAGACCGATCTGTGCCATTTTGTAGAGGTATGTCGAGTGGCTTAATTTAACTCCCTGTACCAAATTTCGGCGACATCGGTCTATATATGCGCCTTTTATGGGCGCAAGACCTTAAATCGAGAGATCGGTCTATATGGCAGCTGTATCCAAATCTGGACCGATCTGAGCCAAAATGAAGAAGAATATCGAAAGGCCTAACACAACTCACTGTACCAAATTTCGGCGAAATCGGACTATATATGCGCCTTTTATGGGCCCAAAACTTTAAATCGAGAGATCGGCCTATATGGCAGCTATATCCAAATCTGGATCGATCTGAGTCAAATTGAAGAAGGGTGTTGAAGGGCCTAACATAACTCCGCCTTTTATACGCCTAAGACCTTAACTCGAGAGATCGGTCTATATAGCAGCTATATCCAAATCTGGACCGATTAGAGCCAAATTAAAGAAGGATATCGAGTGGCCTAATGCAATTCACTGTCCCAAGATTCATCAAAATCGGATAATTAAGGTGGCTTTTTTGGGCCTTAGACCATAAATCGACGGATCGGTCTGTAGGGGGACCATATCAAGATATAGTCCCATATATCCCATTTTCGAACTTACCCTGCCTATGGACGAAAAAAGAATCTCAGACAGACGGACAAACGTACGAACATGGCTAGATCGTCTTAGATTTTTACGACGATCAAGAATATATACACTTTATAAGGTCGGAAATGGATATTTCGATGTGTTGCAAAAGGAATGACAAAATGAATATACCCCCATCCTTCGGTAAATGCAAATTTTGCCCATGAACATTCCACCAAGGAACAGGGACAAACTTCTCACATATCAATGAGTGCAGTCCCATTCAAGTTTAAGCTCAAAGATAAGGGGCCTCCTTTTTATAACCGAGTCCGAACGGCGTTCCACAGTGCGACACCTCTTTGGAGAGAAGTTTTACATGGCATAGTACCTCACAAATGTTGCCAGGATTAGGAGAAAACCACTGTCGTACATTTTTTCTGATCGTCTCGCCAGAATTCGAACCCAGGCGCTCAGCGTCACAGGCGGACATGCTAACCTCTGCTCTACGGTGGCCTCCATCGTTCGGTGGTGGGTATAAAAGTACAAAATGGAGCGAAACTGCTTTTTTTCGCCGACACCGAAAGGAAGGAGCTAGAATAACACAAGTAAAATGATATAAGAAAAGATTTGCTCCGCTATTAGAGCGATATAAAGATATGATCCGGTTTAGACCACAATTAAATTATATATTGGAGACCTGTGTAAAATGTCAGCCAATTCGAATAAGAATTGCGTCCTTTGGGGGCTCAAGAAGTAAAATAGAGAGATCGATTTATATGGGAGCTGTATCGGGCTATAGACCGATTCAGACCATAATAAACACGTATGTTGATGGTCATGAGAGGATCCGTCGTACAAAATTTCAGCCAAATCGGATCAGAATTCCGCCCTCTAACGGCTCAAGAAGTCAAGATCCCAGATCGGTTTATATGGCAGCTATACCAGGTTATGGACCGATTTGAACCATACTTGGCACAGTTGTTGGATATCATAACAATTCACGTGGTGCAAAATTTCATTCCAATCGGACAAGAATTGCACACTCTAGAGGCTCAAGAAGTCAAGACCCCAGATCGGTTTATATGGCAGCTATATCAGGTTATGAACCGATTTGAACCATACTTGGCACAGTTGTTGGATATCATAACAAAATACGTCGTGCAAAATTTTATCCCAATCGGATAAGAATTGCGCCCTCTAGAGGCTCAAGAAGTCAAGACCCAAGATCGGTTTATATGACAGCTATATCAAAACATGGACCGATATGGCCCATTTTCAATACCAACCGACCTACACTAATAAGAAGTATTTGTGCAAAATTTCAAGCGGCTAGCTTTACTTCGGAAGTTAGCGTGCTTTCGACAGACAGACGGACGGACATGGCTAGATCGACATAAAATGTCACCGCGATCAAGAATATATATACTTTATGTGGTCTCAGACGAATATTTCGAGTAGTTACAAACAGAATGACGAAATTAGTATACCCCCCATCTTATGGTGGAGGGTATAAAAAGTAACCTCGAAAAAGAAAATTTTAATTTTTAGGAAATGCTCCAACGCTTCATCATTTTTTTTAGTCTTCTGTGTTTCGTTATGACACCAAAAGCTATACTGACCTCCTTCTTACTACCCTTCATAAATAGTCTCGTCCTCTCACGATCCGGATCACCTCATACGATTTTTGCCGTCCTACCGACTGCTTCGCTGTTCCACAGTGTTACATGCGCATTTGTCGCCTACACGCTTAAATCGGATTGCGTTGACCTGAAAGGATTCGGGTTAACCAAGTATATCGACCGCAATCCTCTGGCCTTCACTGACAAATCGTCTGCCATTTCATTCCCCGGGCCGGCACCCAAACGATGTGGATTGTGCCATCCTCAGAGAAGGCTTTAATCTCCTTCTTACACTCCTTGGTGACTGTAAAAATGGAAAAAAATCGCATCACTAAACTCCGAGATCTGATGTTTTTAAAAATTAGGGAAATCAGAAGTGCAGTTTAGGGGGTGACGCCCTAAAGCACCCCCTAAACTGAACTTCATATCCTCCTAAACACTGGGCTCTAAAATTGGATATCAAATTCGTTTTCTACTCTCAAATACCTTTCATTAGAGTTCTATATTGTCATAATGGGTCAATAAACCAATTTGACGTATTTTAAGGAGGAATAACGCCACCTGGACTTGAACGCAAATTTTAATGTCATATTCGTAATGTACTCCCAAATACCTTTCGTTTTAATCCCATATAGCCATGGTTGGCTAATATGCCCATTTGGGGGTATTTGGGGGTGGGGCGACCTCCCATTACTTGGACTTAATATTTTATGACATAGTTGTAATCTAATGCCGAATACTTTTCATTTGAGTCCCATATTGATAGGAACGTCGAATATATCTGTTTAGAGGAGTTTTGGAATTTGGTTGGCCTGCTGGGTACTTGGATCAAAATTTTAATATGATATTCGTTTTCTAGTCTCCAAACCTTTGATTTGATAACCACATTGTGCCCATCGGTTCACTTTTGGTTTTGGGTGGCTTTTTTTGAGGTAAGGGGAGGGACCTCCCCTATCCGATATCTAAAACTTATATAGCCTATGTTCCCTTCCAGACAAACTTACACAATCTGTGAAAATTTGAAGAAAATCAATTCAGTCGTTTTTGATTCTACGGAACAAACAAAAAAAAACGAGTCCCATATAGCCATGATGGGTCATATGCCCATTTAAGACATTTTCGGGTTGAAGGGTATCTACCTATACTTTGAACTGATTTTGTATGACAGATTCGTAATCTACTCCCGAATACCTTTCATTTAAGACCCATATTGACATAAATGTCCAATATGTCTGTATGGGGGAATTTCGGAGTTGGGGCGGCCCGATGGGTACCTAGACCCAAATTTTAGTACCATATTCGTATTCTATTTTCCAATACCTTTTATTTGGTACCCATATTATCCCGATCGGCCCACTTTTGATTTTGGGTGGTGTTTTTGGGTAACGGGAGAGGGTCCACCCCCTTCCAAAATCAAAAAATTATAAGGCCTATTTCTCCTTTCTGACCATATTCGAAATCTACTCCCGAATACCTTTCATTTGAGTCCCATATTGTCATGATCGTCCAAAAAAAATATTTTAGGGGGTTTTGGGGTAGGGGCGGCCCTCCAGTTATTTGGACCCAATTTTTAATACGAAATTCATACTCTACTCCTGGATAACTTTAATTTGAGTTCCATATTGTCCCGATCGGTCCATTTATATCTTTGGATAGTACTTTTGGGATAAGGAGGAGGGTCCGCCCCTTTCCGATATCAAAAAATTATATAGCCTATGTTTCCTTCCAGACCAACCTACCTAAACTGTGAAAATTTCAAGGTAATCGGTTCAGCCGTTTTTGAGTCTATACGGAACAAACAAACAAACACAAATTCAATTTAATATTTAAAAGAAGATATCCTCCACCATGGATCGCATTTGTCAAATTTTTTGCCCGGTATCTCTTTATAGGCAAACAGATGTAAACAAATAATAATGGATGAGAACTGCTATGATGTCGGAGCTATATCAGGTTATGAACCGATTCAGACCATAATTGGTTTGGATTTTGGATTCCGCTATTTGGCGGAATTCTATTGTCTGGAGATCAATTTATATGGGAGCTATATTTGGTTATGAACCGATTTAAGCCATACTTGGCAAGTTGTTGGATGGGAAAACCGAACACTTCATGCAAAATTTCAGCCAAATAGGATAATAATTGCGCATTCTAGAGGCTCAAGAAGTCAAGATCCAAGATCAGTTTATATGGTAGCTATGTCGGTTTATATGGCAGCTACTTCGTACAAAATTGCAGCCAAATCGGATGAGCATTGTTCGGCCGGCCGAATCCTGGAAACCCACCACCATGGATTCTGCTAAAAATGTAGTCGAAGGGAATAAATTTATTCGACATACCAAACTTCTGTCAAACCAGCAAAACTTGAAGCTTCTAGGAACCAAGCATCGATAATCGAGAGACCGATTTATATGGAAGCAATATCAGGTTATAGACCGATTTGGACCGTACTTGACACATTTGTTGGAAGTCGTAACAGAACACCGCATATGCACAATTTTAGCCAAATTGATCAAAACTCGCGGCATATAAGGACACAAGAAGTCAAATCGGGAGATCGGTTTATATGGGAGCTATATCAGGTTATAGACCGATTTGGACCGTACTTGGCACAGTTGTTAGGAACACAGTTGTTATAGAACATCACATGACTTCTTGAGCCCTTGTAAGGGCTCAAGAAGTCAAATCGGGAGATCGGTTTATATGGGAGCTATAAACCGTATTTGGCACAATTGGTGGAAGCCATAACAGAGCATTATGTGAAAAATTTCAGCCAAATCGAATCAAAATTGTGGCTTCCAGGGGCTGAAGAAGACAAATCGGGCGATGGGTTTACGTGGGAGCTATATCAGGTTCTTGACCTATTTGGACCGTACTTAGCACAGTTGTTAGGAGTCACAACAGAACATCACATGCAAAATTTCAGTCAAATCGGACAAAACTGGCGGTTTCCAGGAGCTCAAGAATTCAAATCAGGAGATCGGTCCATATGGAAGCTATATCTAAATCTGAACCGATATGGGCCATTTGCAATTCCCATCGACCTACAATAATTAGAAATATATGTGCAAATTTTATAGCAGCTAGCTCTACGTGTTCGACCGCTATCGTGATTTCGACAGATGGACGGACGGACATGGCTAGATCGAATCAGAATGTCAAGACGATCCGGAATATATATACTTTATGGGGTCTCAGATCAATATTTCGAGGTGTTACAAACGGAATGACTAGATTAGTATACCTCCATCCTATGGTGAAGGGTATGAAAACTAGCCCAAATGATCAGAGTTTAGGGTTTACTGCATACTTTTTGCACCATATTATAACCTCCACCTCCACTAATTTCGTCATTCTGTTTGTAACTCTTCGAAGTACCCGTCTAAGACCCCATAAAGCATATATTCTCGATCGTCGTGACATTTTAAGTCAAACTAGCCATGTCCGTCCGTCTGTCTGTCGAAAGCATGCTAACTTTTGAAGGAGTAAAGCTAGCCGCTTGAAATTTTGCACAAATACTTCTTATTAGTGTAGGTCGGTTGAGATTGTAAATGGGCTATATCGGTTCACGTTTTGATATAGCTGCCATATAAACCGATCTGGGGTCTTGACTTCTTGAGCCACTAGAGGACGCAATTATTATCCGATTTGGTTGAAATTTTGCATGAGATGTTTGTTATGACTTTCAACAATTGTGCTAAGAATCGTTCAAATCGGTCCATAATCTGATATAGCTGCCATAAACACCGATTTGGGGTCTTGACTTCTTGAGCCACTACAGGGAGCAATTCCTATCCGATTTGGCTGAAAATTTGCATAACGTTTTCTGTTATGACTTCCAACAACTGTACTAAGAATGGTTCCACAACCTGATATAGCTGCCATATAAACCGATCTGAGGTCTTGATTTCTTGAGCCACCAGAGGGCGCAATTCTTATCCGATTAGAATGAAATTTTGCACCACATATTTTGTTATGATATCCAATAACTGTGCCAAGTATGGTTCGAATCGGTTCATAACCTGATATAGCTGCCATATAAACCGATCTGAGGTCTTGATTTCTTGAGCCACCAGAGGGCGCTATTATTATCCGATTTGGCTGAAATTTTGTTTTGCTTCTCTCATATTCGACATACGTGTCGAATATGGCATGAACCGGTTCATAGCCTTATACAGCTGCCCTATAAACCGATGTCCTTATTTTACTTCCCTTAAGTGCGTAATTCTTACTAGATGTGGCTGAAATTTTACAAAATGCCTTCTACTATGGTCTTCAATATTCAGTTCAATTATGGTCCGAAATGAACCATAACTTGATATTGTTCCAATAACATAGCAATTCTGTCATTTTATCCTTTGTTTGCCTAGGAAGAGATACCGTGGCAAGAGCTCGACAAATGCGATCCATGGTGGAGGGTATATAAGATTCGGCCTGGCCGAACTTAGCACGCTTTTACTTGTTTTTCCTTCAGCACATCCTTGTACGAATAGATCTTTCCTGCTGTTGTAATTGTTGCCTTAAATAAGATTAACGAAAAAACTATGGTTTTTTCACTGTTTCCTATCTTGAGGTGTAGTTCATCACATTTATGGCTGCTTATAAAAGATCTCCCACTTTTTTTTTTGTAAAAAACACTTTAAGTTCGTTTACAATAAAAATTTTGTTTTATAAAAACTTTCGTTGTATTTATTTAATTATTTTTTTATATTTTTATAACTATACTAATAAAATCGTTTATTTTGATCATTTAGAAACGTTGACGGAAAGTGCGACGACGGATGGTCTTGTAACGGTAACCATCATCACCCAAAGATCCTGAAGAAGGAGGAAGGTAAGAGCTGGATGGGGCAGCAGCTGGGGCTTGGTAAGCTGGAGCTGAAGCTTGTTGATGGACAGCAGCTGGGGCATGGTGTTGAACTGGGGCGGGGGCAGAGTATTGTTGTTGTGGAGCTGGGGCAGAGAAGTGTTGTTGGGGAGCTGGGGCAGAGTGGTGTTGAACTGGAGCGGGGGCGGAGTATTGTTGTTGTGGAGCTGGTGCAGAGTGGTGTTGGACTGGAGCTGGGGCAGAGTGGTGTTGAACTGGAGCGGGGGCAGAGTGGTGTTGAACTGGAGCGGGGGCAGAGTGGTGTTGGACTGGAGCTGGGGCAGAGTGGTGTTGAACTGGAGCTGGGGCAGAGTATTGTTGTTGTGGAGCTGGGGCAGAGAAGTGTTGTTGGGGAGCTGGGGCAGAGTGGTGTTGCACTGGGGCAGCAGCTGGAGCGTGGTGTTGGACTGGAGCAGGGGCAGAGTGTTGAACTGGAGCAGGTGGAATGTATTGGTTAGATGGGGCTTGATGGTGGACAGCAGCAGGGGCTTGGTGTTGGACTGGAGCGGGGGCAGAGTATTGTTGTTGGGGAGCAGGGGCAGAGAAATGTTGTTGGGGAGCTGGGGCAGAGTGGTGTTGTTGGGGAGCAGGGGCAGAGTGGTGTTGTTGGGGAGCAGGGGCAGAGTAGTGTTGTTGGGGAGCAGGGGCAGAGTGGTGTTGCACTGGAGCTGGTGCAGAGTGGTGTTGTTGGGGAGCAGGGGCAGAGTGATGTTGCACTGGAGCTGGTGCAGAGTAGTGTTGTTGGGGAGCAGGGGCAGAGTGATGTTGCACTGGAGCAGGGGCAGAGTGATGTTGCACTGGAGCTGGTGCAGAGTAGTGTTGTTGGGGAGCTGGAGCAGAGTGATGTTGCACTGGAGCTGGAGCTGGGGCAGAGTGGTGAACAGCTTGAGGAGCAGAGTATTGGACGGGAGCAGGGGCAGAGTGATGGACTGGAGCTGGGGCAGCTGCTGGAGGAATGTAAGTGTTTTGTGGTTGCTCTACAGGTGGAGAGTAATCATACTGAGCGCTAACGCCAGCCACCAAAGCCAAAGCCAAAATAAAGAATTTCTGCATGAAGAGAAATAGAGAGAGAGAGAGTGGGAGTGGGAGCGTCCATTAATACAAATATCCCCTTTGATGTCAAGGACCCATTTCTAGCGAAATTGGTTCACAAACTAAAACTCACCATTTTATCGATTGTTAACACTGGAAGATGAAACCAAAATAACACCGTCCTCTGGTGGTCATATTGATATTTATACTCTCAAATCTCTTGGCGTCAATTCAATTCAAATTTTGCGAGCCATATCTTGGTTAACTGGTCTAAAACACACAAAAACATAGGAAGTTGTTGCCTTCTTCGGCGCTACTTCTTCTTCGAACGTGGTGGTAGTAGGCAAAATTAACATAGAACTAACTAATGAGATGGCCTCACTATTTTCTCCATATAATGGCGTTGCGATTTAATGTTAATGCCCCATGTTGTTAGTTTTGTGTTCTTATCTTCGGCTTTTAATTTCTTCTTTGACCCATTCTGATGTTAGAACTAAATAACAAAAAAAAAAAAAAATAATAATAATAATAATAACAGCATCGAGGCTTTGCAGAGGCATAGGCAAATCTGGTGACCGGTTTTTTGCGCTGGCGTGTGCGATACACATCAAGCTGAGAATAATTTTCTCAAAAACTTTGTCATCATTATGGATTTTGTATTGATGGATGTATTTTTATGTAAATTTTAGTGTGGCTATTAAATATGTAATCCAAAACTGGCTCTTGGAGACCCTATGACGTTTGGCAGCGGCGACATAAGGAAATGGCTGTGATAATTTTAGCATAAATAACATTGAGTTTGGCAAAAACTCTTTTACTTGTACGGGGATTTTTGAAGCTAAAAGAACTGATTTGAATTGATAACTACGATAACTGGAGACATTAAGAGGGATATTTTTCTTCATGAGTAAAGTGTTTAGATATCCTTGGAAAGTTTTTTGTTTTGAAGTTTGCCATATGGATTTTTTTCTCAATTAATTTCAATCAAAACTTATTTAAATGCGAGACAGTATCTTCCCACAAATTAAAAACAATCAAGCGAAATTCCGATTCTGATGACCTTGAAAAGAAACCTGAATTTTAGTTTTTGTTTTTTCTATTCTTATAACAACACATATTTATAAGAATATTTATCTTATGCCTGCGATCTATGAGGCTCAAAATTATGTTTGATAATTAGTGTCTATCTTGTTGCCAAATCATAGGACTTGTTAGTTGTAGAAATTTAGATTATACTTCTCAACTCCTTCCGATGATCAATATGCACCTCATATTTATCAGCAAGTCAAAAAAAAAAAAAAAAAAACAAGTAAAAGCGTGCTAAGTTTGGCCGGGCCGAATCTTATATACCCTCCACCATGGAGCGCATTTGTCGAGTTCTTTTCCCGGCATCTCTTCTTAGGCAAAACAGGATATAAGAAAAGATTTGCTCTGCTATTAGAGCGATATCAAGAAATGGTCCGGTTTGGACCACAATTAAATTATATGTTTGAGACCTGTGCAAAATGTCAGCCAATTCGAATAAGAATTGCGCCCTTTGGCGGCTCAAGAAGTAAAATAGAGAGATACATTTATATGGGAGCTGTATCGGGCTATAGACCGATTCAGACCATAATAAACACGTATGTTGATGGCTCTTGAGCGGATCCGTCGTACAAAAGTTCAGGCATAACGGATAATAATGGCGAACTCTAAAGGCTCAAGAAGTCAAGGTCCCAAATCGGTTAATATGGCAGCTATATCAGGTTATAAACCGATTTGAACCATACTTGGCACAGTTATTGGATATCATAACAAAATATGTGGTGCAAAATTTCATTCTAATCGGATAAGAATTGCGCACTCTAGAGGCTCAAGAAGTCAAGACCCATGATCGGTTAATATGGCAGCTATATCAGGTTATAAACCGATTTGAACCATACTTGGCACAGTTATTGGATATCATAACAAAATATGTGGTGCAAAATTTCATTCTAATAGGATAAGAATTGCGCACTCTAGAGGCTCAAAAAGTCAGACCCATGATCGGTTTATAAGGCAGCTATATCAGGTTATGAACCGATTTGAACCATACTTGGCACAGTTGTTGGATATCATAACAAAACACGTCGTGCAAAATTTCATTCCAATCGGATAAGAACTGCGCACTCTAGAGGCTCAAGAAGTCAAGACCCAAGATCGGTTTATATGGCAGCTATATCAAAAAATGGACCGATATGGCCCATTTACAATACCAACCGACCTACACTTATAAGAAGTATTTGTGCAAAATTTCAAGCGGCTAGCTTTACTTCTTCGGAAGTTAGCGTGCTTTCGACAGACAGACAGACGGACAGACGGACGGACGGACAGACGGACATGGCTAGATCGACATAAAATGTCGCGACGATCAAGAATATATATACTTTATGTGGTCTCAGACGAATATTTCGAGAAGTTACAAACAGAATGACGAAATTATTGTAGTATACCCCCCATCCTATGGTGGAGGGTATAAAAATAGTTTTATTAGGTAGCAGTTATCATAATATTTAAATAGACTGATAATACAAAATGAGTTATGTCTATCGAGCATGCTCTCTTGTTACCAGTTTATCAAAAAAAAATTGCCAACATCTTTATATGATTCAAAAATATTTAACTCAAAACGCAGTCTGCCAGCTACTGTTTGCTAATTTCATTTGGCTCATCAGGAAGTTTTATCTGAGAAGAATATTTTCTGATGTTATTTGGTTTGCATACCACCCCACTCCCAAACCGGACATATTTGCCCATGAATATGGCAATAAGGGGCTCAAAAGAAAGATATTTGAGAGTAAAAAACGAATTTGATATCCAATTTTGGGGCCAAGTGTTCTGGGGACGGCTTATCCCATGAATATGGTATTATGGAGCTCAAATTAAAGGTATTTGAGAGTAGAGCACGATGATGTTATTTCTTCAGGGCTAAGTATCTGGGTGGCCGCCCACCCCATTAACGCCCACCAAATTGGGCGTATATACAAACCATGCCAATATGGGACCCAAATGAAAGGTATTTGAGAGTATAGTACGAATCTGATATGCACTTTCGAGGCAAAGCCTCTGGCTATCCCAATCCATCACCAAAACCAAACCGGACATATTTACCAACCATTTCAATATAGGGCGTAAATGAAAGCTATCCGGTAGTAGAGAACCACTGTCGCAGATCTCTCAACGAGATGGCTGAACAGTTCAAAATTCACCTGTTCTGGGTGCCGGGCCACAGAGATGTCCCAGGGAATTCTAAAGCAGACGAGATTGCGAGACTAGGAACTACCTTACACACTCCAGGGACATTGGAATCTATGGGTATGCCTCTAGCGACATGTAAGCTACGTTTTCAGGACCAGGCTCGAAGGGCAACAAATGATATTGGGTTGCCCAAAAAGTAATTGCGGATTTTTTAAAAGAAAGTAAATGCATTTTTAATAGAACTTAGAATGAACTTAAATCAAATATACAATGGCCATTTTGTTCGATAACCTTTTGCCATCTTCCTGGCAAATTTTGTATTCCATGCTCATAGAACTTCTGGCCTTTATCTGCGAAAAACTGAACCAAGTGCGATTTTATAGCCTCATCATTGCCGAAAGTTTTACCATTTAAGGAGTTCTGCAAAGATCGAAATAAACGGTAGTCTGATGGTGCAAGGTCAGGGCTATATGGTGGATGCATCAAAAGTTCCCAGCCAAGCTCACTCAGTTTTTGGCGAGTGACAACAGATGTGTGCGGTCTAGCGTTGTCCTGGTGGAATATGACACCCTTACGATTGACCAATTCTGGTCGCTTCTCCTTGATGGCTGTATTCAATTTGTTCAGTTGTTGACAGTAAACATCCGAATTAATCGTTTGGTTCCTTGGAAGCAGCTCAAAATATACCACACCCTTCCAATCCAATCCCACCAAACAGACAGCATAACCTTCTTTTGGTGGATATCAGCCTTTGAAGTGGTTTGAGCTGGTTCACCATGCTTGGACCATTATCGTTTTCGACTAACGTTGTTGTAAACAATCCATTTTTCATCTCCAGTTATGATTCGTTTTAAAAACGGATCGAATTCATTGTGTTTAAGCTGCATATCACAAGCGTTGATTCGGTTTGTTAAATGAATTTCTTTCAATACATGTGGTACCCATATTAAAATTGACGCCAAACAAACAAAAGTAAACAACATTTCGAGCACTTTTTTTCTAAAGCAAGCTAAAAGTAACAGCTGATAACTGACAGAAGAAAGTATGCAATTACAGAGTCACAAGCCGTTGAAAAAATTTGTCAACGCCGACTATATTACTACTAAATATATTGGGTTGCCCAAAAAGTAATTGCGGATTTTTTAAAAGAAAGTAAATGCATTTTTAACAAAACTTAGAATGAACTTTAATCAAATATACTTTTTTTACACTTTTTTTCTAAAGCTAGCTAAAAGTAACAGCTGATAACTGACAGAAGAAAGAATGCAATTACAGAGTCACAAGCTGTGAAAAAATTTGTCAACGCCGACTATATAAAAAATCCGCAAATACTTTTTGGGCAACCCAATATTACCGACAATTACTTTTTGGGCAACCCAATAGATGGTCACAAAGAGGGGGCTGTGAGCATTCCAAAACTATGCGGCCTAATCGAGACTTGAAGAGGTCTACCGATTTGCTGTGATAGGTTAAAACAGACATCTGAGTCATTGTGTCTGTCATGACAGAGCACTGTCTAATCGGAAAACATGCTGACAGACTGAAGGTTGCCAGCAACGACTTTTGCAGAAACTGTAGGGACATCGAGGAAGAAGAGACTATAGAATACTATGTGTGTGTCCCGCACTAGCAGTTAGAAGGAGTTTCACTTTAGGTTCTCATTTCTTTGAGAACCTGTCTGATTTAGCGGATGTGAACATTCACAAGTTACTGGGCTTTTTAAAGCGATCTGAAGTGATCAACGGTAGGAGGTAGAAGGCATATTCTTTCTTCTGTTCGTTTGGTATCACAATGGACGAAAACGTCTAAGTGAGTCTGATGGCAGACTGCCACTTAAACCTAATCTAACCTAACATCCACACTCGGCATGTGAGGAGCCGTCCAAACTTTAAGAACCCGCAACCCTCCGAACGATCTCTTTACTTACTTTAGTTAGCTATGACAGAACATTTGTTCCACTAGCCGAACGTAGAATAGCGTTTCAAGCGCCTCAATCTTCTGCGCTCATTCTATTGTGTTGCCCAAAAAGTAATTGCGGATTTTTTAAAAGAAAGTAAATCCGCAATTTTTATTAATCTTAGAATGAACTTTTATCAAATATACTTTTTTTACACTTTTTTCCTAAAGCAAGCTAAAAGTAACAGCTGATAACTGATAGAAGAAAGAATGCAATTACAGAGTCACAAGCTGTGAAAAAATTTGTCAACGCCGACTATATGAAAAATCCGCAATTACTTTTTGGGCAACCCAATAAAATCTCTGACACCGTATCGTGGTGTCTTCCACCACTTGATCTTTACGTCGGGCTTTTGGTCTTCCCGGTTTGCGTCTGTGTTTGCCTTTAAAAGTCTTCTTTGTTTCTTCAACCATTCTGACAACATGACCTAGACAACGCAGCCGTTGTATTTTGATGCGTGTAACTATGCTATTGTTGTCATACAGCTCGTGGTTCATACTTCGCCTCATCTACTTTCACAAGTACCCATGCCTCAGAACCATATAACAACACGGGTAGTATCAGTGTGTTGTATAGTGTTGTTGTTGTTGTAGCAGTGTTGTATGCTGAGGCGGCAGCCCTTGCCGATGAAGGAATCCATCGGGTCAATTGTTGTTTAGAGTTATCTTCGTCTGTCGAGAAGTGGCCTTGTTTCTAAACTGCTTACTTAGTCGAAAGTAGCATCTATTTGCCCGTATTATTCTTTGCTTTATCTCAAAACTGGTGTCATTCGTTTCGGTTACGGCGGTGCCGAGGTAGATAAAGTTGCTGACTATCTCAAAGTTGTGGTTCCCTACTTTCTCCATATTCTTTATCTGCTCGGTTGTGCAGGGCGTTTTGGGAGTTGAAACCATCCATTTCGTCTGATCTCCATTTGCTGCAAGATCCATTGTCACAGACTCTCTTTCGATTCTGTCAAAGGCTGCAGTTACTACTTCCGGTGACCGACCTATGATGTCGATGTCGTCGTTATAGGCGAGTAGCATGTATTCTCTTGTGATTAGTGTGCCATATCTATTCACATCTGCATCTCGTACAATCTTCTCCAGCAGAGTATTAAAGAGATCACACAAGAGGCTGTCTTCTTGTCTGAAACCTCGTTTGGTATTGAAAGGTTCGGAGAGATTATTTCCTATTCTTACTGAGAAACGCGTATCAGCAAGTGTCATTCTGCACCGTCCTATAAATTTTGCAGGGATACCATATTCAGACATGGCTTGAAGTACCCTTGAATGTAAAGGGGTATCGAAAGCGGCTTTGTAGTCGCTGGTAGGTGTTGATTTGTCCTTCTCGGGGCATTTCCAGGATTTGTCGCAGTGTTTATATCTGGTCCAGTATGGATTTACCAGGTCTAAATCCGCATTGATAGGGCCCAATTATCTCATTGACTTTAGGTTTTAATCTTTCACACAGTACGCTCGAGAGTATCTTGTATGCGATGGGGAGGAGACTTATTCCTCTGTAGTTGGCACATTCCGTCTTATCTCCTTTCTTGTGTACGGGACATAGTATGCTGAGGTTCCAAGCATCGGGTGTGCGTTCTTCTAGCCCGATTGCGCAGATAAGCTGATGCATACGCCTTATCAGCGTGTTGCCTCCGGTCTTAAATAGTTTAGCGGGTAACCCGTCGGCTCCTGCTGCCTTGTTGTTCTTTAGTCGGGTCACTGCTACTTGGACCTCATTCTGACTAGAATTTCCTTCGTTGTCTTTGCAGGAGGATGTGCCTGCACCAAAGCCATGGTTTGATGTTTAATCCTTAGGTAGAATTTTCGAACTACATTCTGACTCCTGTACACCTCAATTCGCTCACACTCACGTCTTTCCATTTCCTTTTTTTTTCTGCGAAATAGACGTTTCTCCTCTCTCCTTTTTTTTCAAATACCTCTCCTTCATTTGGCGCGTTGCTACTGATCGCAGGGTTGCTCTGTATGCCGCATTCTTGGCTTCAGTAGCATCTCGACACTCTTGATCGTACCATGGGTTTCTTGGAAGAAGCTTCCGGTACCCAAGTACGGATTTCACGGCATTTTCCATGGAGTGGGCAATAGTGTGCCACTGCGCCATTATATCATCGGAACAAGGAGTGCTTTCATCAAGCAGTTGGGTCCGTCGAGTGGAGTATGCCGCTGCCATCTGCTGTGTTTGCAGCTTTCAATGTCCAGCTTCCGTGCCGTGTCAGATCGTACTTTCCTCGTCATTTTCAAGCGGGTACGAACCTTTACTGCAACAAGGCAATTATCCGTATCTATATTCGCACCACGGATCGATGGTACATCTAACACGTTGGATGAATGCCTTGACAATTTGGTTCCTCATGTTTTGATCGGATGACAGCCATGTGGCTTTGTGAAAATTTTTTTATGTTGGAATCTGGTGCAGAAAATATTCTTGGTCTGATCGTCTTTGTCTTCCGTCAGGGCATGGGCACATATAAAGCTGGTGTTGAAGAATTTGACTGTTATGCGGATTGTGGCTAGCCTCTCCTTCACCGGATAAAAGCTGGAGACAAGGTGTTTCAATCTCCGACAGTCAAATTCATGCCTCGTGTTATGGCAGCTATAGTATAGTTCGTCACAGTTTGGTGTTGTCGTGACGACATTCCCAGTTCATCGCATTTCCTGTAAGGCGGCAATATCTGCCTTGTACTTCTCTAATACATCCGCCAGCGAGTATACAGCATCTTCTCTATAAAGAGAGCAGACATTCAAGGAGCAGATCCGCAAATCATGGTCCTTTTTTCGTTTGCGTGGGTCGCCAACGTTGGGTGGTATACCTAGGTTTCTCATAGTTTTCCGGAAGCGGGTTACTGGCCCATCGCCCCCAATGGGTTTTGTGGGATTGTACATGTATACCAAGTTATGGCGAGTCGCTTGCTCCAACATCCGACGCTCGCCTCCAGCCGCCCCTAACCTGGTAACAGACGCTGATGTTGGTCATTGGTTATTTGAAGGTGCCAATAACACGCCTTGTCATCTCGAGTATCATTGGCACTCATTATTTAATTAAAAATCGCTGACTGACTGCAACCTGTGGACGCGCTCGGTTGCTTTCAGCTGCATGTGGTAAAGATGGACACCACACAAGTCGGAGCTCAAAGTTCCAGCCTGTGTGGTGCTCATAGATATTCCGTTTCGGCCGGGATCCAACCGAAATTATAAATCAATAAAAACAAGTAAGAATGGGCTAAAGTCGGGCAAAGCCGATTTTTTAATGCCAAACACCAAATTGGGTATGCAGGCTTAGTTGACGAAATTAAAATTTGCTATGATTTCATATTTAGAGTTTTGACCAAAATCTGTACATGTTGTAAGAGTCTTAGAGAAAATCGTTGCGCAAAATTTCGGTTGATAAATAAGTTTCCAAAGGCCCTAAAAGTAACAAGTAAGAGCGTGCAAAGTTCAGCAGGTCCGAATCTTATATACCCTCCACTATGGGTCGCATTTGTCATAACAAAACACTTCAAAACAACACAATTTCAGCCAATTTGGATCAGAATTGCGCCCTCGATTCGGTCGATTCGGACCATAATGGAGTAAATGTTGGAGACCACAGTAAAAGTCATTGTGTAAAATGTCAGCCAAATCGAATAAGGGTTTCGCCCTTTGGGGGGTCAAAAATAAAATAGGGAGATCGTTTTATAGGGAAGCTGTATTAGGTTATAGACCGATTCAGACCATATTTGACACGTATGTTGAAGTCATGACCGTTGAGAAGAAGTTGAACAAAATTTCACGCAAATCAGATAATAATTGCGCCCTATAGAGGGTCAAGAGGTCAAAATCCCAGATCGTTTTATATGGCAGCCATATCATATTATGAACCGATTTGAATACAGTTGTTGAAACGAAACACAAAATTTTAGTTAAATCGGATACGATATGCACCCTCTAAAAGCTTAGGAAGTCAAGACCCCAGATCGGTTTATATGCCAGCTATATCAGGTTATACATCGATTTCACCCGTACGTAGCACAGTTGTTGGAAATCTTAGCAAAACATCTCATGCAAAATTTCAGCCAAATCGGATAAGAATTACGACCTCTAGAGGCTTAAAAAGTCAACATCCAAGATCGGTTTATATGGCAGCTAAAACTGGTTGTGCCCCGATTTAAATCATATTTGGCACAGCTGTTGGAAATCATAAGCAAATATTCATGCAAAATTTCAGCCATATCGGATAAGTATTGCGACCTTTAAAGGCTTAACAAGATCCCAGATCGGTTTATATGGCAGCTATATCAGGTTATGTATCGATTTGCACCATACTTAGGACAGATTTTTGAAGTTATAACACAACACTTCATGCACAGTTTCAGTCAATTCGAATCAGAATTGCGCCCTCTAGTGGCTCAAGAAGTCAAGATCCAAAATCGGTTTATATGGCGTTCATGAATTGCGCCCTCTAGAGGCTTAAGAAGCCAAGATCCAAGATCGGTTTATATGGCAGCTATTACAGGTTGAGGACCGATTTGAACAATATTTGGCGCAGCTGTTTGGAAGTCATAACAAAATATTTTATGCAAATTTCAGTCAAATCGGAGAAGAATTGCGCCTTTTGAGGTTCTTAAGAAGTCAAGATCCCAGATCGGTTTATATGGCAGCTATATCAGGTAATGGACCAATTTGAACTATACTTAGCATAGTTTTTGGAAGTCATAGAAAACCACTTCAAGCAAAATTTCAGCCAAACCAGATATGAGTTGCGCCCTCTAGAGGACTAAGAAGTCAAGATCCAAGATCGGTTTATATGGCAGCAATATCAGGTTATATACCGATTTAAACCATGCTTGGCACAGTTTCTGGAAGTCATAACACAACGCTTCATGCACAATTTCGGCCAAGTCGGATGAGAATTGCGCCCTCTAGAGGCCTAAGAAGTCAAGATCCCGCAATATCCGGTAGCAATATCCGGTTATGTACCGATGTAGCAAAGATTTTTGGAAGTGATACACCATATGCACAATTTATGCCATATAGGATAAGAATTGCGCCCTCTTGTGGCTTAAGAATTCAGGATTTAAGATCGGTTTATATGACAGCTACATCAAAACATGGACCGATTTAACCCATATGTAGCCATTTGCAATTTTGCACGGGGTGATACCAAAACACCCCGTGCAAAATTTCGGCCAAATCGGATACAAATTTTGCCCTAAAAGCTCAAGGATTCAAGACCCAAGATTGAAGATATGGTAGCTATATCAAAACATGGACCGATTTGGCACATTTACAATCCCACAAAATACCTCATTTGTGGTACCATCATAGTGTTGCTGAATCCATGAGTACGAATTCAGGCGAGCACACCAAACATTTTTCAGCGATAGCCGTTGCTAGTTCCATTTATGATTGTTTAAGCCATGTACAAAACAAGTCGCTGTGGGAGTTGATAGAAAATTCCCTCATTGAGGTAATACTTGCTACTTAATGGAAACTTCTTCAACAATTTTTATACCCACCACCGAAGGATGGGGGTATATTCATTTTGTCATTCCGTTTGCAATACATCGAAATATCCATTACCGACCATATATATTCTTGATCAGCGTAAAAATCTAAGACGATCTAGACATGTGCGTCCATCTGTCCGTTTTCCTGTTGAAATCACGCTACAGTCTTTAAAAATTGAGATATTGAGCTGAAACTTTTCACAGTTTCTTTTTTTGTCCATAATTAGGTTAAGTTCGAAGATGGGCTATATCGGGCTATATCTTGATATAGCCCCCATATAAATCGATTCGCCGATTTAGGGTCTTAGGCCCATAAAAGCCACATTTATTAACCGATTTTGCTGAAATTTGGGACAGTAAATTGTGTTAGACTCTTCGACATCCTTTGTCAAATTGGCCCAGATCGGTCCAGATTTGGATATAGCTGTCATATAAACCGATCCTCCGATTTAGGGTCTTAGGCTCATAAAAGGCGGATTTATTGTCCGATGTCGCCGAAATTTGGAACAGTGAGTTAGGTTCAGCCCCTTGACATACTCCTGCAATATGGCACAGATCGGTCCAGATTTGGATATAGCTTTCATTTAGACCGATCCTCCGATTTATGGTCTTAGGCCCATAAAAGCCACACTTATTATCGGATTTTTATGAAATTTGGGACTGTGAGTTGGCGTAGGCCCATCGACATCTTTTTTAATTTGGCGCTGATCGGTTTACATTTGGATATAGCTGCCGATTTCTCGATTTAAGGTTTTGGGCTCATAAAAGGCGCACTTATTGTCCTATGTCGCCGAAATTTGGGACAGTCCTTCGACGTCCTTCTTCAATTTGGCCTAAATCGGTCCAGATTTGGATATAGCTGCCATGTAGACCCATATCTCGATTTAAAGTCTTGGCCCCATAAAAGACGCATTTATAATCCGAATTCACTGAAATTCGACACAGTAACTTATGTTAGGTTTTTAGACATCTGTATTGTATATGGTTCAGATCGGCTTATTTTAAGATGTAGCTACTGTACTTATTAATATTTGGTCCTAATCGAAACATATTTCGATATAACTGCTACGGGACATAAGATATGCAATTTTCACCGGATTTTGATGAAAGGTGGTTTACATATAACCGAGGTGGTGGGTATCCAAAGTTCGGCCCAGACGAACTTAACGGCTGTTTACTTGTTAATATTAAGATTTTTTTTTTATATTTTCATCGTAAAGCGACTGTCAAGGAAGACATATATTGGGTTGCCCAAAAAGTAATTGCGGATTTTTTAAAAGAGAGTAAATGCATTTTTAATAAAACTTAGAATGAACTTTAATCAAATATACTTTTTTTAACTTTTTTTCTAAAGCAAGCTAAAAGTAACAGCTGATAACTGACGGAAGAAAGAATGCAATTACAGAGTCACAAGCTGTGAAAAAATTTGTCAACGCCGACAATAGAAAAATCCGCAATTGCTTTTTGGGCAACCCAATATATATCTTCCCCTATAACTTTCGGTAAGAGAGACTAGCATAAAAATCAGTCCCAAAAATTTCTTTAATGGTAGTTTTATTGAAAAATTTACGATCCACACTACTTATCATAAATAAACGAAACATTTTCGAAAGGATGACATAACAAGCGCGTGTTAGTTAAAAATTCGTTTTTGGATTTAAATCTAAACATTTATTTTTATCTTAAAACTAGTGACGTATTTGCAAAATGCATAACAAAAGATTTTATGAGATTCAAATTTCCAAAGCACGCCCATATGTAATGAAGAAGAAATTCGCTGAACTGCTTAGCACGCCATTGTCTAAGGAGAATGAGAATTTGGAAGAAGGTGAATGCGAATGCGAAACTAGTTGGCTAATTTAAAATCACAATTTCGGTCATAAATTAAAGGTAAGATATGAACTTACTGAACTTTGCTAATTGAAATTCATGAGAAACATTGAAGCTGGCGTAAAAATTCTCCAAAGTGTTTGGCTCTATGTATGCAGAGTATTTATAACCACAAAACATTTAAATAGAGCTACAACAAATTAAAATGAATTGGAAATTAATTGACAAATACCAGTGGAGACTTAAGCATTAAGACTTAAAAATTAAATGGTTCATCGACATCTGCAGCAAGCAACTGCTGTTGCTTGGTTGTCAAGCTATAGTCGGTACCTTAAAAGTCTGATGCATATGGCAAAATTACAGTAAACTCAGATATTCTTGCAATGAATTTCATTAAAATTTTATCTTTAGAGAAAATGCATTGAATCTTGGCCTTTTTAAAAACATTTTAGCAAGTTTTGTTTTTAGAGAAAACTAGCTGACCCGGGCCCGCTCCGCTGCGCCTTCTATTACTTAATATGGAGCAAAAGTTTCCTTGGAATATTTATTTTCGACAATTGAAGATCTTTTAGTGAAATACCATGCTACGAAAATAAAGGGTGATTTTTTTGAGGTTAGGATTTTCATGCATTAGTATTTGACAGATCACGTGGGATTTCAGACATGGTGTCAAAGAGAAAGAAGCTCAGTATGCTTTGACATTTCATGATGAATAGACTTACTAACGAGCAACGCTTGCAAATCATTGAATTTTATTACCAAAATCAGTGTTCGGTTCGAAATGTGTTCAAATTTTGACAAATTTTGTTCAGCGATGAGGCTCATTTCTGGTTGAATGGCTACGTAAATAAGCAAAATTGCCGCATTTGGAGTGAAGAGCAACCAGAAGCCGTTCAAGAACTGCCCATGCATCCCGAAAAATGCACTGTTTGGTGTGGTTTGTACGCTGGTGGAATCATTGGACCGTATTTTTTCAAAGATGCTGTTGGACGCAACGTTACGGTGAATGAACACATTTCGAACCGAACACTGATTTTGGTAATAAAATTCAATGATTTGCAAGCGTTGCTCGTTAGTAAGTCTATTCATGATGAAATGTCAAAGCATACTGGGCATCTTTCTCTTTGACACCATGTCTGAAATCCCACGTGATCTGTCAAATACTAATGCATGAAAATCCTAACCTCAAAAAAATCACCCTTTAGTATATCGCTTGACTAACAGTTTAACAATATAAGTGCCTTTATCTGAATCCCATATGATCTACGAACTTCAGTTTGGATGTAAGGTGTACTCCATTCTTAAAATACTTTATTTCAGCCCGATATTTTCATGATGTCCGATTTAGGTATGTTTTCGGGGGAGAGGTGGTCCCCCAGATACTTGGCCCTGAAAACATATCAGCATCTGGCTCTTCTCTCAAATAACATTTTTTAAACCCCCATATTGTCATTGGCTTAAATGGAGTTTACAGGATGAGGCGTCCCCCAAACACATAGCCCCAAAATAGGTTATCATATTCGTTTTGTAATCTAAAATACCTTTCATTTGAGCCACATATTGGCATGGTCGACAAATTTTTTCCCTTTAGGGGTGTTTTGGGAAAGGGATGATGCCCTAAATACATGGTCCTACATTTGGATATCAAATTCGTATTCTACTCCCAAATACCATTATTTGAGCCCCATATTGCGATGGTCACTAAAAAATTGCTGTTTGTGGGGTATTTTGGGAAAGGGGTATACCCTCCAGAAAATTGGTCCCGAAAATGGGTATGAATTCTCGCTCTACCCCCAATATCTTTCATTTAAGCTCCACATATATCTGATTGTCTGATTTATTGGTGTTTTCGGTGGTGATGTGGTCCCCCAGACACTCGGTCCTGAAAAATATCAGCATCGTGCTCTTCTCTCAAATACCATTTATTTAAACCCCATATTGCTATTGATTTTGAAGGGAGTTTACACGATGAGGCGTCCCCCAAACACATGGCCCCAAAATTGGTTATCAAATTCGTTTTCAAATCTCAAATACCTTTCATTTAAGCCAAATATTGGCATGGTCGAAAAATTTTTACCCTTTGGGGGTGTTTTGGGGAAGGGGTGATGCCTTAAATACATGGTCCTGCATTTGAAAATCAAATTCGTATTCTACTCCCAAATACCTTTATTTGAGCCCATATTGCGATGGTCAGTAAAATATTGCCGTTTGTGGGGTATTTCGGAAAAGGGGTAGACCGCCAGAAAATTGGTCCCGAAAGTCGGTATCAATTTTTGCTCTACCCCCCAATACCTCTCATTTAAGCTCCACATTGACATGGTCTGCAAATATGCCCGATTTAGGGGTGTTTTGGGGATCGGGGTGGTCCCCCAAACACTAAGCCCGGAAAATATGTATCATTTATTTGAACCCCATATTGCCATTGGCCTCAAAATTAGATATCAAATTCGTTTTCTAATCTCATTTAAACTTCTTATTGCAAAAGTCAGCAAATATGTCCGGTTTGGGATATTGGCCCTAAAAACTATAAATCTTTAGTTCCACTCTCTTAAAGACCCAAATTGTCTTGGTGAGCAAATACGTCCTATTTGGGGGTTGTTATGGTGGTGGGACGTTTCCTAGACAGTTGTTCCCTAATGTTGATATCAGATATGTGGTCTACTCCCAAAAACTTTTAAATATACTTCCTATTTGGGTGGTGTTGTGGGGGTGGGGTGGCCCCATAGACACTTTCCCGGATATTGATATCAGATCCGTGCTTTACTCCCAAAGACCTTTCATTTGAGCCCCATATTGCTATGGTCGAAATTTGTCCCCTTGGGGGATGTTTTTGGGTAGAGGCGGCCCCCCAAACACTTGGTTCCATATTTGGATATCAGATTCGAATTCTATACTCAAATACCTTTTATTTAAGCCCCATATTCCTATGGCCAGTAAAAAAGTCCTGTTTGGGGGGGTTTTGGGAAAGGGTCCACCCCCAGAAACGTGGTCCCACATTTGGATATCAGATTCGTATTCTACTCGCAAATACCTTTCACTTGAGTCCAATATTGCCATGATCGGTAAATATGTCCAATTTAGGGATGTTTTGGGGGTTGGGTGGTGTTGTGGTGGTGGGGTGGCCCCATAAACACTTTTCCCGAATATTGAGATCAGATTTGTGCTTTACTCCAAAAGGCCTTTCATTTGAGCCCCATGTGGCTATGGTCGTAAATGTGTCCCCTTTGGGGGAGGTTTTTGGGGAAAGGCGGCCCCCCCCCAAACACTTGGTCTCATATTTGGATATCAGATTCTAATTATACACTCAAATACCTTTTATTTAAGCCCCATATTCCCATGGTCAGTAAATAAGTCCTGTTTGGGGGGTGTTTTTGGGGAAGGGGTGGACCCCCAGAAACGTGGTACCACATTTGGATATCACATTCGGATTCTACTCGCAAATACTTTTCATTTGACTCCCATATTGCCATGGTCGGTAAGTATGTCCGATTTAGGGGTGTTTTGGGGGTTGGGGTGGTCCCCCTAGCACTTGGTTCGACAAATGGTTATCAGATATGTCTTCTTATCCTAAATACCTTTCATTTGAGTCCCATATTGTCGTGATTGGTCTAAATATATGTTTGGTAGGTTTTAGGGTGGGGCAGCCCCCCTAGGTACCGCATCCGAAATTTGGATATCAAATTTTTATTTTTAGGGTACTATATAAGAGCACACAAAATTTCGCTTAAATCGCACCACCCATCTCTGAGATCTGGCGTTTCTGAAAATTAGGGTAAGGGGGAGGGTCCGCCCCCTCCTTCGTTTGCAACACATCGAAATATTCATTTCCGACCTAATAAAATTACATATTCTTGATAGTCGCAAAAATCTTAGACGATCTAGCTATGCCCGTCCTCTGTCCGTCCGTCTGTCTGTTTATATCACGCACCACTCTTTAAAAATTATTATATTGAACTGAAACTTTGCACTATATCTTCATATAGCCCCCATATAGACCGATCTGCCGATTTTATGTCTGAGGCAGATAAAAACCAATTTTGGAATCAGATTTTGCTGAAATTTGTGTTAGGCCATTCGGTATCCTTCTTCGATTTGGCCCACATTGATCCAGATTTGGATATAGCTGCCATATAGACCGATCCCTCGGATTTAGGTCTTGGGCCCATAAAAACCGCATTTATTGTCGGATTTTGCTGAAATTTGGGACAGCGAGTTGCGTTAGGATGGTCATATCGGTCCAGATTTGGATATATCTAGCATATAGTCCGATCTCTCGATTTAAGGTCTTGGGCCCATAAAAGGCGCATTTATTTTCCGATTTCGCTGAAATTCAGGACAGTGAGATGTCCTTACCCTCCACCATGGATCGCATTTGCCGAGTTCTTCTCCCGGCATCTCTTCTTAGGCAAAAAAGGATATAAGAAAAGATTTGCTCTGCTATTAGTATATTATTACATGTTGGAGACCTGTGTAAAATATCAGCCAATTCGAATAAGAATTGCGCCCTTTGGGGGCTCAAGAAGTAAAATAGAGAGATCGATTTATATGGAAGCTGTATCGGGCTATAGACCGATTCAGATCATAACAAACACGTATGTTGATGGTCATGAGAGGATCCGTAGTACATAATTTCAGGCAAATCGGATAATAATTGCGACCTCTAGTTGTTGGATATCATAACAAAACACGTCGTGCAAAATTTCATTCCAATCGGATAAGAATTGCGCACTCTAGAGGCTCAAGAAATCAAGACCCAAGATCGGTTTATATGGCAGCTATATCAGTTTATGGACCGATTTGAATCATACTTGGCAAAGTTGGTGGATATCATAACAAAACACGTCGTGCAAAATTTTATTCCAATCGGATAAGAATTGCGCACTCTAGAGGCTCAAGAAGTCAAGACCCAAGATCGGTTTATATGACAGCTATATCAGGTTATGGACCGATTTGAACCATACTTGGCAAAGTTGTTGGATATCGTAACAAAACACGTCCTGCAAAATTTCATTCCAATCGGATAAGAATTGCGCACTCTAGAGGCTCAAGAAGTCAAGACCCAAGATCGGTTTATATGGCAGCTATATCAAAACATGGACCGATATGGCCCATTTACAATACCAACCGACCTACACTAATTAGAAGTATTTGTGCAAAATTTCAAGCGGCTAGCTTTACTCCTTTGGAAGTTAGCGTGCTTTCGACAGACAGACGGACGGACGGACATGGCTAGATCGACATAAAATGTCGCGACGATTAAGAATATATATACTTTATGGGGTCTCAGACGAACATTTCGAGTAGTTATAAACAGAACGACGATATTAGTATACCCCCCATCTTATGGTGGAGGGTATAAAAATGTTCCTTTTATAGGCTCATAACACTATATCGGGAGATTGGTCTATATGGCAGCTATATCCAAATATCGTCCGATCTGGACCATATTGGACAGGAATGGGTAGGGGTCTACTAGAACACACTGTACCAAATTTCATCAAGTTCGGGTAATAAATGAATATTTTATGGTCTCAATACCTCATATCGGTAGATCGGGAGTTCGGTCCATAGGGCAGCTTTAGATTTAGATATAGCTAGCATATAAACCGATCTCACGATTTGGCTTCTTGAGCACTTACAAGCCGCAATTATAGTGCGTGTTACACGGATGGATCAAAGCTAGAGGACAGAGTGGGCCTGGGGGTTTACATTGAAAACCCAGGGAGTGACATCTGTTTTAGACTGCTTTACCATAATACGGTCCTGCAGGCGGACAACGGAATGGGTGAAGTGGTGTGGTGCTAACGCGAGTACGTCGAGTGTGAACATCTTTAGCGACAGTAAAATTGCCATAAGGGCAATAACAATCAGGACGGTAAGGTCACGAACAGTCTTGCAGTGTAAGAAGGAGATTAACGCCTTCTCTGAGGATGGCAAAATCCGCATCGTTTGGGTGCCGGGCCATAACGGAGTAAGGGGAAATGAAAGGGCAGACGATTTAGCGGTAAAGGCCAGAGGACTGCCGTCAATAAACTTGGTTAACCCGAAGCCTTTCGGGTCGACGCAGTCCGAGTTAAGGGAGTGGGCGACGAATGCGCATGCAACATTGTTGAACAGCGAAACGGTCGGTAGGACGGCGAAAATCCTAAGGGGGGATCCAGATCGTGAGGCTATTACTGAAAGGAAGCAAGAAGGAGGTCAGTATAGCTATTGGTATCATTCATCCGATTTGGCTGAAATGTGGCCCAATGTATTCTGTTTCGACTTTAATATCCGTACAGAGTATGATCTGAATTGGCCTATAATCGGATATATCCCCCCATATAAACCGATCCTAGTTTTGCCTTCTTGATACCCTAGAGGCATGAATTTTGGTCTGATTTGACTGAAATTTGGCACAAATACTTCTTTTCTGAGTATTATCCGAATCGGTGTGTAAAATGATATATCCCCCATATAAACCGATCCCCGGATTTGACTTCTTGAGCCCCTGGCAGCCTAATTTTCCATTCGAAATTTTGCCCAATGTATCCTGTTTCGATTTTAAATATCCGTGCAGAGTGTGATCCGCATCGGTCTGTAAAATGATATATCCCCCATAGAAACCGATCCCCGGTTTGACTTGAGCCCTGGCAGCGTCAATATTCATCCGATTTGGCTGAAATTTGGCCCAAAGAATTTTATTTTGACTTCCAACACCCGTGCCGAGTATGATGCGAAGCCGTCTATAAACGAATATAGCACCCATAAAAACTGATCCCCGGATTTGACTTATTGGGCCCCTTGAAGCCTCAATTTTAATCCAATTTGGCTGAAATTGCATCCAAAGACTTCTGTTTTAACTTCCAACAGCCGTGCAGAGTGTGATCCGAATCGGTATATGGGTCTAACCGATTCGCAGGTTTGTCTGTTGAAATCACGCTACAGTCTTTAAAAATAGAGATATTGAGCTGAAACTTTGCACGGATTATTTGTTCATAAGCAGCTTAAGTTCGAAGATGGGCTATCTCGGACTATATCTTGGTATAACACCCATATAGACCGATCCGCCGATTTAGGGTATTAGGCCCACAAAAACCACATTTATTATCCGATTTTGCTGAAATTTGGGACAGTGAGTTGTGTTAGGCCCTTCGACATCCTTCGTCAATTTGGTCCAGATCGGTCCAGATTTGGATATAGCTGCCATATAGACCGGTCCTCCGATTAAGGGTCTTAGGCCCATAAAAGCCACATTTTTTATCCGATTTTGCTGAAATTTGGGACAGTGAGTTGTGTTAGGCTCTTCGACATACTTAGTTAATTTGGCCCAAATCGGTCCAGATTTGCATATAGCTGTCATATAGACCGGTCCTCCAATTTAGGGTCTAAGGCCCATAAAAGCCACATTTATTATCCGATTTTGCTGAAATTTGGGACAGTGTGTTGTGTTATGCCCTTCGACAACCTTCGTGAATTTGGTCCAGATCGGTCCAGATTTGGATATAGCTGCCATATAGACCGATCCTCCGATTTAGAGTCTTAGGCCCATAAAAGCCACATTTATTATCCGATTTTGCTGAAATTTGGGACAGTGAGTTGTGTTAGGCTCTTCGACATCCTTCGTCAATTTGGCCCAGATCGGTTCAGATTTGGTTATAGCTGCCATAAAAACCGATCCTCGGATTTAGGGTCTTATTCCCATTAAAGCCACATTTATTATCCGATTATGATGAAATTTGGGACAGTGTGTTGTGTTTGGCCCTTCGACATCTTCTTTCAATTTGGCTCAGATCGGCCCTGATTTGGATATAGCTGCCATATAGACCGATCTCTCGATTTAAAGTTTTGGGCCCATTAAAGGCGCATTTATAATCCGATTTCACTGAAATTTGACACAGTGACTTATGTTAGGCTTATCGACATCCGTGTCGTATATGGTTCAGATCGGTTTATTTTTAGATAAAGCTACTGTACTTATTAGCATTTGGTCCAAATCGGAACATATTTCGATATAACTGCTATGGGACACAAGGTATGTAATTTTCACCGAATTTTGATGAAAGGTGGTTTACATATATACCCGAGGTGGTGGATATCCAAAGTTCGGCCCGGCCGAACTTAACGACTTTTCACTTGTTATCTAAGTTTTTTTTTTAACAATTTTGTAAAACTTGTTTAAAGCGATGACTTGCTTGTAATATCCTGAATTTTAGACTTCCTTAACGCAGTTAAGTCATGCGATACCTACCTTCTCCAACTATGGTTTAAATGTAAATAACCATAGAGTCATCTAAGCATTTTCGTCTGTGCTGTTTTACTTAAAAAAAAAACGCTTTGTTCCATAATGGCTAAAGGAAAAGAGCTGACCTTCTTAGAAGGTTATTATAATCTAGGGCAAGCAATGGCCTATGCCATAAATAGACTATCGGCAGCATATTAAGAAGGAGAAGAAGACCAAATATTTTGACTTAATGGCCAATTAAACGAACATCACCGCTACTGCACGAAGCACACACAGCATCGAATGCATCCAACTATTTGGCTGAAATTAGGTGGAGATATAAAAATTAAATCGATGATCGCTTTAATCAACGCAACGAGGACGAAGACCATGTGTAACAGAACTCGAGAAAGACATAAATTTTGATTTGTTTCTTTCAAGTGAATATTTGCCGATATTTGCTGCTATTTGTTCATATGCAATGGCCCAAAATCAAAAACCCAAAATAGATTGGCAAAGTGGCCCAACACTCTGAGTGGCTAAGCAAGCGGTGGTATCTTCCGCTAATATTGGTGTTGCTGTATACGATTTGAATTGAAAATTAGTAACCGGAGCTGCATATCGATCAAGAAGTGAGTTTAAGGTATATAAAGATCAACCATTGTCACCGGAAGACATCACACCCAGTGCAGCAGTTCTCCATCACCTATCAGAGGAAACAAGAGAATAATCCATCCAACAAAATGGTAGGTTTCAAGAAAACCAAAAAAAACTAAAAATGTCTTCGTCGGAAAATGAACATCTCTAAATTGTGTGGTTTTTTTCTTCATCTTGCCTCCCTTTTATAGAAATTCCTTATTTTGTCTTTGGCTTTGGTTGCCGGCGTAATGGCCGATGTTTCCGAATTGACTGGCTACAACTATCATGAACCTGCTCCAAGTGGTGGTTTCGGTGGCGGTCATGGTGGACATGGTGGAAGTTTCGGTGCTGGTGCCAGTGGTTTTGTAGCCGATACCCCATCTAACAGTTACCTGCCAGCAGCTGCTCCAGCTCCTGCTCCATCTTTTGCCCCTCAAGCTGCTCCAGCTCCTTCGTTTGCTCCAGAACCAGCACCTGTTTTCGCCCCACAGGCTGCTCCAGCCCCAGCTCCTTCCTTCGCTCCTGCCCCAGCTCCATCTTTTGCCCCTCAAGCCGCCCCAGCTCCTGCTCCTTCTTATGCTCCAGCCCCAGCTCCTTCCTTCGCCCCTCAAGCTGCCCCAGCTCCATCTTTCGCTCCTCAAGCTGCCCCAGCCCCATCCTTCGCTCCTCAAGCTGCCCCAGCCCCATCCTTCGCTCCTCAAGCTGCACCTTCCAGCTCTTATCTTCCTCCTGCCTCCGGTCCTAGCTATGGCGGTGCTTCTTCTGGCGGATTTAGTGGTGCCTCATCTGGTGCTTTCGGTGGTGCTTCAGCTGGTGGTTTCAGTGGTGCTTCTTCTGGTGGTTCTTTCGGTGGTGCCTCTGAAGGTTCCTTCGGTGGAGTATCTGCCCCATCCAGCTCATACCTTCCCCCCGCATCTGGGCCTAGCTTCGGTGGCTCATCTTCTGGTGGATTCAGCGGTGCCTCAGCTGGTGCTTCTTCTGGCAGCTTCGGTGGTGCCTCATCCGGTAGCTTCGGTGGTGCCTCATCTGGTGCTTTCGGTGGCGCTTCCGAGGGCTCTTTCGGTGGTGTTTCAGCACCTTCCAGCTCTTACCTGCCCCCTGTATCTGCTCCTAGCTTTGGTGGTGCCTCATCTGGCGGTTTCAGCGGTGCCTCAGCTGGTGCTTCATCTGGTAGCTTCGGTGGTGCCTCCTCCGGCGGCTTCTCTGGCGCATCTGCTGGTGCTGTCTCTGCTCCATCCAGCTCTTACATTCCTCCTGCCTCCTCTGGCAGCTTCGGTGGTGCCTCCTCAGGTGCTTTCGGTGGTTCCTCATCTGGTAGCTTTGGCGGTGCCTCTTCTGGCAGTTTCGGTGGTGCTTCCGCTGGTGCCTCATCTGGTTCTTTCGGTGGTGCCTCTGCAGGTGGTTTTGCCGATTCTGCTGGTACCGCTAGCTATGGTGATGATGGTTACCGTTACAAGACCGTCCGCCGCATTGTCGTCCGTCACCGTTACTAAATGATGAAACTATTTTAAGCATTTCATATTTTTTGTTCATTAGTTAGTTACCCAAAGATTTTTTTTTTAAATATAAGTGTTAATGAAATTTTTAAATTCACTGTTTTTTTTTTATTTGTTTAAATTTAATTGGGTGTCTTTCAAAATATTGAATTTCACATTCGCAAAGTAATGTGAAATTTGCCAATACAACTCAACGAAAATAACCAAGAGCGAGTTAGGTTCACCCGGACCGAATCTTATATACCCTCCACCATGGATCGCTTTGGCAAGTTCTTTGCACGGTATCTCGTTGTAGGCAAACAAAAGATAATGAATAAGAAGAAGTTAAATGAACTGAATGAGACTATATTCAGACCCTTAATCGGCAGATCGGCAGCTACATCTAAATATAGTCCAATCTCAACCATTTTTGGTTCAGATAGCAGAAGGTTTAAAATAATTAACTGATAAAAATTTCAGCGAAATCGGGTAATTAACAAAGTTTTTACGGGCTTCAGACCCCTAATCAGCAGATCGATGTATATTTGGATCTATATCCAAATATGGTCCGATTTGCGACGTTTAAACTGTAGCGTGACAACAACTGACGGACACACGGACGGACTGACGGGCATCGTTAAATTGTCTTAGAATTTTACGACGATTCGAAATATATATATATATGTATTTGTAGGACTAATCGCACAACTAATCATCCGAGTCCACATCTGTAGTACAATTGAGTCATTCGAACCAATTATTATTGCGCCTTAAAGTATACTTCATATTAGAAAAATCTAAAGCTACAGGATAAATAATCACTAGATATGCCTAACACACCTGTTGCAAGCACATCCCAACAAACAAAGCGTAAGATAGGCGAAACATCACCAGAAAATAATAACATGGCAAAGAAACCTGTTGGTAGTATGGAGGTCAGTGAACTTATGGAAATTATGAAATTCACTATGAATAATATACTTGAAGAGAAAATTAAGAATCTGCCCACCAAACAAGATATGGAAGATGTTAAAGCCGGTATATCATTTGCAACTTCTGAAATTGCCAATCTGAAGACTGAAAATATTCAGTTAAAACAGGAAGTGGAATTGCTCAAGAACAAACTGGAAGAAAGCGACAGGAATGTGGCATGGTTGGAGCATCAAATACAAAACACAAAGCTTGTCTTTAAAAATATTTCAAAAGATAAGCCTGCTCTGAATATAGTCAAACAGATATGTAATGACATGCTAAACATCAACCCCCCTATAGCTTCGGCAAGAACCCTTTATGAACGAAACGGATTGCAAACTGTAATAGCCGAGTTCCCAAATGAAAATGCAGTAGTTGAGGTTCTGAAAAATACTAAAGCTTTAGCAGGGTCTGCAATCTCAATTGAAAGAGATCTGAACCCTAGAAGGCAGAGAAACAAGATAGCTATGCTGCTCATAAGAAAGTCAATTCTCGAAGAATCAAGAAAACATAAAATCGTAGTTAGAGATGATAAATTAAACATCAATAACAAGTGGTTCTATTGGAACAGCGAAAGAAAATTAATGTGTGGGCGAGAAGAGGGGGAGTCCGTATTAAAAGAATTATATGGGAATGAACTGACAACAGCATTCTACAATAATATTTTTGAAAAAATTGCGTCAAAAAACTAGATGATCTCCAAGGGAGACAAAGCTCAAAGAAAAAACAAAATAATATGGAAATTAAAATTATATCGTACAATGTAAACGGAGTATCAAATAAATATTTGTTCCCTAATTTTTTTAACTATCTAAAGGAGTTTGAAATCATTATCCTCATAGAAACACATATCACAGCACAAAAAAGATCTCAAACCGAAAAATACTTCCCCGAGTATGAAATATATTGGGTAGATGCCATAAAAATAAATAGATTTGGTCGTGCTATCGGCGGAGTATTCGTAGGAGTGAAAAAATCTTTAAATAAAGCAGGCATAAAGCATACATTTATTCTTAATCAGACACTCTGTGGATTACAGATTATAACAGAAAATTTTCAACTGTTGATAGTTCCACTCTATATAAGGGGCTCAGACTGGATACGAGAGTTTGCCCTAGCAAAATTGTTCATGGAAGAAATGAAATGCGAAAACCTTATAGTGCTAGGTGATATAAACGTTAGAATAGGCGAATCACAACAAGGCATTGTTGATCTATATAGAGATTCGTTCCACGCATGTACTGGGCCGAGAAAGTCTAAAGATAAAGAATTAAATACGAATGGACGAAGGTATATCGACTACTGCAATGAACATAACCTGGTAATTCTAAATGGCCAAACATTAGGAGATGAGGACGGTAATTTTACATATTTGAGCAACACCGGAACCTCAGTAAATGATATATGCTCAGTATCCATAAACATGCTTCAATATGTGGAAAGCTTCAAGGTGGTAGACAAAATCTGGTCAGATCATTTGCCAATAACTCTTAACCTAAAGCTAAACAACACAGTAGTCCCACAAAATAGGCTCAATTTACTACCGAAGCTGCATTGGAAAGATAGTCATAAATTGCAATACCAGGAAAACCTCACCGCTAATCTGAGCTTACAATTAATGTCCAACAATATAACATGTCTCAAGCACATGACAAATACAATTGTTGCATCGGCAGTTCAGCAAAACAAAGCGCAGCAGTACGTACCACAGAAAAAGTGGTTTAATGATAGATGCTACTGGGCAAGAAGGAAAACATTTGAAATCTTATCGAAATTTCGGAAATCATCGTCGGAAACAGATAGACAGGCATATTTGAGCGCAAAAAAAAGATATAAGGACATTTGCGAAGTATCTAAAAGAATGTACTACGCCAATATCTCTGAGAAACTAAATAATACATCGAATGCAAAAGAATGGTGGAGTTTAGTAAGAGAGTTAAATGGCCAGGACTTTCGTATCAGTCATACTTTATCCGCAGAGATACTTAGAACCCATTTTATGGAACTGCTCAGGCAGGAACAATCGTCTTTGAGAGTTCATTACGCACCTGCACTGATCGTAAACGACATTCTAGATAAAGACATAACATTAGAGGAAATTAAGTATACCCTTGCCAAAACAAAACCGAACAAGGCGCCAGGTGAAGACCGAATTCCCTATGAATTCTATTCAAATGCTACTGATGAATTCCTGACCCAGCTTGCAGCAATTTTCAACAAGATCTACACCGAGGGCAAAATTGAGGAAGAATTTCAGAAAACAGTTATATTCCCTATTCATAAAAAAGGCAGACTCGATGATGCATCGAATTATAGAGGTATATCCTTTATGAATTCCGTGGCTAAAATATTCATGGGTGTACTAAATGATAGACTGGGACAATGGGTTGAAGAAAACAATATATTGGTTGAATTCCAGGCAGGTTTTCGAAAAAACTATTCTACGGTGGACAATATATATAATTTAGCCTCGATGGTCAATATCAAGCTGGCGGAAAAGAAGAAGGTTTACGCGTTTTTTGTAGATTTTCGAGCGGCATTTGACAAAATTTCACGAAACTTACTTTTCTACAAATTAAATCAGATTGGCATCTCTTTCAAATTTATAAAGATGATAGAAGCTGTCTATCAAAACACTCAGTCAGCAGTGTGGACTGGAGAAGAGCTGTCTGGTTATTTTGATACAGAATCTGGTGTAAAACAAGGGTGCTTACTATCGCCATTATTATTTTCTCTTTATATAAACGACTTAAGCGATGCACTGGAAGGAGGTGTAGATATAGAAGGCATAAACATAAAAACCCTGCTGTATGCTGACGACATAGTAATTTTAGCGGAGGATTCAACTACCCTGCAACAAATGATAGCAAACTTGGAAGAATTTTGTAAAAAATGGAGCTTAATAGTCAACACTGAGAAGTCTAAAATCATGGTATTCCGAAACGGGGGAAGACTATCACAGCAGGATAAATGGTTCTTCCATGCAGAACCATTAGAAGTGGTATCAGAATATAAGTACTTAGGGGTGGTACTAACGCCCAAAATGAAGTTCTTGAAGCATATTCAGTCCCGGACAACACAAGCTAAAAGTGCTATAAAAGCAACATGGAAAAACTTCTTAAAGAAAGACGAAATATCCCTGCAAGATAAATGGAACTTGTACATGGCGGTTTGCAGATCGGTACAGTCGTATGCAGCGCAGGTCTGGGGCTATGAATATTTTGAAGAAGTTGACCAATTGCAGCGTTTTTTCTTAAAAACTGTTCTTAATTTGCCAGACTCTACACCAAATTATGCTCTCTATATGGAAACAGACTTACAAGAAAGTCATTTATACACACTGGGACTGCATTTGAAGTATATATCTAGTACGTTGTACAGATATAAAAGGGATAGACTGCCGCATAAACTTACACTTATAATGGTCCAGAAACAAATATTTTGGGTGAAAGCTTTAAACGACATTCTAAATGAGCTGGATATGCAACCATTGGTTGGAAATATAACGCAAGGTGAATGGAACAGTATGACTAATTCCATCATAGATTCACTATCGCAAGCTAACAAGCAAAGATTGCTGCAGAAAGCTTTACAAAGCAGGTCACGGTTTTATAAAAACCTGGATTTCACAAGAGGGTGTTTGTACCTAAATGGCGAATATAAAGTTAAGGACATTACGTGGATATTTAAAGCACGGGTCGATTTGATATACCTCAATGCTAATCAAAGAGGCTTAAATTTGGTTGACAACGATTTGTGCACGCTATGCAATTTGAGGGAGAGAGAGTCAATATACCATTTTCTTGCCGTATGTCCCATACTAAGAAGCCAACGCATGCTTTTCTTTCACAGGCCGACGCTGACAGAACCTGAATTAATTAGCATCTTAGATGGAAGAGAGGTAGCAGACTGGGATAATCTTATAAAATATACCAAAAATGCCTTACAATACCGAAAGCTAATATTAACCGAGTACGCCTAATACTATTAAGCATAGACTAAAATGTCCCTTAAACACAGCTTTGAAAATGTTTCTTTAAATCCGGCTGACGACTTGAAGTCATAGCCGTAAATCTTTATTTTGATGGATTAACTCTGAAATACGCTAATATATTGCTTTTATTTTATTTTAAGTTTATTTAGACATTATTGTATTGAAAAAGAAAATAATGAAAATAAAGATTACTACTACTACTACTACTACTACTACTATATGTATTTATAGGGTCAGAAATGAATATTTCGATGTGTTGCAAACGCAATGACGAAATGAATATACCCCCATCCTTCGGTGTTGGGTATACAAAATTAACTTGTGTTTTCTTTTAGCTCCCTAAAGTATGCAACTTGTTTTTTAAAGTGCAATAAGAAAGATGTGTTTTAATTTCTATTGCAATGAAAACAGGTCTAAAGAGATATTTTCTATGTGTGTTTAATACCGTGGGCCAAGTACACGCCAAACATAGTACACATTTATATGGCATTTATGGCTACAACATGAACACATGAACACTATCGTATGCCACTACTGTGGGTGTGATGCAGCGACCGGTTCGACTCAGAAATTCGTCCTGATTTGGCGAAGCCATGTCTGCCTGTCTGTTCGCGTATCCTTTCTGTATTGAATGTCTGTCTGTCGTTGTTATACCCTCCACCATAAAATGGGGGTATACTTATTTCGTCGTCCTGTTTGTAACTCCTCGAAATATTCGTCTAAGACCCCATATATTCTTGATCGTCATGACATGTTAAATCGATCTAGTCAAGTCCGTCTCTCTGTCTGTCGAAAACACGCTAACTTTCGAAGGAGTAAAGCTAGGCGCTTGAAATTTTGCACAAATACTTCTTATCAGTGTAGGTCGGTTGAGATTGTAAATGGGTCATATCTGTGCATGTTTTCATATATCTGCTATATAAACCGATCTTGGATCTAGAGTTCTGGAGCCTCAGGCGTCTGAGGAAGCGATTCCAAAGAGCCAGAAGTTCCAATGCTGAGGATCTTGTCTCACGCCGAAACGACTACCTTAGCAATTTGAGAACGTACAAGCAACTGTTGATTAGAAGCAAGGAAGATCACTTTAGGAGATTTGTACAGGACAACAGAGATGATCCATGCGGTATGATCCAAGGTATACCGCGTGTACCGGCGCGGTGGGCAACAGGGTTCTAGTCAGGGTGACCTGACTATGAGTGGACAGATGTGTAAAAGCATCTGGAAGACTATACCTGACCATGTCGAGTTGATCCTCACACGATGTGTCGAAGTAGGTTATTTCCCTCGTACGTGGAAAGGTGCTTGAGTCGTAGTCCTTCTGAAATCGCCCGATCGATTGAGGAGCAATACAAGATCGTATCGGAGCATCAGTCTTCTCCCCGTGCTTGCAAAAGTATTGGAGAGGTTAATGGTGACAAGATTTAGGGAGGGCTACGAGGAGGGTACTTCTCCGTACCAGTTCGGCTTTCGGGAGGAAAGGAGCACTGTGGATGCCTGGATCCACGTGCAGAACTGTGTGAGAGAATCGAGAACCAAATATGTCCTTGGCATATTTATTGCTTTCAAAGGCGCATTTGATTACCTTTCATGGCGTAGTGTACTCACGAGGTTAGGTGAAATAGGTTTTCGGGAACTTTCTCTCTGGCGTAGTTACTTCTGTGATAGAAGAGCTTGTGTGGTTGGTGCTAGCGATACGGTTTGGAAGGATATTCAGCGTGGCTGCCCTCAGGGCTCCATCTGTGCTCCATATATATATGGAACCTCATGATGGATCCCCTGCTGGGACGTCTCGCTGAGTCCTTCAAAATCGGCGCATATGCGGATGACTTGCTCTTCCTGGTTGAAGGAGATTCCAGACTTGCTCTGGAAACTCGTGGTGAGCTTGCCGTGCGCGAATGGAGCGATCGTGTTGGTGTTGACGTCGCGGAGGACAAAACCGTGACAATGTTGCTCAAGCATCTTGTCGCGGAATCGTCTACGCACGATTCGATCTGGTAGAGCTAGCATCAGGAATGTAGCACTCGTCAAATATCTGGGAGTGACTGTTTCGGAGAGAATGGGTTTCCTGGTTCATTTGGATCGGGTGAAGGAGAAGATGACTGGAGTAGCCGGTATGGTGAAGCGTGTTCTGAGAAGCGATTGGGTCTTAGTTGTCGCGCTGTTCGGTCCATATATGGTGGTCGATTTGTTGCTTGTGCAACTTATGGAGCGCCTGTATGGCACGGAATTGCAGCGACTGTCTTAGGATGAAAGGAGATCCTCTCTTGTCAGAGGGTGGCAATGCTGGCTTGCTTGCCTGTGTGCAGGACTGTTTCGACAGATGCACTACAGGTATTGCTTGGCGCGCCCCCGCTTGATTTACTCGTGAGTTACATGGCCTTTCTGTATAGTGTGAAAAAGGGAATTCCATTAGTGCGTGAGGATTGGGTCATCGCTTCGGAGCTTGCAGATGAGGATATTAGGCGCCTCAAGGCACTCCTTTTGGAGCGTCTTGATGATCGGTGGAGGACTAGATGGACGAACAGTGACAATGGTCGGGTGACTTACGAATTTATTCGTGAAGCGACGTTCGTACGAGACCGCCCGGACATTGGCTTCGGTCTAAGTCTGGGCTTCATACTGAGGGGACATGGTTCCATTTTAGCATCAGAGGAATTTGTCCGCGACTGATTTGTGCGACTGTGGGAGACCTGAGAACTGGAGGCATGTACTGACGAATGCCCGTACTATGCAGACATTAGAGATTTAGGCGCGATGGGGATTAGCGAGGCGGTGTGGGATTTCAGTAGGGGCCTTGAGAACGAGACGACTGTTGCAAGGTTGGCCACCTTTTCCCGGGAAGTATTTCATAGGAGGCGGACTAGACTTAGTGGAGGGATGAATACACGCTAGTTATCCATAACGAGGTGTTGCTGTGCTGGCGCGACTGTGGCGTAGCCCGTGAGGGCTGTCGTGTCCTGTTTGTGTAGTGTATATCGTCCCGTTGTATGTTTGATGCATACTTTTGTATGTTGGCTTGCGGTCGGCTTAGGGCGATTTTTCTCTTCCCGGTGACTAGTCCGGAACTGTTTGGGGTTCAACTGGTAATAGTCTTTAAAGGCTACGAAATCTGACCGGAGACTTTAATCTGGTACCACGGGTGTCAGGAGCCCCTGGAACTTTGGTTCCAGCCTGACAATGGTGAGGCCCCAGTGGGGAGCAACGTGGTGGCTGTGGTTTGTACCCAAATCGCGGGTTGAGCATAAGCTCGGCGTGGAGTTGCGTTTTCAACCGAGTGCCGTGGCCCATAGATCGAAAGGAGTTTTAGGTAGTGTTCCGCTCCTAACCAAGGCGGTGAACACATCCAAATACGTGGGATCAAATTGGTACTCATGTGTGGGTTACCACATGTGGGGGCGTTGGTAGACGCATTGTATTCACCCTTGGGCCTCGCAGGTTTGGGCCGTGATGGCAGATATCTGCGTAAAACTCGACATTCGTGTGCCCAAAATCTGTCAGCATTCTCAGTAGGCTTCTGAATGTGACAATTAAGGTTCCTGTCCAAGATCATTCCCAAGTATTTTACCTTGTCAGATATTGAAATCGTTCTATTGGTGCGTTAAATTGGCCCACTTTCGTCTTTCTTGTGAACAGGCAGATATCAGTTTTTCCTGGGTTAATATTGGAGACCCCTGGATCTAGCCCAGCCGCATGCCATCTTCAAGACCCTTTCGGCCCTTCAACTTATCTGTTTTGGATCCTTGGCCTTTAGAAGTATTATAAAATCGTCTACGAAACAGACACGTTCCAATCCCTCCTTAGTCAGCATCGGTTATATGTTATTTATGGTGGTCACCCATAGGAGTGACGATAAAATGCCTCCCTGTGGAGTGCCTTCTGCCACTTTCTCCCTTATATTTATGTCATGGGACCCACGATTTATCCACATAATCCTTAGCATATGGTTTATCCAGTTTCTAAGGACCCAGTTTCTAAGGCTAAGGATTGGATGTCAATGCAAACCGCCAATGTATACTTCATGGCATCGAAAATGTAGACTCTAAATACCTCTCAAGATGGTGATTAACCATGCTCTCCATAACCTTGGAGAGAGCGCAGCATATCGCAATCGGCCGGTCTTTTGCCCAAGATCAAGGAGGGTAATTTGCCCTAAAAATCCAGATACGGACATGTAGACCGATCAGACCAATAGGGGACTCAAACTTTCTCTCGTTTGATAGCAGAATACGAATTCGATAACCAAATTCGCCGGCATATTTCCGGAGGTCCGCAGACCCCAAAAAACTTGCAGTGGGATTAGCAGACCGATAGGAATGATATGATATGACGTATAAGATATCAAAATTTGGCATCCAATTGTCAGCAGGCTGCAACTCCATAAAAATCTTCTCTCTACACTTCTCAAATAAAAGGTCATTGGAAATATATTATGAATCTGATATAAATATTAGGCACAAAGTGTCTTGGGAGTGGACCGACCTAGAAAAAATCTCCAAAAAGGACTTGTAGGTCTTTGGAAGGTGGGTACACATTTGACAGTAATCTGTTAGCGAAATGGAAATTTGCCCATGAACATTCCATTAAGTAAAAGGGTAAAATTTCTCACATATCACGGAGCGCTGTTCGATTCAAGTTTAAGCTCAGTGATGAAGAGCCTCTTTTTTATAGCCGAGTCCGAACGGCGTGCCGCAGTGCAACATCTCTTAGGGGAGAAATTTTTACAAGGTACCTCACAAATGTCACTAACTTTAAGAGGAGCTAGGTTAGGTTAGGTAAGAGTGGCAGTCCTTTACAGACTCACTTAGACAATTTTAAGTCCATTGTGATAAAACAGTAGCGACAGACCAAGGCTTCTGGCGGGAATCGAACCCACGACCCTTGCACTGGTAATCCAAGCACCAACTCGGCTACCGCTGAAAATTGTTTGTGATATTTTCGCTAGGATTCGAACCCAGGCGCTCAGTGTCAAAGTCGAACATGCTCACCTCTGCGCTAAGGTGGCCTTCAGTAATATGGGGGAAATTATCAGTATTCGGAGACAAGCATCTGTGGGCCCATGTCCCGACGGAAGACAAGGACTAAGAGACCAAGGATATTTTCTACGAGCGCCTCGAGAGAGAATATGACCGCTGCCGCACACATGATATTAAAATCGTTCTGGGAGACTTTAATGCGAATATAGGAAAGGAAGACATTTTTGGTCCAAAAATCAGAAAGTTTAGCCTCCATGAGATAACATCCAGTAATGGGTTGAGGCTGAGAGATCCTTCTGCAGAGACAAAGAAGGAAATCTGGTAACTGACACAGACAATATGCTGAGGATATGGAAAGAACATTTTACCCAACTGCTAGTGTCCGATGTTGGCGGCGAAGAGGATAACGCAGAACCAATCCCTGATGATGGTATAGAATGTTTACCTCCTAGTCAGAATGAGGTCCAAGTAGCAGTAACCCGACTAAAGAACAACAAGGCAGCAGCAGCCGACGGGTTACCGCTGAACTATTTAAAACCGGTGGCGACACGCTGATAAGGCGTATGCATTAGCTTATCTGCGCAATGTGGCTAGAAGAACGCATACCCTATGCTTGAAACGTCAGCATACTACGTCCCGTACACAAGAAAGGAGATAAGACGAAATGTGCCAATTACAGAGGAATAAGTCACCTCCCCATCGCATACAAGATACTCTCGAGTGTAGTGTGTGAAAGATAAAAACCTAAAGTCAAGGAGATAATTGGGTGGCTTTATACCTGGTAAATCCACCCTGGACTAGATATTCACACTGCGCCAAATCCTGAAAAAGACACGAGAAGGACAAATCAACACCTACCATCTCTTTGTTGACTACAAAGACGCTTTCGACAGCCCTATACTTTCAACGGTATTTCAAGGCATGTCTGAGTTTGGTATCCCTGCAAAAGTTATAGGACTCTGCAGGATGACACTTGCTGATACGCGTTCTTTAGTAAGAATAGGAAAGAATCTCTCCGAACCTTTCAATACCAAACGAGGTTTCACACAAGGAGACAGCCTATCGTGTGATCTCTTTAATATCCTGTTGGATTGAAGATTATACGAGATACAGATGTGAATAGATATAGCACACTAATCACAAGAGAGCACATGCTACTCGTCTATGCCGACGATATCAATATCATTGATCGGTCACCGGAAGTAGTAACTGCAGCCTTTGAAAGAGTCGAAAGAGAGTCAGTGAAAATGGGTCTGGCAGTAAATGGAGATAAAACGAAATGGATGGTTTCAACTCCCAAGACGCCTTGTAAAGGGTGATTTTTTTGAGGTTAGGATTTTCATGCATTAGTATTTGACAGATCACGTGGGATTTCAGACATGGTGTCAAAGAGAAAGATGCTCAGTATGCTTTGACATTTCATCATGAATAGACTTACTAACGAGCAACGCTTGAAAATCATTGAATTTTATTACCAAAATCAGTGTTCGGTTCGAAATGTGTTCATTCACCGTAACGTTGCGTCCAACAGCATCTTTGAAAAAATACGGTCCAATGATTCCACCAGCGTACAAACCACACCAAACAGTGCATTTTTCGGGATGCATGGGCAGTTCTTGAACGGCTTCTAGTTGCTCTTCACTCCAAATGCGGCAATTTTGCTTATTTACGTAGCCATTCAACCAGAAATGAGCCTCATCGCTGAACAAAATTTGTCAAAATTTGAACACATTTCGAACCGAACACTGATTTTGGTAATAAAATTCAATGATTTGCAAGCGTTGCTCGTTAGTAAGTCTATTCATGATGAAATGTCAAAGCATACTGAGCATCTTTCTCTTTGACACCATGTCTGAAATCCCACGTGATCTGTCAAATACTAATGCATGAAAATCCTAACCTCAAAAAAATCACCCTTTAGAAAATGTAGACTCTAAATAACCTTGGAGAGCGGAGTATATCACAATCGGCCGGTCTTTTGCCCAAGTTCAAGGTAGGTCTTTTGCCCTAAAAATCCAGATACGGACATGTAGACCGATCAGACCAATAGGGGACTCAAACTATCTCTCGTTTGATAGCAGAATACGAATTCGATAACCAAATTCGCCGGCATATTTCCGGAGGTCCGCAGACCCCAAAAAACTTGCAGTTGGATTAGCAGACCGATAGGAATGATATGGGACTCCAATGAAAGGTATTTGAGAATAGATGACGTATAAGATATCAAAATTTGGCATCCAATTGTCAGCAGGCTGCAACTCCATAAAAATCTTCCCTCTACACTTCTCAAATAAAAGGCCATTGGAAATATTTTATGAATCTGATATAAATATTAGGCACAAAGTGTCTTGGGAGTGGACCGACCTAGAAAAAATCTCCAAAAAGGACTTGTAGGTCTTTGGAAGATGGGTACACATTTGACAGTAATCTGATAGCGAAATGCAAATTTGCCCATGAACATTCCATTAAGTAAAAGGGTAAAATTTCTCACATATCACGGAGCGCTGTTCGATTCAAGTTTAAGCTCAGTGATGAAGGGCCTCTTTTTTATAGCCGAGTCCGAACGGCGTGCTGCAGTGCAACATCTCTTAGGGGAGAAATTTTCACAACGTATAGTACCCCACAAATGTCGCTAGCTTTAGGAGGAGCTAGGTTAGGTTAGGTAAGAGTGGCAGTCCTTTACAGATTCACATAGACAATTTTAAGTCCATTGTGATACCACAGTAGCGATAAACCAAAGTTTCTGGCGGGAATCGAACCCACGACCCTTGCACTGGTAATCCAAGCACCAACTCGGCTACCGGGGCGCCCACCGCTAACCACCGGCAGCTAACCACCGCTGAAAATTGTTTGTGATATTTTCGCTAGGATTCGAACCCAGGCGCTGAGTGTCAAAGTCGGACATGCTCACCTCTGCGCTAAGGTGGCCTTCAGTAATATGGGGGAAATTATCAGTATTCGGAGACAAGCATCTGTGGGCCCATGTCCCGACGGAAGACAAGGACAAAGAGACCAAGTATATTTTCTACGAGCGCCTCGAGAGAGAATATGACCGCTGCCCCACACATGATATTAAAATCGTTGTGGAAGATTCTAATACGAAGATAGGGAAGGAAGATATTTTTGGTTCAATAGTCGGAAAGTTTAGCCTCCACGAGATAACGTCCACTAATGGGTTGAGGCTGATAGATTTCGCCGCGGCAAAAAACATGGTAGCACCAGATTTCATAACAATATTCACAAAGCCACATGACTGTCACCCGATCAAAACACGAGAAACCAAATTGATCACGTTGTGACAGATAGAAGGCATTCATCCAGCGTGTTAGATGTACGATCGATACGTGGAGCGAATATAGATTCGGATCATTACCTTGTTGCAGCAAAGGTTCGCACCCGTTTGAACATGGCGAGGAAAGTACGATATGACACTGCAGGGAAGCTGGACATTGAAAAGCTGCAAACACAACAAATGGCAGCGGCATACTCCGCTCGACTGACCCAACTGATGAAAGCGCTCCTTGTTCCGATGATTTAATGGCGCAGTGGCAAACCTTTACCCACTCCATGTTAAATGTCGCAAAATTCGTACTTGGGTACCGGAAGCCTCCTTCAAGAAACCCATGGTACTACCAAGAGTGTAGAGATGCTACTGAAGAATGTGGCATATGGAGCAAGCCTGGAATCAGTAGCAACGCGCCAGATGAAGAAGAGGTATCAGAAGAAAATGAAAGAGGAGAAACGTCTATTCCGCAGAAAGAAAGAGGAAATGGAAAGACGTGAGTGTAAGCGAATTGAGATGTACAGGAGTCATGGAGAATGAAGCGCGGAAATTCTACCAAAGAATTAAACATCAAACCGATGGCTTTGGTGCAGGCACATCCTTCTGCAGAGACAAAGAAGGAAATCTGATAACTGACATAGATAACATGCTGAGGATATGGAAAGAACATTTTACCCAACTGCTAGTGTCCGATGTTGGCGGCGAAGAGGATACCGCAGAACCAATCCCTGATGATGGTATAGAATGTTTACCTCCTAGTCAGAATGAGGTCCAAGTAGCAGTAACCCGACTAAAAAACAACAAGGCAGCAGGAGCCGACGGGTTACCCGCTGAACTATTTAAGACCGGAGGCAACACGCTGATAAGGCGTATGCATCAGCTTATCTGCGCAATCTGGCTAGAAGAACGCATGATTGGAACCTCAGCATACTATATCCCGTACACAAGAAAGGAGACAAGACGAAATGTGCCAATTACAGAGGAATAAGTCTCCTCCCCATCGCATACAAGATACTCTCGAGCGTACTGTGTGAAAGATAAAAACCTAAAGTCAAGGAGATAATTGGGTGGCTTTATACCTGGTAAATCCACCCTGGACTAGATATTCACACTGCGCCAAATCCTGAAAAAGACACGTGAAGGACAAATCAACACCTACCATCTCTTTGTTGACTACAAAGCCGCTTTCGACAGGCCTATACTTTCAACGGTATTTCAAGGCATGTCTGAGTTTGGTATCCCTGCAAAATTAATAGGACTCTGCAGGATGACACTTGCTGATACGCGTTCTTCAGTAAGAATAGGAAAGAATCTCTCGGAACCTTTCAATACCAAACGAGGTTTCAGACAAGGAGACAGCCTATCGTGTGATCTCTTTAATATCCTGTTGGATTGAAGATTATACGAGATACAGATGTGAATAGATATAGCACACTAATCACAAGAGAGCACATGCTACTCGTCTATGCCGACGATATCGATATCATTGATCGGTCACCGGAAGTAGTAACTGCAGCCTTTGAAAGAATCGAAAGAGAGTCAGTGAAAATGGGTCTGGCAGTAAATGGAGATAAAACGAAATGGATGGTTTCAACTCCCAAGACGCCTTGTACAACCGAGCAGATAAAGAAAATGGAGAATGTTGGGAACCACAACTTTGAGATAGTCAGCAACTTTGTCTACCGCAGCACCACCGTAACCGAAACGAATGACACCAGTTTTGAGATAAAGCGAAGAACAATACTGGCAAACAGATGGTACTTTGGACTATGTAAGGAGTTTAGAAACAAGGACACCTCTCGACAGATGAAGATTACACTATACAAGACACTCACACCGGTGTTGTTATATGGTTCTGAGGCATGGGTACTTGTGAAAGCAGATGAGGCAGTTCTTGGAGTATTTGAGAGAAAGATTCTTCGTAAAATATATCAGTTTGCGTTAATGGAGAATATAGGCGACGCATGAACCACGAGCTGCATGACGACGTTGGCATAGTTACACGCTTCAAAATACAACGGCTGCGTTGGCTTGGTGTAGGTTATCAGAATGGATGAAGAAGCTCCAGTAAAGAAGTCGTTTAAAGGCAACCACGGTGGTACACGCAAACCGGGAAGACCAAAAGCTCGATAGAAAGATCAAGTGGTGGGAGACACCTCAGAGATTTTAGAAGGAGCGCAGAAGATCGAGGCGCTTGGAACGCTATTCTACGTTCGGCTAGTGGAACAAATGTTCTGTCATAGCCAATTAAAGCAAGCATTTGGGGTCCTTTAGGTTTCTAACCTCTAAGAAACTGGTCGAATATTACTATATCCGCTATTTTGCACCGATTTATTTTAAATCCAAATCTCATTTTTGCTCTGCTATATATCAAAAAGAAAGCAAAAGTGTTTTAGTTTTTATTTTGAGATCAAGCGTGTGCATTTCTTAAACCGTAAACCATTCGATATTTATAACACCTATCAAATTATCATTAAAGTTACAAATTTAAATTTGTTGATATCTTGGCTTCCACTGAAATGACAAAATTAACACAGTGGTCAAAGAATATTTATGAATAAAAATCACCAAACGTGTTGCGAGGTAGCTGTAGAAGAGAAGAAAATAAGGAGTAGGAGAAGTAGAAAAAAAAAACATAAATTTTGTCTTGCATTGAGCCAACCAACATTTGATGCTGGGGTCATGCAATCTGCTGTAGCTCTGTAGCAAAAATTAAATGACACAGAAGATGATAGCGAAACAAACACAAAAAAAAAAAAAATCGAGAAATATAAAAAAACTTACAAACCCATGTACCATTCCAACAAAATTGGTGTTATTGAATTGAATTTGAATTTTTGAGTTGAATCTTTAATGACAGGTTTCCAGCTGAGGATGCAATACTGAAGTTTTGGGTATATAAACACAAAGTGTCACCGTCAAAAGGTATCATACCTTGTTCAGCAGTTCTTCACCGCTTACCTTAACCCTAACCACATACATATCATCGAAAAAAACCAAAACCCAAAAAAATGGTAAGTCCCAGATAAAGGCTATGGATTGCAAAAAGGGCTAACTGACCACTTGTTTATAATTTTTTTTTTCTCTCTAGAAATTCTTCATTTTGTCATTGGCTTTTGTGGCCGCAGCTGTGGCTGATGTTTCGGAATTATCTGGATATAATTATCAGGGTCCAGCTGTAAGTGGAGGTTTCGGTGGTTCATCTGCTGGAGGTTTCGGTGGTTCATCGGGTGGTGGCTTTGGCGGTGCTGCCGCTGGTGGTTTCGGTGGTGCCTCTGCTGGAGGTTTCTCCGGTCCCTCCAACAGTTATCTTCCCTCTGCCCCAGCACCAGCTCCAGTTGAACATGTCCACCAACATTCCGGTGGTTTCGGCGGCGCTTCCGCTGGTGGTTTCAGTGGCGGTTTTGGCGGTGCCTCTGCTGGTGGTTTCGGTGGTGCCGTTTCTGCTCCTTCTAGCAGCTATCTTCCAGCTGCCCCAGCACCTGCTCCAGTAAACACATTTGTTCCCCAAGGTGGTTCCTCTGGTGGTTTCGGTGGTGCTTCTGCCGGCGGTTTCGGTGGTGCTTCATCTGGTGGATTCAGTGGAGCTTCCGCCGGAGGTTTCGGTGGTGGTTTCGGTGGTGCTGTTTCTGCTCCTTCTAGCAGCTATCTTCCCGCTGCTGCCCCAGCTCCCGCTCCAGCCCCTGTCCACACATTTGTCCCACAAGCTGCACCAGCTCCAGCACCTAGTAGCTACGGTGGTGCGTCTTCTGGCGGTTTCGGTGGTGCCTCTTTCGGAGGTGCTTCGTCTGGTGGCTTTAGTGGAGCTTCCGCTGGAGGTTTCGGTGGTGCTTCTGCTGGTGGTTTCGGTGGTGTGTCTGCTCCTGTCAGCTCATACCTTCCACCTACATCTGGTCCTAGCTACGGTGGTGCTTCTGCTGGTGGCTTCAGCGGCGCTTCTGCTGGCAACTACGGTGGTGCCTCCGCTGGAAGTTATGGTGGCGCCTCGGCTGGAAGCTATGGTGGCGCTTCTGGTGGCAGTTACGGCGGCTCTTCTTCCGGCAGTTATTCTGGAGCTTCTGCCGGCGGTTTCGGTGGCGGTGCAGCTCCTTCCAGCTCTTACCTTCCTCCTGCTTCTGGACCTAGCTACAGTGGTGGTTCAGCTGGTGGCTATAGCGGTGCCTCTTCTGGTGGCTATAGCGGTGCCTCAGCTGGTGGCTACAGCGGTGCTTCAGCTGGTGGTTACAGTGGTGCCTCAGCTGGTGGTTATAGTGGTGCTTCTGCTGGCGGTTACAGCGGTGCTTCAGCTGGAGGTTACAGTGGTGCCTCAGCTGGCGGCTACAGTGGTGCCTCCAACTATGCTGACGATGGTTACCATTACAAGGTTGTTCGTCGTGTCGTCGTCCGTCAACGCGTCTAAATGCGTTTTTAAGGAGATGCGATGCATTTTTTCATCGTGTTACGTCCAAAGATTTGTTTTGTAAATATGTAGAATTCTTATTAGAAAATAAGTAAATAAATAGATTTAAAAACAAAAATAAATTGAAATTGTTTTATTGACCGTGGTTATTAAAAACAACATTGGGGAGAAAAATAAAAAAAAAAAATAATTAATTTTTTTTTCTTAAAAAATATGGGTTGCCCAAAAAGTAATTGCGGATTTTTCATATAGTCGGCATTGACAAATTTTTTCACAGCTTGTGACTCTGTAATTGCATTCATTCTTCTGTCAGTTATCAGCTGTTACTTTTAGCATGCTTTAGAAAAAAGTGTAAAAAAGTATATTTGATTAAAGTTCATTCTAAGTTTTATTAAAAATGCATTTACTTTCTTTTAAAAAAATCCGCAATTACTTTTTGGGCAACCCAATAAATAAAAATAAAAAATTTAATTTTCAATTTTAACAGCCTTATTCACAAAACTTAAAATAGGTTTAATTGGCAGTTCTATAAAGGGAATCAAATAAAGCTATTTTTAAAATCTGCATAAAAATTTGTGAATGCTGGCGCAAATATTTAAAAACTTCCCATTAGCTCGATTTGAAAACCAAGAAATTTGTAAACTATTAACAGCAACTGAAAATGTCAACTTATGAAACCTCTTCTAAACTAGTTGAGTTATTTTTATTCAATAATCCCAACAAGCAATAACAACTGATATATTTCTCATGAAAATAAAAAAACAACAGAGACCTTGAAAGTTTTTGTTTATAATACCAAAAAAAAAAAAATATTAAAAATTTAAATTTTCATCCAACAGCCTTAGTGGCCCTACTTGGATGTTATCAAATGAAAACATTAGGCTTGAAAATATAAAAAAAAAATGTTATGGCACTTAATGATTGTTAATGTGGGCACCAAGCTCCAAGAATGTTGCCATCTATATTCGTAAAATTTTAAAAATCGTAGGTTTCGGAGATTTGTAAATACCAAACCTTATGTGATACATTTAAATGTCAAACACACAAGCTCTTATGCGACTATTTTACGATCCCCTGAGCATCAATTTTGGAGTCATTCTTTTGGCTTAATTTTAATTACTAAAGTTAATATGTAATATGCTTGGGTGATGTAAATGATGAGGGATACCAAGCAACAGTCCTGAACCAAAAAAGGAAAACTGCCCTCACCCATGGAAATTTGCCCATGAACATTCCACTAAGGAACTGGGACCAACTTTTCACATATCACTGAGTGATATCCGATTCAATTTTTAAGCACAATGATAAGGGGCTTCCCTTTTATAGCCGAGTCTGAACGGCGGAGAAGTTTTAACATGGCATAGTGCCTCACAAATTTCACCAGTATTAGGAGGTGATAACCACCGCTGAACATTTTTTCTGACGTTCTCACCAGAATTCGAACCCAGGCGTTCAGCGTCATAGGCGGACATGCCAACCTCAGCACTACGATTGCCTCCAACTGGCTCTGATGTAACTTTAAAACCGTCCGGACAACCTTTTATACGAAAAAGAAAGGAAGATATCATTGGTGCAACGCACTGTGGGAGAGACTCGAAAAATATAGCAAACAAGTACAAAGGCGTTAAGTTCGGCCGGGCCGAAATTTAGTTACCTACTACCTCGGGTATATGTGTAAACCACCTTTCGTCAAAATCCGATGAAAAATGCATACCTTATGCCCCATAGCAGCTATATCGAAATATGTCCCAATTTGGATCAAATGCTAATAAGTACAAGTCATTCTTCAATTGTGTATAACAAAATATTGGTCTTTTTAGTAGCTATACCTAAAAATAAACCGATCTGAACCATATAAGACACGGATGTCGAGAAGCCTAACATAAGTCACTGTATCAAATTTCAGTGAAATCGTGAAATAAATGCGCCTTTTATGGGGCCAAGACCTTAAATCGAGATATCGGTCTATATGGCAGCTATATCCAAATCTGGACCGATCTGAGCGAAATTAAAAGAGGAAGTCGAAAGGCCTTACACAACTCACTGTCTCAAATTTCGGCGACATCGGACAATAAATGTGTTTTTTATGGCCCCAAAACCTTAAATCAAGAGATCGGTCTATATGATAGCTATATCCAAATCTAGACCGATATGTGGCATATTGCAGATATATGTGGAGGGGCTTAACTTAACGCACGGTCCCAAATTTCGGCGACATCGGACACTAAATGCGCCTTTTATGGGCCCAATTCCTCAAATCAAGAGATCGGTCTATATGATAGCTATATCCAAATCTAGACCGATATGTGGCATATTGCAGATATATGTGGAGGGGCTTAACTTAACGCACGGTCCCAAATTTCGGCGACATCGGACAATAAATGCGCCTTTTATGAGCCCAAAACCTTAAATCGAGAGATTGGTCTATATGGCAGCTATATCCAAATCTGGACTGATCTGGGCCAAATTAAAGGTGGATGTCGAAGAGCCTTACGCAACTCACAATCCCAAATATTGGCAAAATCGGACAATAAATGTGCCTTTTATGGGCCCAAAACCTTGAATCGAGAGATCGGCCTATATGGCAGCTATATATATATATAGTCCGATCTGAACCATACTTAGGTCAGATGTCGGGAAGCCTAAAGCTACCCACTGTTTTAAATTTCAGCGAAATCGAGTAATAAATAAAGGTTTTATGGGCTTCAGACCCTTTATCGGGAAATCGGTCTATATGGCAACTATATCCAAATATAGTCCTATCTGAACCATATTTAAATCGGATGTAGGGAGACTACAAGTAACTCACTGTTTCAATTTTCAGCGAAATCAGGTAATAAATAAAGGTTTTATTGGCTTCAAACCCTTTATCGGCAGATCGGTCTATAGGGCAGCTATATCTTAATATAGTCCGATCTGAACCATACTTAGGTCAGATGTCGGGAAGCCTTAATCTACCCACTGTTTCAAATTTCAGCAAAATCGAGTAATAAATAAAGTTTTTATGCCCTTCAGACCCTTTATCGAAAGATCGGTCTATATGGTAGCTATATATAAATGTTGTCCGATCTGAACCGAAGCTAACCCACTGTTTCAAATTTCAGCGAAATCTGATAAAAAAATTAAGCTTTGTGGGTTTCATTCCCTTTTCGGGAGATCAGTCTATATGACAGCTATATCCAAATATAGTCCGATCTGAACTATATTTAAGTCGGATGTCGGGAGGTTTAAAACATTTCACTGTTTCAAATGTCAGCGAAATCGAGTAACATATAAAGCTTTTATGGGCTTCAGACCCTTTATCGGCGGATCGGTCTATATGGCAGCTATATCTTAATATAGTACGATCTGAACCATATTTGGGTCAGATGTCGAGAGGCCTTAAGCTACAAGCTGTTTAAAATTTCAGCGAAATAAATATTTTACTATACACACCACCATAGAATGGGGGTATGCTAATCTAGTTATTCCGTTTGTAACTCCCCGAAATATTTGTCGAGGCCCCCATAGAGTATATATATTCTCTGATCCTCTCGATGTTCTGAGTCGATCTATCCATGTCCGTCCGTCCGTCTGTCGAAATCACGATAGACGTCGTAAAGCTTGCCGCATGAAATTTTGCACAGATACTTAAAATCGATGTAAGTCGTTGGGAATTGCAAATGGGCAATATCGGTTCAGATATAGATATAGCACCCACATAAACCGATCTCCCGATTTGATTTCTTGAGCCCTTACAAGTCGCACATTTTGTTTGATTTGGCTTAAATTTTCCATGTAGTGTTTTGTTATGACTTTCAACTACTGTGCCAAGTACAGTCCAAATCGGTCTATAACCTGATATAGCTCCCATATATACCGATCTCCCGATTTAACTTCTTGAGCTCTTACAAGCCGTAATTTTTGTGCGATTTGGCTAAAATTTACATATAGTGTTCTGTTATGACTTTCAGCAACTGTGCCAAGTACGGTCTTAAACAGTCTTTATCAGTGTTCTGTTATGACAACTGTGCCTAGTAAGGTCCAAGTCGGTCTATAACCTGATATAGCTCCCATATAAACAGATCTACCGATTTGACTTCTTGAGCCCTTACAAGTCGCAATTTTTGTCTGATTTGGCTGAAATTTTGCATGTAGTGTTCTGCTATGACTTCCAACGACTGTGTCAAGTACGGTCATAATCGGTCTATAACCTGATATAGCTCTCATATCAACCGATCTCCCGATTTAACTTCTTGAGCCCCTGGAAGCCGCTTGTCCGATTTTGGCCAAAATTAAGCATGTAGTGTTCTGTTATGACTAAAAACAACTGTGCCTAGTAAGGTCCAAGTCGGTCTATAACCTGATATAGCTCCCATATAAACAGATCTACCTATTTGACTTTTTGAACCCTAACAAGTCGCAATTTTTGTCTGATTTGGATGAAATTTTAGATGTAGTGTTCTGCTATGACTTCCAACGACTGTGTCAAGTACGGTCTAAATCGGTCTATAACCTGATATAGCTCTCATATCAACCGATCTCCCGATTTAACTTCTTGAGCCCCTGGAAGCCGCAAGTTTTGTCCGATTTGGCTGAAATTTAGCATGCGATGTTCTGTTACGACTTCCAACCACTGTGTAAAGTACGGTCCAAATCAGGCTACAACCTGATATAGCTCCCATATAAACCGGTCTCTCGATCATCCATGTACGGTCCTAAAAGCTTTAATGTTTGCTGGTTTGGCACAAGTTTGGTATGTAGAATAAGACTTTGCCCTTTGTATACTTTTTAAGTAGAATTTCTGATGATGGGTTCCCAAGATTCGGCCGAACCTAGCACGCTTTTACTTGTTTGTAGCTTTTGCTTCATTACCAACTGTCCATTCGTATCCTAAACTAAAACAGTATATAACTTAGTCCGCCAACTGACCGTTCTAAATGAAGTTCGATAGAAACAGAACTAAATATTTCTTTTTCTTGACTATGATATAATACTGTTTAAAAATTCATTCGTAGAATAATCTGTAGCTTCCATAGCAAAGAGGGGACCATGAACGCGACGTCTTTGGTTTAAAAATCTGTTATGCAAATATTGTGTGTTTGTGATCTTGAACTTCAGATGTGAACAAAGTGATTGTGTGTTGCTTTGTCAACAGCATAGCATCATAGTACGGCACCGTCTAATATAATTTAGATATACTCGTTGACACTTTGGACTAACGAAGTCGATTGATTGATTAATTATCTTGATTATATACAATAGTTGTAAACACAAAATTCGCATGTGAAAACGTTCAACGGTAGAGATTTGATTTCAGATTAATGTCTACCAGTTCAAATATTGTCATAGAGAAAACAAACAAAAAAAAAGAAACTTAAATTTATTGCCTCAAAAAAAAATTTGAATTTTTTTGTGTGGTTACTGTGTAGAAAAGCCAACTTGTGGAATGTATGAGTTTGACTCTAAACTCCTTGATTGGAATTCTGGCAAACTTTGAACCCTTTTTTGCGTGGATGATGTTTTAATACTTCCAAGGTGCAGTAATCCAGATTAGCAATAACACAAAATGGGAAGGACTTGTGGATGACATACAACAGGCACTATGTAGAGGGGCCGTAGACCCTAAATCCAAAGAAGGTTCATTATTTTTTTTTTCAACTTATTTTAGAAAATTCGGCTAAAAAAAATATGTATGTCGTGTTAAAAAACAACGCTTTAAGTGGTTTCTGCAATTTTTTTAAATTTATTTAACGCTATTGCGTTATTTCTTCATAAAGGCTAGAGGCTTCGGTAGGCTAGAGGATGTATGGAAAACGACCATATATGAGATCATGAGTTCAAATCTCAGCGGCGGCAATGTTTTTTGTTTTGCTTTTGAATAATATTGTTGTAGATATGTTGGTTTGCAAATAATTTTTATTTTTGGGACGTTGAGATTCAAATAATTCACTGCAGAAAAATTAACAAATTTTGTCGTCGTTTTTTCGACAAAAGTTGTTGTTTTACAAAATTAATTTTATTTGTGTGGGGAAAATTATGTTTATTCAACCTAAAGAGAGGTTAAGTAAGAGACATCCACTATGACTATAAGACTTTAAGAGATGTACCAGTATATATGAAATAGGAGCATATTATGCCATTGGGAGTGAATCGAGGCAAGAAGCTGTATGCTTAAAAATTTCAGCGCTTTTATTTAATGATGACCAGGTAAAAACGTGCCAAGCCAAAAATTTAAGCTTCATGGAGACGAAGAAGACTATCGGTTTATATGGGACTAATCAGGAAATCGGTTTATATGACGTTGTTGTTGTTGTAGCCACATTTTCATGTGTAGGTGGCGATCCTCGTCAAGCTCCTGTAGGTGAGCAAGCTCGTTCCGGTCCAAAGCATCGATAGCCGCGAGAATAGGGTGACCATTTGTTATTTAAAGTCGCCCATAACTCGCCTTGTCATATGGAGCATCATAGGCACTCAGTATTAATGAAATAGGCGGTGCCGCCCGACCTCTATCTGAGTCTCTCCACTGTCCGCGACTGCCGTTGCAGCTACTCGTATGGAACATTCCACTATCCGCAACCTATGGACGCGTCCGGTAGCTCGCAGCTAAGCTTCTCTTGACTGCAATGATCACCATACAGAACGGACCTCCAGCCTGTGTGATACTCATAGCTATCCCATGCCGGGATACCCCCAATGCTATGGTGGTGGGCTTAAAAATACAATTGAAAATGAGCCATTTTGATTTTAATTAAGATATAGCTATTATATAAGCCGATCACACGCTTTGACATTTTAAGACACTAGACCTGATTTGACTGAAAACGTAGTAGTTAGCTTCGTAAAAAGATATATCGACCTTATAAATTTCCGATTTCTTTTTTTCTTGGGATATGCCTAGAATCTGGTATTAGCCTCTGGCTCCAATACCCTCCATGTGTAAGTCTTTACCTAAAATACGAGTAAATTTTTTGTGTTTAATTTTAAATTTAAATTTCTATAATTACATACTACTTACAATTTGTAGAACGTATAACACTAAAGGGTGCTAAGTTCAGCCGGGCCTAATCTTATATACACATAATGTACCATATCATAGAAAAATACCACATGCAAAATTTCAGGCAAACCGAGTTAAAACTGCGCCCACTAGAGTCTCAAAAAGGGAACTGGGAGATCGGTTTATATGACAGCTATATCAGGTTATATACCGATTTAGACCATACTTGGAACAGTTGTTGAAGTCATACCAAAACAACATATGCGACAATTGCGCCCTCTAGTCCAAGAAGTCTAATCGGGAGATCGGTTTATATGGCGGCTATAGGATATGGACCGATTCAGACCATACTTGATACTGTAGTTGGAAGTCAAAATAAAACACATCATGCTAAATTTCGGCCAAATAAACCATTTGACGTATCGTAGGGTTGGAAAGCGCCATCTAGAATTGAACGCAAATTTTAATGTCATATTCGTAATGAACTGCCTAATACCTTTCATTTGAGTCCCATATAGCCATGGTCGGCTAATATTGCCCTTTAGGGGTATTTGGGGGTGGATGGCCTCCCATTATTTGGACCTAATGTTTTATGCCATAATTGTAATCGACTGCCTAATACTTTTCATTCGACTCCCATATTGACATGAACTTCGAATATATCTGTTTAGAGGAGTTTTTAGGTTGGGGAGGACCGCTGGGTACTTGGACCCAAAGTTTAATACCATATTTAATACCCTTATTGTGCTCATCGGATTACTTTCGGATATGAGTGGTGTTTTTGGAGTAAGGGTAACAATCTATGAAAATTTTAAGAAAATCGTACTGATTTGTATGCCAGATTCGAAATCTACTCCCGAATATCTTTCATTTGAGCCCCATTTTTAAATGATCGTCCAATATGTCTGTTTCGGGAGATTTGGGGTTAAGGCACCCCTATTCGCATTCTACTCTCCAATACCTTTCATTTGATACCTCCGCTGTCCCGATGGGTCCACTTTTGATTTTGGCTTGTGTTTTTGGCATAAGGGGGAGGGTCCGCCCCCTTCCGTTATCAATAAATTATAAAGCCTATTAAAGAAGGCGCAGCGGAGCGGGCCCGGTACGGCTAGTATTGAATGTATGCTGGTCCCACTAATACCTAAGGTTGTCTCAATCTCACAAAGGTCACGTGAGGATCTTGCAATATCAAATGGCGCACAGCACCAATGATTTTTGGAACAACAACTGATTTTGGACGACCTTCACGAAATTCGTCTTGGGGTGAACCATGACCTCGGTTGAATTCACCATACCTATCGATAAACACTGGTTCTTGATGGAGCTTCATCGCCAAAATTTGAATAAAGTTCATCCATGTACTGTTGTTGAGTTAATCCAAGTCGAAAGTTGTAAAAAATAATCGCATGAAAATGTTCACGGTTTAATTCCATTTTTTGGGCGAGATGATTTTTTTTAGGTTACTGTAAACAATACAAATAGCGCTCGTATATCAAAACGTTCTGAGTACGTATAACCTGAAAAATGTCCAGCTTTACGATAGAGCTAGCAGTTGGCAGATTGCAAAACAAGGTTTGTCCAATCCCTAAATATAAAAGGCAACCCTCGTAGAAGCTCAAAATTCTCAAGGCCCTGCAGCCGCGGAATTAACTTTCATGGCGTTTTTCCACCAAATTCGTATTCTACACAAAATTTCCTTTAATTTGAGTACTATATTGCCTATAGCGGAGATTAACGCCTTCTCTGGGGACGGCAAAATCCGCACCGTTTGGGTGCCGGGCCATGAAAGGGCAGACGATTTGGCGGTTAAGGCCAGAGGACTGCTGTCAATAAACTTGGTTAACCCGAAGCCTTTCAGGTCGACGCAGTCCGAGTTAAGGGAGTGGGCGACGAATGCGCATGCAACATTGTGGAACGGCGAAACAGTCGGTAGGACGGCGAAAATCCTATGGGGGGATCCAGATCGTGAGAAGACGAGGCTATTACTGAAAGAAAGCAAGAAGGAGGTCAGTATAGCTATTGGTATCATAACGAGACACATAGGACTACTAGCTCACTTATGTAAAATCGGTGCGGCAAGTGATAGCATGTGTAGGGCATGCGGGCAAGATGATGAGACGTTGGAGCATTTCATTTGTCATTGGCCGGCTTTCGCGTCTAACAGATACCGGCACTTAGGTGGGGACACAATACCAGACATGAACCAGCTTAGGAGAGTGGTATTGAAAACAATTAAGGTTTTTGTAAGTAGCACGGTATATCTAACTTAAAATTTCTTTTTAGAGGTAACTTTATAGTTCTTAGAGCGCACAACAAGCCGGTTACTGGCTTAGGTGTATGTCCATAGTGGCATGGGGCGGATTGATATCTGCACCCTCTTTTCAACCTAACCTAACATTGCCTATAGTCGCTGTCATTTCACTTGATGAGGGGGAAAGCCCGTTTTGGGGCCCCCAGGCCCGAGCCCCAAAAACGGACTTCATATTCGCTTTCCCGGGGTCAATTTAGGGGTGTGTGCAAATAATTGGTTATACAAATCTAATATTAACCGATCGGAGGCTACCGTAGCGCAAAGGTTAGCATGTCCGCCTATTACGCTAACCTGGGTTCGAAACCTGAATAGTCCATCAGAAAAAAATTTCAGCGTTACCAGCATTTCCCTCCTAATGCTGGTAACATTTGAGAGGTACTATGCCATGTAAAACTTTTCTCCAAAGAGGTGTAGCACTGTGGCACGCCGTTCGGACTCGGCTATGAAGAGGAGGCTCCTTTTTCATTGAGCTTAAACTAGAATCGGACAGCACTCGTTGATGTGTGAGAAGTGTGTCCCTGTTCTTTAGTGGAATGTTCATAGACAAAATTAGCATTTGCAATATAACCGATCTCTCGATTTGACTTCTTGAGCCTTTTGAGAGCGAAACTATTATCGGAATTTGATATTTTTTGATGACTTCAAACAGTCATGACAAAAACTGTCCATATCGGTCCCACAATTGATATAGCTGCTACATAAACCTACATAAACTTGTTAAATGTTATCAATGCTGGAGGGTTAATAAGATTCGGCAAGGCAGAATTTTGTGCGATTTTACTTTTTTAGTTGTCATTGCTCTTTTCTATTTTCACTTTCTTATCAAGAACTCACTTTATTTAAAAATAAGTAAAATATGGGTTGCCCAAAAAGTAATTGCGGATTTTTCATATATTCGGCGTTGACAAATTTTTTCACAGCTTGTGACTCTGTAATTGCATTCTTTCTTCCGTCAGTTATCAGCTGTTACTTTTCGCTTGCTTTAGAAAAAAAGTTTAAAAAAAGTATATTTGATTAAAGTTCATTCCAAGTTTTATTAAAAATGCATTTACTATATTTTAAAAAATCCGCAATTACTTTTTGGGCAACCCAATATTTCTTTTGGACAAATCAAAAGGTTGAATAATTTTTGTGGTATTTGCACTTTTGGATTTTTGCATACGTGTAGTACCATGGTTTTTGGGCATAACTTAAGAACAAGTTTGATTTGCTAATTTAATTTAGATTAGAAACAAACAAAAAGATTATATTTTAAACTACCTTCAAGATATTTAGAATTTATTTCTTAATACGTTGCTTTGATTTATGGTTTATTTTGAATATCACGCAAAGCAAAGGGGTATTATACTTAAAAATTATACAAATAATTTTTGATATGAAATATATTATAATAAATTTTCCAAGGCCAATAATTTAATATAAATATTTTTATACCCGCTGCTATATAAAGGTTATATGGCCAATTTGCAGTTTAGTTTCAAACATATGGAGTATGTTTGTCACTAAAATAAAGGGTGATTTTTTAGGAGCCACAGAAAAGTTTTCAAAAAACACATAAAATTCAGAAAAGCTTATGAAATCTTTATTTGAATCGATAGTAAGGTCCATACAATTTAATGTTTGAAGATTATTTCATCAAATGTTGACCGTGACAGCGCCTTAAATGCTCCATCCGCCTACTCCAATTTTGGCATACTCTTTCCAACATTTCGGCCGGTATCTCACGAATAAATGTTTCAATGTTGTCTTCCAATGCATCAATTGAAACGGGCTTGTCTATATAGACATGAGCTTTAACTTAGCCCTACGAAAAAAAGTCTAAAGGTGTTAAATCGCACGATCTAGGCAAACAATTGACCGGTCCCAAATGTGAAATAAAATATTTACCCAACTCGCCTCACAATAAGTCCATTGTTACGCGTGCTGTGTGGCATGGGGCACCGTCTTGTTGAAACCACATGACATGAAGGCAAGCTCTTGCATTTTGGGCAAAAGAAAGTTGGATATCATCTCACGGTGGCGTTCATCATTCACAGTTACGTTACATCCATTCGCATCATCTTTGAAGAAGTACGGTCCAATGATGCCACCAGCCCATAAACCGCACCAAACTGTGACTTTTTCTGAATGCATTGATAGCTCGTGCAATGCTTTTGGCTGATCTTTACTACAAAATCGACAATTCGGCTTATTTAGATACCCATTGAGCCAAAAATGAGCTTCGTCTTAAAATGGAAGAAGCACGCAGAAGGTGTTCTATAGTCTCTTCTTCTTGGATGTCCTCACAGCTTCTGCAAAAGTCGTTGCTGGCAACCTTCAGACTGTCAGCATGTTTTCCGATAAGACAGTGACCTGTCATGACAGACACAATGACTGAGAAGTCTGTTCTAGCCAACGACAGCAAAGCCAGTCTAGATAAGGCCACATAGTTTTGGAATGCTCACAGCCCCCTCTTTGTGACTATTTAAAATTCATCGTCCTTCAGGCCTTGTCCTGACAACTTAGCTTACATGACGCTAGAGGCATACCCACAGATTCCAGTATCCTCTATGGCCCGACACTCGGTGAATTTTGAACTGTTCAGCCATCTTGTTGAGAGATCTGCGACAGTCGAGGGCGATTTTTGTGTACAGAAATACGTTTTAGTTGACAAATCTTAATCAAATTTCACTTAAAACGTAAGTCCGAAGATGGGCTATATCGGACTATATCTTGATATAGCCCCCATATAGACCGATCCGCCAATTTAGGGTCTTAGGCCCATAAAAGCCACATTTATTATCCGATATTGCTAAAATGTGGAACAGTGGGTTGTGTTAGGCTAGTCGACATCCTTTTTCAATTTGGCCCAGATCGGTACAGATTTGGATATAGCTGCCATATAGACCGATCTCTCGCTTCAAGGTTTTGAGCCCATAAAAGGCGCATTTTTAGTCCGATATCGCCGAAATTTGGGACAGTGAGTTGTGTTGGCCAGTCGACATCCTTCCTTAATTTGGCCGAGATCGGTTAAGATTTGGATATAGCTGCCATATAGACCGATCTCTCGCTTTAAGGTTTTGAGCCCATAAAAGTCGCATTTTTTGTCCGATGTCGCCGAAATTTGGGACAGTGAGTTGTGTTAGGCCCTTCAATATTGTTCTTCAATTTTCAGATCGGTCCCGACTTGGATATAACTGCCATATAGACCGATCTTCCGATTTAAAGTCTTGGCCCCACAAAAGGCGCATTTAAAGGGTGATTTTTTTGAGGTTAGGATTTTCATGCATTAGTATTTGACAGATCACGTGGGATTTCAGACATGGTGTCAAAGAGAAAGATGCTCAGTATGCTTTGACATTTCATCATGAATAGACTTACTAACGAGCAACGCTTGCAAATCATTGAATTTTATTACCAAAATCAGTGTTCGGTTCGAAATGTGTTCAAATTTTGACAAATTTTGTTCAGCGATGAGGCTCATTTCTGGTTGAATGGCTACGTAAATAAGCAAAATTGCCGCATTTGGAGTGAAGAGCAACCAGAAGCCGTTCAAGAACTGCCGTTCTGAAATCCCACGTGATCTGTCAAATACTAATGCATGAAAATCCTAACCTCAAAAAAATCACCCTTTATAATCCATTTTTTCGCTGAAGATTGACATAGTGAATTATGTTAGGCTTTTCGACATCCGGGTCGTTTATGGTTCAGATCGGTCTATATTTGGATATGGCTTCCAAAAAGACCAATATTTTGTTTTACAAAATTGAACAATGAGTTGTACTTATTAGTTCAAATTTAGTCCAAATCGGACCATATTTCGATAAAATTGCTATGGACTCTTTTGTAAGCACTATCCAGCAAAAAAAAATTTGAAAATCGGACCATAAATGAAGATTTGGCAATCTAAACAAACAGTTGCACTTTGTCAAACGACAGCTCTTTCGTAAAGCTTGACATTTTTGAGGTTATACGTATTCAGAACGTTTTGACATACGAGCGCTATTTGTGTTGCTTACAGTAAATTAAAAAACTCATCCCGCCCAAAATTTGAAATTAAATTGTCAAAATGTTCGTGGGATTATTTTTTCTTAACTTTCGACGTGGATTAACTCAACAACAAATTTTGTAAAATTTGTTCTTTAGGCTAATATTTATTTTTTTTTTGTTTCATTTTGTCGTTGGACTTCTTTGTCCAGCTAAACCAATTGAGTTTTTATGTGTACCCATCACCATAGCATGAGGGTATTCTAATCTAGGCATTCCGTTTGTACCACCTCCAAATGTTCATCGAAGAGTCCATAAAGTATATATATTCCTGATCGTCTTGACGCTCTGAATCCATCTAGCCATGTCCGTCCATCTGTCGAAATCACGATAGCGATCGAACGCGTAAAACTAGCCGCTTGAAATTTTGCACAGATACTGAATATTAATGTAGGTCTTTGGGGATTGCAAATGAGCCATATCGGTTCAGATTTGAATATAGCTCCCATATAAACCGAACTACCGATTTGACTTCTTGAACCTTTACAAGGCGCAATTTTTGTCCGATTTGGCTGAAATTTTGCACGTAGTGTTCTGGTATGACTTTCAACAACTTTGCCCAGTACTGTCTAAATCGGAGTTTAACCTGATACAGTTTCCATATAAACCGATCTCCCGATTTGACTTTTTGAGCCCCAGAAAACCGCAATTTTAATCCGATTTGGCTGACATTTTCCATGCGGTGTTCTGTAATGACTTCCAACAATAGTGCCATGTACGGTCCAAATCGATCTTTAACCTTATATAGCTCCCATATAAACCGATCTCCCGATTTGACTTCTTGAGCCTTTACAAGGAGCAATTTTAGTCCGATTTGGACGACATTTTCCATGTAATTCTGATATGACTTTCAACCAAGTTGCAGAAAAATGTGGAACTGTCCTAAATTTCGGAGAAATCGGACAATAAATGTGCCTTTTATGGGCCCAAAACCTTAAATCTAGAGATCGGTCTACAGGGCAGCTTTATCCAAATCTAGACCGATCTGGGCCGAATTGAAGAAGGATGTCGAAGATCATAACCCAAATTTTGGCAAAAATGCACAATAAATGCGCTTTTTATGGGCCTAAGACCCTAAATCGGCGGATCGGTCTATATGGCAGTTATATACAAAACTGCCGATGTGGGACAAATTGAAGAAGGATGTCGAAGAGCTCAACACAACTCACTGTCCCAAATTTCGGAGACATCCGACAATAAATGCGCCTTTTATGGCCCAAAACCTTAAATCGAGAGATCGGTATATATGGCAGCTATATCCAAATCTGGACCGATCTGTGCCAGATTGAAGAAGAATGTCGAATAGCCTAATACAATTCAATGTCCCAAATTTTGACAAACTCGGACAATAAATGAGCTTTTTATGGGCCCAAAGCCTTAAATCGAGAGATCGGTCTACATGGCAGCTATATCCAAATCTGAACCGATCTGTGCCATATTGATGAAGTATGTCGAGGTGCCTAACGCAACTCACTGTCCCAAATATCGGCGACATCGGGCAATAAATGCGCCTTTTATGGGCCCAAAACCTTAAATCGATAAATCGGTCTATATGCCAACTATATCCAAATTTTTACCGATCTGGGCCGAATTCAAGAAGGATGTCGAAGGGCCTTACACAACTCACTGTCCCAAATTTCGGTGACATCCGACAATAAATGCGCCTTTTATGGTCCCAAAGCCTTAAATCGAGAGATCGGTCTATATGGCAGCTATATCCAAATCTGGACCGATTTGTACCATATTGCAGAAGTATGTCGAGAGGCTGAACTTAACTTACGGTCCAAAATTTCGCCGACATCAGACAATAAATGTGTCTTTTTTATGGGCCCAAGATCTTAAATCGAGAGATCGATCTATAAGGCAGCTATATCCATATCTGGACCGATCTGGGCCGAATTCAAGAAGGATGTCGAAGGGCCTAACACAACTCAATTTCCCAAATTTTAGCAAAATCGGACAATAAATGCGCCTTTTATGGGCCCAAAACCTTAAATCGAGAGATCGGTGTATATGCCAGCTATATTCAAATCTGGACCGATCTGTGCCATATTGCAGAAGTTTGTCGAGAGGCTGAACTTAACTCACTGTCCCAAATTTCGGTAACATCGGATAATAAATGCGCCTTTTATGGGCCCAAAACCTTAAATCGAGAGATCGGTCTATAAGGCAGCTGTATCCAAATCTGGACCGATCTGTGCCAGATTGATGAAGGATTTTTTAGTGTCTTAACGCAACTCACTGTCCCAAATTTCGGCGACATCGGATAATATATGTGGCTTTTATGGGCCTAAGACCTTAAATCGGCGGATCGGTCTATATGGGGGCTATATCAAGATATAGTGCGATATAGCCCATCTTCGAACTTAACCTACTTATGGACAAAAAAAAGAATCTGTGCAAAGTTGTAGCCCAATATCTTTATTTTTAAAGATTGTAGAGTGATTTCAACAGACCGACGGACGGACATGGCTAGATGGACTTAGATTTTTGCGCTGATCAAGAATATATATACTTTATACGGTCGGCAATGGGTTTTTCGATGTGTTGCAAACGGAATGAATATACCTCCATTTTTCGAAGCTAACCCAGCTTCATAATCAGTCCATTTTGCCCAAAAAAGATTACATGCTTCCACCTACTCACTAATTAGTGAGCTGTGCAATGGTAGAAGCATGCCCTTTGGAGACGAACATCGGATCATATCAGGGTACCTTTTCTTCGAGCGCAATAAAAAGATAAACCACCAACCACCAATATCTCTAACTCTAAAACTGTGTTCTAAAAAGAAACAAAACAACTCTATTGGTTTCAGCTGGACAAAGAAATCCAACGACATTTTGTAAAATTTTACAAAATCCATGTTGATGTTTATTCAAGGTTCGACTCAGGCCAAACGTAGCTTCTTGAAGTTTAAAGGTGGGTCTCTTCTTTCTGTCTATCCCTTTATCATCCAATAAATCATTGTAAACTAGTGTTGTGTTCAACTAGAAGTTTCTATGTCTAAAAAAATCAACCAAAATTATGTAGGCTTTAAGGGCTTCTATTTATAAATTGGTCATAAAAACTAATTTCTTATGTTAAAATATATAATTTATTTATTCCAATGAAAATTACAAAATATGTATTGCGTTTGTGTGTGAATGTATGTCCATATCAAACGAGTTGAAGAACTAAGCCATGTTAACATGCTACATGCATATATAGGTTGAAATGTAATTTTTTTTTTTTTGGAGATCTCCAACAAAAATATTTTTTTTTTTTACCTTTTTTAAACCATTTTTGGTTTCTTCGTTGCCGTTCTGCTATCTTCGTTAGTCTTTTGTGCTGTTAAATTGGGCTAGAGTTGTATGAATAACTAAAGCGTTTAGTGGCGTTGAGTTGTTTATTTATACATACAATCGGAAATATAGATTAGGCGGAAATTATATTCTGCATCTAAGATTTATGGTTTATGCCAGACCAAAGTGACGGCGAGGGTTATTTGTTTTAAAACAAATTTTGAGTTATTTTTGTTTTGTTTTGTGTTTTTTGGCAGCAAGCCATTTAATGCAGTTTTATGAAATGGAATTTTTGTGACAATTAAAAATGTAGTAAAATGGAATGGAATGACATTTTATACCAAATCAGATAAGGTAGGGCTAAGTGTGAATAAAGTTAGTTTGGTAAAGAGAAGAAATATGCATATCATCAATGTGTCATAAAGTAAGGTTCGTAAAGAGCAGAAATATGCATATCATCAATGTGTCATATGATGTTAAGATTCTCAACTTAAGCATCAAACTAAATATGGTTAAACATCTTTGAAGCCTATCACATCAAACAAACATAAACTCAAAATGTTTATTTCTCAAACTGCCTAAAATTTTGAATATAGAACATATTGCTGCACTTTAATATGATAATCACTGTTTCGGTTAACAAATTTTCCAGTATGAGGACTTCACATCATTTACCATATTCGTATAAGCTCACTCTCTTAATGAATACTCATGAGGACTTTGAATTAGATCACTTTATAGTTTTTTAATAGTTTCGCCACTTTGAGACTTAAATGATGTGTATTAGCAAATGCGGTGATAATGCTAAAATAGAATGTCTATGAAATCTATTAAACAATGATTTAATTTTTTCACCAAAAGCAAAAAATAGTATCATGTCTTTGGCTAATTCAAGAATTTGATTTCTTTTTCCTTTCATAAATGCCATACGACTTCAACAAGTCTGATTCAAAAAAATATATATTCGCATGCCTGACCGCCCGTCCATTCCTGTATGCTAAACGTTCTAGTATGCAAATATGGAATTTTATCATTGAAACAAGTTCGCCAAAAGCTGTACTTCACCATAATTCCCCGAGAAACTGGGAATATTAGTTTTTCAACGGTTGAGAACGATGATACAACAGAATATTTTTGAATATGCTTATCTAAGTCCTTCTTTTGTGCCTGCACAACATCTTAATACAGTTTCAATATACTATACCTACCAATGCAGATGTTCTCAAACAAAAGAGAAAAGGAGATTGGTTTCGGGGTTTCCCCAAAAATTAACAATTATCAACAATATGTTCTCTAACGAAGAAAAATGCATCTCAATAAGGCAAACAAGTGTAGAGGATATCGGCTGAATCTTAAATACCCTCCACCAAGGATTACCTTTGAAAAGATCTTTGAAAGGTTTTTTGCAAAAAGAAGGCGGGTCTACATAAAGGTGATGACTTTTTTACAACCTCATATCCCTGTATCATATTTTGAAGAGTTTTTATTTAAGATTCGATAAAATCTTCCATTTAAGGTGATTCGATTAAAAAAAAACCTCACACACAAAATGATTTATGTCGGCAGTACGTTTGCAATCTGGTTCCTGAGCATATAGTGAAGAAGAACCAGTAAGGAAAGGCAGTAAGTCGGGTGGAGCCAACACTAATATTAGAGCAAATCTTTTTTTATATCCTTTTTTTGCCTAAGAAGAGATGTCGGGAAAAGAACTCGACAAATGCGATCCATGGTGGAGGGTATATAAGATTAGGCCCTGCCGAACTTAGCACGCTTTTACTTGTTATATGTAGAACTTATCTCGAAATCTAGTCAGACTTTAATTTGGATACCTATTGAAATATCAAATAGAACCTTGTGAGATTTTCCTACGATAGGACAACAAGTGTGGATTTCCACACTTTCCATAAAAGGCTATACCGGTTAAAAGATTATATGGGAGTTATATCGATACCTGTGTCAATATTGATGACACATACTGGGACGTCAAATAGAACATCTCACGCCCTATGTTGTAGAGATGTGACCAAAGTTGTGGCTTTTATTGCCACAGGACCAATTTTAGTGAAATATTACGCACGTATCGAAAGTCAAATAAAACGTCTCATGCAAAATCGGACGCAGATTGTGGTTTCTACAGGCTTAAGTCTATTTCGGATGAGAGATATATCGGGGACCTATATCTAAATCTAAACCGAATTTTCTGAAATTTTGCACAAGTATAAAGACGCCAAATAAAACCTCGTACTACATCTTGTTAAGATCGGACTAAAACAGTGGCTTCTACAGCCTTAAAAGACCATATCGCACAAAAGATATATATGGGAGGTATGTCTTTATCTAGACCGATTTATATGAAATTTTGCACTCGCATTGGGACTTAAACATAACAACTCATGTTAAAGTTTGTAGAAATCGGGCCAAAATTGTGCCTACTACAGCCTTCGGATGAAAGATATATTTGGGAGGTATATCTAAATCTAAACCGTTTTTAATAAAATTTTGCAGTTGTATTGAAACTTCAAAGAAAAAACTTTGTGCAAAATTTTGTAAAGATCCGACCAAAATTGTAAAATTCTATTTCGGATGAAGTTATTTATGGGAGCTATATCTAAATCTGGACCGACATTTTGCACACATATGAGGACGTTCAATAAAACATCCCTTGCCAAATTTTGTAAAGATCGGACCAAAATTGTGGCTTCTACAGCCTTAAAAAGCAATATCGGATTAAAGATATATATGGGAGCTATATCTAAATCTGAGCCGATCTTTATGAAATTTTGCACACATATGAGAACGTTGAATAAAACACCTAATGCCAAATTATGTAAAGATCGGACCAAAATTGTGGCTTCTATAGCCTTAAAAGGCCACATCGGATGAAAGATATATATGGGAGCTGTTTCAAAATCTGAACTTATTTTTATGAAATTTTGCACAGATATGAGGACGTTCGTTGAACAAAACACCCCACGCCAAATTTTGTAAAGATCCGACCAAAATTGTGTCTTCTACAGCCTTAAAAGGCAAAATCGGATGAAAAATATATATGGGAGCTATATCTAAATCTGAACCCATTTCGTTCAAAATCAACAGCGTTCGTCCTTGGGCCAAAAAAGAGACATGTGCAAAATTTCATGACAATCGGACAATAAAAGCGACCTTTAACTTCATCAAAAGAATACATGGACCGACAGACGGGCATAGCTAAATCGAATCAGGGAATGATTCAAAGCCGAAAGGTATGCTTATCAATGTGTCTAGCTCTTCTTTTTCTAAGAGTTGCAAACATATGCACAAAGTTATAATACCCTGTACCACAGTGGTGGTGTAGGGTATACAAAATGTACTTCTTTGTAAATTTTCTTGAAACAGTTTTCACCACACCGCAGCGCAGAGGTTAGCATTTCCGCCTATGACGCTGAAACCCTACGTTCGAATCCTCGCGAAACCATCAGAAAAAATGTTCAGCGGTGGATTTGCCCTCCTAATGCTGGCAACATTTGTGAGATAATATGACAGGTAAAACTTCTCTCCAAAGAGGTATCGCATTACGGCATGCCGCTCGGACTCGGCTATAAAAAGGAGGCCCCTAATCATTGAGCTTAAACTAAAATCGGACTGCACTCATTGGTAGGTGAGAAGTTTGCCCCTGTTCCTGAGTGGAATGTTCATAGGCAAAATTTGTTTGTAATGATACTGCAAATAGTTTCATTCTTCCAAACCTTCAAACTATACCTTTTGAATCCCTATAGAAAATACAGTAAACAATCCGTTGCGTCTTGGCTTAATGAAATTGAATTATCTATAAAAGATTTGAAATCGCCAGTTGCCGATGGTATAAACGCAATAATGATAAAATAATTCCCGAGTCGAATGACGTGATTTTTCAGGGGCAAGTGACTCTATACATAATGGTATTCAACAAATACCACGTTGTATCTTCTGCTGCACAACGTTCTTTGTTCAGGTTTCCTTAATCTTCTCCGTGTTAAAAGGACTCTTTTTGAATGACATGTTGTATTGTATTCAATAACATGAATGGAAAATGACTTGCTTTTATTCAGGTTTGTCTGAACTTATTTAATGACACAAATCGATCAATGAACACCTATTCATACTACGTCTTTTTTTAATAGGTATTTATGAAAGATCGCATCTTATTTTACGGTGGCTATATACCTGAGTTAGCACGTGTATGCCGCAAAATTTTTCAAAACTTTCAAATTTATGACCCCTCATAAATGTGGTTTCTGCAACAAAATCATCCCCAACAGGTAGACAACGGAAAAACATACATCAATAAAAATATTCACGTTTCTTTTCCTCCCTAAATTGAATGTAAAAGGAGTGGCTTAATAAACAAAAAAAACCAAAAGGGCAATTCAGCATACATTTATGCGAGTTTATTAGTTTCCTACTACAATCCATAAAATGAAGTAACCTTTGTTTCTCAATAATTTTCTTTAAATCTGAGAATCATAAAAAAGTAGTCAACGGTAGTAGTAGTAGAGATAGTTCTAAATTCTAGTAGATAATTCTAAACGAGGTACCTTCATTTAATTGTAAATAAAAACAAAGTACCTATTTTTTAGTCATATCGCTTTTTGTTCAAAGGTTATGTAAATTTTCGTGAAATTTATAAGACTTGGCACATTTTTCCGTTTTAGATTTGCATGACAAAAAAAATAATTTTTTTTTCACAAAAATATAATTTCAAAGTGGTTTGTGCTTGATCTTTTTCAATATTTAAATATTATTTCAGTCAATAATATGCAAAAGTTTATTCATTAGTGAAGAAAGAAAAAATTTTAAGAAAAAAGTCATCATACACTACAAAGTTATAACATGTTATAACAATATCCTACATGCAAAATTTCAACCAAATCAGATAATAATTGCACCCTTAAGAGGCTCAAGATATATAATCGGCAGATCGGTTTATAAGCGTGCTATATAAGGGTATGAACCGATTCGAACAACATGACACAAAAAATTCTAGTGATAGAGTCTCTGGCAGTTCAGCAATCATTAGACGTATTTCAATCAAACATTTTCCATAGGCCGAATACAAAACCAACCACATTCAAGCAACTTCCGGAAAACTGTTATATCGGCGGTCTACTGTCCTCCTAGATATTACACTTATTTTGGGGCTTACGCCTAACTAAATACATCTACAGGCAGGCAACTCTACAGAGCAATAACATCTTCGAAGCTGGACGCTATTTCAAGCGGGCAAGCAACCTATTGGCCCATAGACCTCGAGACTTAATTGGTAGTAAGCTCCCCACCAACGTAATCACGTAGTATCGACACCCTTATTAGAGAGAAAAGGAATCTCAGAAAAGAATGGCAAAGATGTTGATCTCTGAATTTGAAGAAAAAGAAGTTTTCAAAGAAGTCAGAGAAAGGTAAACGCCGCTTCAAAAGAAGCTGAAGAACTCGCTCTCAAGAACTACTTACGTTACTTGTCACCATCAGAAGCAATGACAGTTCGGCCGGGCAGAAACTTTATACCCTCCAACATGGATGGCAATTGTCAAGTTCTTTGCCCCTCATCTCTTTATAGGCCAGAAAAGGGTTATGGATAAAAATTGGTTTGGATTGGATGTTGGAAACCATGTTAGAAGTCGTTGCGCAAAATTTCACCCTAATCGGTTAAGAATTGCTTCATATATGAGCTCAAGAAGCAAAATTGGGAAACCGGTTTATATGGGCGCTACATCAGGTTATGGATCGTTTCAGACTATATTTGACACGTAAGTTGAAGGTCATTGGAGAAGACGTTGTGCAAAATTTCAGCCCAATTCAGTATTGCGTCTAGAGGCTCAAGAAGTATAATCGGGAAATCGGTTTATATGGGAGCTATATCAGGTTATGAACCGATTTAGACCGATTGTTGCAAGACAAAATAGAAAACTTCTTGCAAAATTTCAGACAAATCGGATAAGAATTGCGCCCCCCAGAGGCTGAAGGATCAAAGATTGATTTGGACCACATTCCGCACAATTGTTGAAAGTCATAACAAAATAATCCCAACCGATCTACACTAATGGGAAAAATTTGAGCAAAATTTCAAGTGGGTAGCTTTGTTCCTTAGAAAGTCAATGTGCTTTCGACAGACAGAAAGACGCAGGCAAAGACAGACAGATGTGGCTACATCGACTAAGAATGTCAAGGCGACCAAGAATATACATACATTGTTGGGTCTCAGATGAATCTTTCGATGTGTTACAAACAGAATGGCTCAATTAGTATACCAATATCCTATTGTAGGGGTATAAAAAAATCTGCAGTCCAAGTCATCAAAGCCGCTGTGCCCCGACTTAATTTTTACAGTGAAGCTGAAGAATTCTGAAGTCCTGATCAAGGACCTTAATCTGCCGATGTATCTTGAGAAGTCCACCTGACCAAGGACCTAAATCTGTCTATATGCCTCTAACAGTTCTCGAGTTCTGAAAATTGAGTAGAGTTACACTGCTACTGAAGTAAAGGATTGGAATAAGGAAGAGTCGTACACACCGACCTCTCTTCTAAAACATTTGAGCTACTAATACTCACGATCCTTTTCTCGATCAGGTAAAACCGTCCCTAGGAGGTTCCTCGTGGCTTTTAACCTAGCAACAGCTTTCGATACGGTCAGCTATGCAAAGCTTTTTCGAATCAATCTTGTGATCATATGTGGAATAGAGGACAAGGGATACGAAATCGAAGCTCCGTAGAGCGAAGCAAAGAGTTCCCTAAGATGGGCATATCTCCGGTACTGAACCACGGCTGATATAATGGCCTCTAGGACTGGGATTGACAAAAAAGGCAATATCAGGTATACCAGATTTTATCCATTAATGTTACATACAATGCCCGTGAGGAAAAAACAACTATTGCGTAGGAAGAGCATTGAAATGGAAAGACTTGAATCGAAGAAGATTAACACTATTACAGAAGCGGAGGCGAAATTTCGATAAGGCATATGCAAGAAAATAGAGTTTTCAATTAGAGTAGGAAGGAACCTTTAAAAGTTTTAAGAGCCCAGCGAGAATGTGCGGAGACTGTGAGTTCAAATATCATTCCTTGTTTAGCATCCCCGACACCGGGTCTCCGAATTCCATGTTTATATCTTTTAAACATTGTGAGACATTTTCCAGGTTAGTATTTGCTTTTAGTACTGGCCTTAAGAATGACAGAATTAGAAAGGGCTATATAACCATATTGACCGATTCGAATAAAAATTGGCGCTGATGTTGTAAGCCATAAAATAGGTTAAAGGATCAAATTTCAACCATATCAGGTGACAATTTTGGCTTCTAGGGAATTATGAAGTCAAAACCGGGGATAGGTTTATATGGGGGCTATATTTGGTTATAGACCGATTCGGATCATACTTAGCATGGATGCTGAAAACCATAACTCAACTCATTGTTCCGAATTTCAGTCAAATCGGTTCAAGAAGTCAAATCCAGAGATCGCTTTATATGGAGGCTATATCTGTTTATAGACCGATTTGGATCATACTAAGCATGGATGCAGGAAATCATAACACAAGTCTTTGTTTAAAATTTCAGCCAAATCAGATGAAAATCTAGGCTTCTTAGTCAAATTCGGGGATCGGTTTATATGGGAGCTATATCAGTTTATAGACCGACTAGGATCGTACTTGGAATGGATGTAGGAAGTCAAAACTCAAGTCTTTGTTTTAAATTTCAGCCAAATCGGATGAAAAATGGGGCTTCTAGACGCTCAAGAAGTCAAATCGGAGGATCGGTTTATATAGAACCGATATGACGGACGGACATGGCTAGTAAAACACAGAATTTCGAGACGATCCGCAATATACATAATTTTTGGGGTCGCAGATCAATATTTCGGGGTGTTTCAAACGGAATGAATTTATTAGTGTGTCTCATATATGTTATGGAAGGAGTATTCAGAAAAATATCAGAAGTTTAATAGGCACTCACAAATGTCTCATATATTTTATGGGGTACGTCAGAAGGAATACATAAAGACTGTTGAGGCTTATCTTGTCAAACTTTTACAAGTTGCAAAGTAGCCCTCTGGGAAATTTCTACGAGAATGCCTTGAAGCGCTGTTATCAGGCCAAACGTAAGCGGGTCTTACTAGCTTTCCCACCGGGAGATTTCGACTTGGACAAACTATTGCCTGACACTGTAGACTCAAAAAACAATGAGTGTTCTCAACTTAAACTTTTAGATAGGGGTTTGTTTCTTCCGTATTTCGCCTATGATGCTGAACGTCAAATTTTGAATAGTTTTCAGGAACCTTTATGGTGGTCGCAGATCAATATTTCAGGGTGTTACAAACGGAATGGTGGTGGGCATAAAAACATCAGAAGTTCAATAGGCACTCACAAGTGTCTCGTAAATTTTATGGGGTACGTCAGAAGGAATACATAAAGAAGTTTCTACAAGAAGGCCTTGAAGCGCTGTTATCAGGCCTGACTTAAGCAGGCCTTACTAGCTATCCCAATGGGAGATTTCCACTTGGACACTATCGCCTATCACTGAAGACTCAAAAAACAATGATAGGGGTTTTTTTCTTCCGTATTTCGCCTATGATGCTGAACGTCAAATTTTGAATAGTTTTCAGGGATTTTTGTGTTCCCTAGTCATGCAAGTCTTCTCTCCAAAGAAGAATTGCTCAACAGCACACATTGTTTATACAAATTTCAAGATTTGCTGACGTCATATACTAGTTATTCTTTTTTTTCCAACAAAACGAGAAAATGAAATGTTTAAAATGTGATTTTTTAACTTCGTTTAAACTAGAATTTGTAAGCATTATGAAGAAGACTGTCATCAATATATCTTTTTTGTGAAAAACTGGACCTTTTGTTTATTTTTATAACTATGTATATTAGAAGTATTCAGATTAACATTAATTGTCGGATTATTGTCGAATATCTGCTACTTCAAATATTTATTGATTGGTTTATTATATGAATGCCTGTTTTTTTTACAAATATATGGCAAATTATATTGTGCTCTTTTAATATTATCATTGCTTTCAGGCTCTATGAACTTAAGCAACACCTTCGATACAGTTTCATCCCATGTTGAAGTATAGCATTATGAACGAACGCTAACTAAGCATTTAATATTTATTGAACATTTAGTCATTTCGTTCTGCTATCGCATAAAAATCTAATATTTATGCAAATAGACGAACTCGCCAACATAATTGACAATCTGAAATGTCTTGATTAATCAAATGAAATCAAATCAAATAACAAAAGAATCACAGACATGTCAAGAGATGAAATAAAACTGCATTTTTAGGAAGTTTAAATATTTAAACATTAAGGACTTTTTTTACGAGGGAACTTAAATGCAAAGGTCAGTGATCTGCTTTGTTTATCGAAGGCCCATAACACCAGGGCGCAATATTTTTAATAAATTATTTTATTTTTTAGTTCTTTAGTGTATATTGTATATCGAAAGGAAGGTAAAGAAAAACAAGTAAAAAGGCATTAAGTTCAGCCGGGCCGAACTCACAATCTCGTGAAAATTGGATAACTTATGCATCCAAATTCGGCTCGGATATAACAGTCACTGTTGAATTTTATATTTCAAATTTCAACAAAATCGTCTAATAAATAAAGCTTTTATGAGCTTCAGATCCTTAACCGGCATATCGGTCTATATGACAGTTATTTCTCAATACAGTCCGATCTGAACCATATTTGGGTCGGATGTCGGGAGGCTTAAAATAACCCATTGTTTTAAATCTCAGTGAAGCAGGGTAATAAATAAAGCTTTTATGGGCTTCCGACCCTTTATCGGGATAGCTATATCTAAATATAGTCCGATCTGAACCATATTTGGGTCCAATGTTGGGAGGCGTAAAACTACTCACTGTTTCAAATTTCAGCGAAATGGGATAAAAAATTAAGCTTTTATGGGCTTTAGACCCTTTATCGGCAGATCGGTTTCAAGGCAGCTATATCTAAATTTAGTCCGATCTGATCCATATTTGGCTTCTATGTTGGGAGGCGTAAAACAACTCGCTGTTTAAAATTTCAGCGAAATCGGTTAAAAAATAAAGCTTTTACGGGCTTCAGACCCTTTATCGGCAGATCGGTCTATATGGCAGCTATTTTCTTATATAAAAAATTGTATTTGTGTTTGTCGGTTTGTTTGTTTGTTCCGTATAGACTCAAAAACGCCTGAACCAATTACCTTGGAATTCCACAGATTGTGTAGGTTGGTCTGGAAGGAAACATAGGCCATTTAATTTTATGATATCGGGAGGGGGCGGACCCTTCCCCTTACCCCAAATGTACTACCCAAAAATAAAAGTGGACCGATCGGGACAATATGGGATACAAATGAAAGATATTCGGAAGTAGATTACGAATATGATGAGGAAGTAGGAATAGACTTTATAATTTATTGATAAACGGAAGGGGGCGGACCCTCCACCGTTACCCCAAAAACACCACCCAAAATCTAAAGTGGACCGATAAGGACAATATGGGTATCAAATGAAAAGTGTGCGGGAGTAGATTACCCCACCCCCACAAAAACGCCCAAAATGGGCACATTAGCCAATCACGAATATATAGGACTCGGTTTGTTTGGTCCGTATAGACTGAAGAACGGCAGAACTGATTTTCTCGAAATTTTCGCATATTGGTCTATAAGGAAACATAGGCTATATAATTGTTCGATATTGGAAGGGGGACGGACCCTCCCCCTTATGCCAAAAACACAACCCAAAATCAAAAGTGGACCGTTCGGAACAATATAGGTATCAAATGAAAGGTATTGGAGAGTAGAATATGAATATGATGTTAAAATTTGAGTCAAAGTACCCATCGGGACGCCCCAACCCCAAAACCCCACCCAACAGACATATTGGAGTTCATTTCAATATGGGACTCAAATGAAGGTACTCGGGAGTAGATTTCAAATCTGTCATACAAAATCAGATCGAAGTATAAGGGGTCACGCCACCCCTCAAAAACGCCATTAGACCCATTATAACTATTTGTTACTTGGCTGAACCTATTTTCTAAAAATTTTCATTTATAGTGTACGTTTGCCTGGAAGGAAACATAGGCTATATAATTTTATATTTTTATATATTATAAATTTTATATCCATATTTGAGTCGAAATGTCTGAGGTGCCATCGCTCCCCTAATGAGAACATTGCCCTAAGGAAGAAAATTACCACCAGTAACCAAGAAGGGACAAATTCTCCCACATTAATAAGTGTTTTCCGATTCAAGTTTAAACTCAGTGATAAGGGACCTTTTTATAGCCGAGTCCAAACGGCATACTGCAGTGCCGTTTTTTAAATGACCATGCTTGGCATTGTACCTCGCTAATATCGCCAACACTAAGAGGGCATAAACACCGCTTTGTCCGATGTTCTCGCAAGGATTCGAACGCGTTCAACGTCATAGACTACTATGGCACGAATTCGATATCCGCATTCAGGGCGAAGTGTCCCCACCCTAAAAAGATATTAGAGAGTTAAAGAAGGCGCAGCGGAGCGGGCCCGGTTCAGCTAGTACATAAATATAGTTTAATTTGAACCATTTTTGGGTCAGATGTCGAGAAGCTACCCACTGCTTCAAATTTCAGCGAAATCGGATAAAAAGTAAAGCATTTATGGGCATTCGACCCTTTATCGACTGAACTTAACCAGTGTGCATCAAAAAGACGTATCTGTACCAAATATCAGCTCAATATCTCAATTTTTGAAGGCTGTAGAGCGATTACAACAGACGGACAGACATACGGACATCATTAAATCGTCTTAGAATTTTACAACGATTCGAAATATATATACTTTGTAGGTTCGGGAATTGATATTTCGATGTGTTGCAAACGGATTGACTAAATGGATATACCCCCTATCCTAAGGTGGTGGGTATAACAACAACTTGAGCGGATCATCTGCAGGGCTTGATACCTGAGTTCTTTGCGGGATATATAATAAAATTTCAATTTCAAGATTTTACAAAAACCAAAAATAAAATACTTTCCCTACATATCTTTAAGAGGGTTGGAATAAAGAAAAAAATGATGGAGGTATCAGCCGTGTATGATACTCCCCAAATCAAACTAGTGTTCAACACTCAAAAGAATCCAAAATTGACTTGCATGCGGAGCTCTTAAAACGATATCATCTGATGAGCTGAGTGTAATTTCATGCTTAACGCCACTATTGAAGTGAGGTTAACGGAGCTCTCTCTTTGGCCAGGCGGAAGACTGATACTGATACCAGGCTATGTGGATAACACATCGTCTGAGGTGCTAATTGCTTAAAACGATAGGGTCATTATATTTGAGTAGGCTTATTAGAACTATAATATACCAGGCATGTTAGCTTCTATATGGCAACATAAAGGGTGAATTTTTAGCTTTTATATTTTTGACAACACTGGTTTCTCATTATCAGGGCTTATTTTTGGCTCCGTGGGTACGTAAAAAAGAAGAATTGTCGATTTTGGAGTGACGATAAGCCAGAAGCATTGCAAGAGCTACGAGCTATGGGCTGGTGGCATCATTGGACCGTACTTCTTCAAAGATGCGAATCGTAACGTAACTGTGAATGGTGAACGCTATCTTGAGATGAGATGGTAAATAGTCGAAATCAGTCCACGTTTAGATATAAATAGCTCCCATATAAACCCATCTCCGGAATATACTTCTTGAGCCTAAGGGGCGCAATTCTCCGATTCACTCCCCAAAGTTTGTTCATGTCTGATATTGTGTCTCCACCTAAGTACCGGTATCTGTTGGACGCGAAAGCCGGGCAATGACAAAGGAAATGCTCCAACGTCTCATCATCTTCCCCGCATGCCCTACACATGTTATCACTTGCCGCACCGATTTTACATAAGTGAGCTCGTAGTCCTATGTGTCCCGTTATGATACCTTATTCTAGCTTTCTTTCAGTAATAGCCTAGTCTTCTATCGATCTGAATACCCCCATAGGATTTACGCCGTCCTACCGACCGTTTCGCTGTTCCACAATGTTGCATGCGCATTTGTCGCCCACTCCCTTAACTCGGGCCGCGTCGTCCCGAAAAGCTTCGGGTTAAACAAGTTTAATGACAACAGTCCTCTGGCCTTCACCGCCAAATCCTGTGCCCTTTCATTTCCCCTTACTCCGTTAGGAGTAAGGCACCCAAACAATGCGGATTTTCCAATCCTCAGAGAAGGCGTTAATCTCCTTCTTACACTGCAACTGCTCGTGACCTTACCGTCCTGATTGTTATTGCCCTTATGGCAATTTTACTGTCGGTAAAGATGTTCACACTCGACTTTCTCGCGTTAGCACCACACCACCTCACGCATTCCGTGATCGCCCGGATCTCCGCCTGCAGGACCGTATTATGGTCAGGCAGTTTAAAAACAGATGTCAGTCACTGGGTTTTCAATGTAAACCCCCAGGCCCACTCTGTCCTCTAGCTTTGATCCATCCTTGCAATATGATCTTCCAGATGACAATACTAGGGTTCCCTCAATCCAAGACTGTGCCGATGACAGCAGTGCGTCGCACTCGACTTCAAGGTTCATCTCAGGTATCCGATCGTATACCTCTTCCCTTACTTCCAGGTTTCCTTTCGTCGCCTCGATTATACCGCGATGGTATGAGCTGCTCCCATCGCCTTAAGTCTCATAGCTGTGATGGACGCCTCAAACTTAATATATATGTCAATGGGTCGGATACATAGAATAGTCTCCAGTGCCCTAGTGGGCGTGGTCCTCATCGCTCCGCCTATGCCAAGCCAACATGTTCTGTGATCCTGTTGTATGATCCTTATGTTGCACTTTTTCCCCATAGCAGTCCACCAAGTAAGTATTGGTGTAATCACATGTTGCATTAAGCGACTCAACATTCGTACGGAGAATGGTCAATATTGGGCTATATTTGGATATAGCTGCCATATGGATCGTTCTCTCGATTAAAGGTTTTGAGCCCATAAAAGGGGCATTTGTAATCCAGTTTCGATGAAATTTGGCACAATATGTTGCGTTCGGCTTCTCAATATTCGTAACAAGTATGGTCACGATTGGGCCATATTTGGATGTAGCTGCCATACAGACCAATCTCCCGATTGAAGGTCTTGGACCCATAAAGGCACATTTAAAATCAGATTTCGCTGAAATTTGGCACTGTGTTAGGCATTCGACATGCGAATGGTCAAGATCGCATTATATTGGAATAAAGCTGCCATATAGACCGATCTCCAGATTCTAGTTTTTGTGCCCATAAAAGCAGTGTTATCAACCGATTTCGATGAAATTTGGCATACTGGGCTTTGTTAGGCCGGCTATATCCGCATTAAAAATGGTCTCTACTGGTCTATATTTGCCAAATAGACCGATCTCTCGATTTAAGGCACTGGACCCATAAAAGGCGCATTTATTATCCGATTTTGCTAAAATTTGGCATAATGAATTATGTTAGGCTTTTCGACATCCGTGTCATATATGATTCAGATCGGTTTATATTTAAATATAGCTGCCATTTAGACCAATATTTTGTCGAGTTTGGTCTAAATTGGAGCATATTTCGATAAAGCTGCCATGGATGATGCATTTTTACCGGGTTACGACGAAATAACAGAGATTGGGGGAATACAAAGTTCGGCCAAGTCGAACTTAATAACTTTTCACTTGTTTTTATGCCCATCACCATAGGACGGGGTTATACAGAACTAGTCATTTCGTTTGTAACACCTCGAAACATTTGTCTAAGACCCCAAAAAGTACATATATTCTTGATCGTCTCGACATTCTGTGTCCATCTAGCCATGTCCGTCCGTCTGTCAAAATCACGAAAGCGGCGGAGCGCGTAAAAATAGCCGAAATTTTGAAACAGATGAAATTTTGCACAGATACTTAAAATTGATGGAGGCCACCGTGGCGCATAGGTAAGCATGTCCGCCTATGACGCTGAACGCCTGGGTACGAATCCTGGCGAGATTATCAGAAAAAATTTTCAGCTTTCCCCTCCTAATGCTGGCAACATTTGTGAGGTAATATGCCATGTAAAACTTCTCTCCAAAGAGATTTCGCACTACGGCACGCCGTTCGGACTCGGCTATAAAAGGAGGCTCATTGAAAGGTGAGAAGTTTGCCCCTGTTCCTTAGTGGAATGTTCATGGGCAAAATTTGCATTTACTCAAAATTAATGTAGTTCGTTGGGGGTTGCAAATCGGTCATATCAGTTCAGATTGAGATATAGCTCCCATATAAATCGATCTCCCGATTTGACTTCTTGAGCCCTTGGAAGCCGCAGTTTTTGTTCAATTTTGCATGTAGTGTTCTGTTATGACATTCAATCACTGTGCCAAGTACGGTTCAAATCGGCCCATGACGTGATATAGCTCCCATATAAACCGATCTCCCGGTTTGACTTCTTGAGCCCCTGGAAGTCGCAATTTTAGTACGATTAGGCTGAAATTTTGTACATAGTGTTCTGTTACAACTTGCAACATCTGTTTCAAGTACGGTCCAAATCGGTCAAGAACATGATATAGCTCTCATATAAACCGATCTCCTACTTTGAGTTCTGGAGCCCTTACAAACCGCTATTTTTATCTGATTTGGCTGCAATTTTGCACATAGTGTTCTGTTATGACTTTCAACAACTGTACCAAATATGGTCTAAATCGGTCTATAACCAGATATAGCTGCCATATTTAAGCAAAATCCATGGTGGGTTCCCGAGATTCGGCCAGGCCAAACTTAGCACGCTTTTATTTTTTTTTATTTGTTGACAGTAAGCGCAGGCTGCCAAACCAAACAATGGTTGTCCTACGTTTTTATAAGATAGCAACCGTGTTTAATTACATTTTGAAACTGGCATTTTAATAAAATTTTAAGAGAACCAAAAAAAAATATTTTCACAAAAATTAAATTTGTTTGAAATTTTGCAACAATTTGGGAACCACTGAAATGTCCATTAAACATAGTATAGATTTTATTTAGAATTATAAATAAAACATTTATATGTTAATTAAAATTTTACGGCTTTTTTATTATGTTGGTATGCTGATATTTTCTCTAGCAAAAAAAAGCAAAGAAAAAAAAACCCAATGCATACAAATTATGCGACGAAAGTAAGAAACTCATAAATCGTCTTCTAATTGCATTGAACTATCGCTGATTCTATGCTATGCAAAAACACAAAACAATTAAGCCACGAATGAAAACAAAAAAAAAATCAAATTCGCCAAAACGAAAAACAAAACAGGGCCCATCGAGTTTTTGATGCTGAAAGCGATTGAACCGATATAAAAAGTCTAACTATCTGCACAGATCTACATCACAAGTTGTTCAACGGTTCTGAGGATAGCAACGTGTAAAGAACAATAACAAGATGGTGAGTAGAAGACGAAGCAGATCACAGCGACGATAGCAATGACGACGACAACGACGACAACGACTTGCATTTGGATTATTCGAAAGCGGTTCGCTGATAATGATGGATCTTTATTTTCTTTTGGCCATTTTAGAAATTCCTGATCTTATCTCTGGCTTTGGTTGGCGCCGTTATGGCTGATGTTTCGGAATTGGGTTATGATTATCATCCTCCAGCCCAACATCATCATCATCATCACCATGAAGCCTCTGCACCTGCTCCAAGCTACAGTGCCCCAAGCTACAGCGCCCCAGCTCCTAGCTACAGCGCCCCAGCTCCTAGCTACAGTGCTCCAGCTCCTAGCTATAGCGCCCCAGCACCCAGCTACAGCGCCCCTGCTCCCAGCTACAGTGCCCCAGCTCCCGCTGCATCTGCTCCAACCACCAGTTATATTCCTCCAGCAGCCTCCGCCCCTGCTCCCAGCTACAGTGCCCCAGCTCCCAGCTACAGTGCCCCAGCTCCCAGCTACAGCGCTCCAGCTCCTAGCTACAGTGCTCCCGCTCCCAGCTACAGCGCTCCTGCCCCAAGCTACAGCGCTCCTGCCCCAAGCTACAGCGCCCCCGCTCCTAGCTACAGTGCCCCCGCTCCAGCTGCTTCTGCCCCCACTACCAGCTACATCCCACCAGCTGCCTCAGCCCCTGCTCCCAGCTACAGCGCCCCTGCTCCCAGCTACAGCGCCCCTGCTCCCAGCTATAGCGCTCCTGCTCCTAGCTACAGTGCTCCTGCCCCAAGCTATAGCGCTCCCGCCCCAAGCTACAGCGCCCCTGCCCCAAGCTACAGCGCTCCTGCCCCAAGCTACAGTGCTCCTGCCCCAGCTGCTTCCGCTCCTATCTCTAGCTACATTCCACCTGCTGCCTCTGCTCCCTCTGCCGTTTTGGCCAGTGATGGTTATCACTACAAGACCAACCGCCGTGTTGTCTACCGTAAACGTTTCTAAACCATTCAAGAGATCATAGTTTAAAAACTGCTTTTGCGTTAAAAAAAAATACACAAAAACAACAGATTCTTGTTACAAAAAGGTAATTGTTATTTTATGAAAAAAAACTTAACAAAAATAAAGACAGAAATCTTGTATCTATGGAGTTTTATATGTTATCCGCTAAGGATGGTAAATTTGTTAAAGGACTGCCTATAAGGGGGTTAACCCCTTTGCGGTTTTTAACCCTCCGATGAGTGAGAAGGTCAATAGGGACCTTTTTGCCTTTTCAAACCGAAATTACTCCTAATTCGGCCACTACAACCCATTCCCAAAGTTACTCTGTATTCCAAGAGTATTTTGTTGCGTATCTTTTGGAAAAAAAATCAAGCCGATCGGATCATTACTTCAGGAGTTATTGAGGTTTTAGTGAGAATAGTACGCGGACGTGTGAATAGGTCCGTATGGACCTTGTACTGAATTTCACTAATAAATGCATGTTTTTGGGCATCATTATAATTTTTTTATACCCTCCACCATAAGATGGGGGGTATACTAATTTCGTCATTCTGATTGTAACTTCTCGAAATATTCGTCTGAGACCCCATAAAGTATATATATTCTTGATCGTCGTGAAATTTTATGTCGATATAGCCATGTCCGTCCGTCTGTCTGTCGAAAGCACGCTAACTTCCGGAGGAGTAAAGCTAGCCGCTTGAAATTTTGCACAAATACTTCTTATTAGTGTAGGTCGGTTGGTATTGCAAATGGGCCATATCGGTCAATGTTTTGATATAGCTGCCATATAAACCCATCTAGAGTGCGCAATTCTTATCCGATTGGGATGAAATTTTGCACGACGTGTTTTGTTATGATATCCAACAACTTTGCCAAGTATGGTTCAAATCGGTTTATAACCTGATATAGCTGCCATATAAACCGATCTTGGGTCTTGACTTCTTGAGCCTCTAGATGGCGCAATTCTTATCCGATTGGAATAAAATTTTGCACGACGTGTTTCGTTATGATATCCAACAACTGTGCCAAGTATGGTTCAAATGGGTCCTTAACCTGATATAGCTCTCATATAAACCGATCTTCGGTCTTGACTTCTTGAGCCTCTAGAGGGCGCAATTCTTATCCGATTTGAATGAATTTTTGGACGAAGTATTTTGTTGTGATATCTAACAACTGTGCCAAGTATGGCTCAAATCGGTTCATAACCTAATATAATAGCTGTCATATTAACAGATCTGGGGACTTGACTTCTTGAGCTTCTAAAGGGCCCAATTCCTATCCGATTTGGCTGAAATTTCGCAGGACGTTTTTTATTGTTACTTTCAACAACTATGTCAAATAAAGTACAAGTCGGTTCATAACCTGATTTAGCTGCCATATAAACCGATATGGGATCTTGACTTCTTGAGCCTCTAGAGGTCGCAATTATTATCCGATTTGCCTGAAATTTTGTACGACGGATTCTCTCATGACCATTAACATATGTGTTTATTATGGTCTGAATCGGTCTATAGCCCGATACAGCTCACATATAAATCGATCTCTCTATTTTACAGGTCTCCAACATAAATATAATTTAATTGTGGTCCAAACCGGACCATATCCTAATATCGCTCTAATAGCAGAGCAAATATTTTCTTATATCCTTTTTTTTTTTTTTGCCTAAGAGGTCTAAGGTGGAGGGTATATAAGATTCGGCCCGGCCGAACTTAGCACGCTTTTACTTGTTATTGTTTCAACACATAATTTACTTGTTCTGAACACAAAGACCTAAACTCAAAGACATTAGGGATGATGATAAAAACAAAAAATTCTAAGAAATAATTCTAAGAACAAAAATACACATTCTTGAAACAAATCGTAAAGGCAGGGAGGTTACAGCAGCATGGAATTTGGCGAATCCCACGAAGAAAAAAAGAGTGGAAGCCAGTGACAGTGAAAGAGTTTGACGCCTTTGTAGCTATTTATTTTGTATGCTGGACTCACAAGATCAAACCATGAACCAGCTATGGAATTATGGGACGCGACGCGTTGTCCAATATACAAAGCTGCGTTGTCGTACGATCGCTTCTTTTGTATAAAGCAATTTATTCGATTCGACAATGGAAACACTCGACAACAGCGACTCATCAACAGCAAAACTGCGGCTTTTGATGACATTTGGGAAATGTTGCAACATAACTTGGCAGCAGCTTACACTCCTCATGAAGCACTAACAGTTGATGAGCAGTTGTTCCCTTACAGAGGCCGCATCCGCTTCACACAATATATTCCGTCAAAGCCAGCCAGCTAAGTATGGTTTGAAAGTATGGTGGTTATGCGACTCACAGAGTTATTATCCTGTGAAGGGAATGATATATTATGGAAAACTGCCAAACCAACAACGGGAGATAAACCAAGGGCAGAACGTAGTGCTGGATCTTGTGGAAAAATATTTAGATGCTGGCCGTACTATATACGCGGATAATTTCTTTACCACTCTTGACTTGGCGCGTATTTTGTTGAGAAGGAAGACCGCATATGTTGGTACAGTGCGCTACAACAAAACATTCATTCCACAGGAGTTCAAGAAGAACCCGCAGCGCACCATCAATAGTATTGTGTTGCCCAAAAAGTAATTGCGGATTTTTCATATAGTCGGCGTTGACAAATTTTTTCACAGCTTGTGACTCTGTAATTGCATTCTTTCTTCTGTCAGTTATCAGCTGTTACTTTTAGCTTGCTTTAGAAAAAAAGTGTAAAAAAGTATATTTGATTAAAGTTCATTCTAAGTTTTATTAAAAATGCATTTACTTTCTTTTAAAAAATCCGCAATTACTTTTTGGGCAACTCAATACATTATTTGGGTTCAACGAGGGGGATATATCGTTATGCTCATACGTGCCGAAAAAAAATAAAGTGGTGAACGTGCTCTCCACAATGCACTACACCTGCCTTATTGACAAGCAAACCGAGAAGCGAAAGCCCTATGCCATATTAGATAACAACGCTAACAAATGCGGCGGTGATACCATGGATCAAATGCTAGGCACTTACAGCTGCAAAAGAGCAACACAACGATGGCCGTTGGCCATGTTTTTTTAATATGCTGGACGTCGCTGCATTGGCTGCTATTACGATTTGCAATGAAATGAAGCCTATAAAAAGGAGTGACATAGGGCGGTCGTTCTTGTTACTGCTAACGAAACAATTGGCCACACCAAATATCGAAGAACGTGCCCTGAACATAACCTCCTATCCAAGGATACGCAATGCGATGGAAGCATTCGATTTCAGGGTAAGAAAACATCTTCAAATTCAAGAATAGAATATATATTTCTTTGTTTCTTATTTTTCTTTTCATTTCAGGTATTACCAAGACCGATGGAAGGCAATGTACTGCGTTTGCGGCTAGGTCAAGTAGACCGCCATGTAGGCTTTGCCGTTCTGAGTACGGGCGGCAGCTGAAAACGCGGCCATACTGCTTCGGCTGCGGCAACGCTGTTTGCGGAGAACATAGCACACTTTTACATCGCTGCAACACTTGCGCACAGGGCAGGGGACAAGAAGTACACGCTCAACAACAATAATTTTTAAATTTTTTTTATAACAGTCTTAAGAAAATTCAAAACAAGTAAAAAGGCGTTAAGTTCGGCCGGACCGAACTTTGGATACCCACCACCTCGGGTATATATGTAAACCACCTTTCATTAAAATTCGGTGAAAATTTCATACCTTATACTCATATACCTCATACCGATCTGAACTATATATGACACGGATGTCGAAAAGCCGAACATAAGTCGCTGTGTCTAATTTCAGTAAAAACGGATTATAAATGCGCCTTTTATGGGGCCAAGACTTTAAATCGAGATATGGGTCTACATGGCAGCTATATCCAAATCTGGACCGATCTGCGCGATATTGCAGAAGTATGTCAAGCGGCTTAACTTAAATCACTGTTCCAAATTTCTGCGACATCGGACAATAAATGAGCATTTTATGGGCCCAAAACCATAAATCAAGAAATCGGTCTATATGGCAGCTATATCTAAATCTGAAGCGATCTGGACCAAATTGAAGAAATATGTCAAAGGGCCTAACACAACTCACTGTCCCAAATTTCAGCAAAATCGGATAATGAATGTGGCTTTTATGGGCCTACACCATAAATCGGAGGATCGATCTACATGGCAGCTATATCCAAATCTGGACCGATCTAAGCCAAATTAACGAAGGAAGTCGACGGGCCTTACAATTCACTGTCCCGAATTTCATCAAAATCGGATAATAAATGTGGCTTTTGTGGGCCTAAGACCCTTAACCGGAGGATCGGTCTATATGGCAGCTATATCCAAATTTTAACCGATCTGGGCCAATTTAACGAAGGAAGTCGAAGGGCCTAAGATAACTCACTGTCCCAAATTTCAGCGAAATCGGATAATAAATGTGGCTTTTATGGGCCTTAGATCCTAAATCGGAGGATCGGTCTATATGGCAGCTATATCCAAATCTGGACCGATCTGAGCCAAATTGACGAAGGATGTCGAAGGGCCTAACACAACTCACTGCCCTAAATTTCAACAAAATCGGATAATATATGTGGCTTTTATGGGCCTAAGACCCTAAATTGGCGGATCGGTCTATATGGGGGCTATATCAAGATATGGTCCGATATAGCCCATCTTCGATCTTAACCTGCTTATGGACAAAAAAAGAATCTGTGCAAAATTTCAGCTCAATATCTCTATTTTTAAAGACTGTAGCGTGATTTCAACAGACAGACGGACGGACATGTCTAGATCGTCATAGATTTTTACGCTGATCAAGAATATATATACTTTATAGGGTCGGAAATGGATATTTCGATGTGTTGCAAACGGAATGACAAAATGAATATACCCCCATCCTTCGGTGGTGGGTATAAACAAAATTTTTAAAAATTATTTTTGTATGTAGATTTTAGTTATAAACAATAAAAACAAAACAAAAAATCAAAAAAAAAATTTATATGAAAAAAAAACATGATTTACAAAAAAGGTCCGTAGGGACCTTTTCACACGGCCCTGAAGTTCAGAACTGTCACTCATCGGAGAGTTAATGCATGTCAATAGCTGATAGACCATAGGTGTGACCTACTAGGTTAGCGCACTGTCAACCATGGTATTACCATTTGTGACATATGGAAGGGAGGCCACCGTAGTGCAGAGATTACCATGTCCGCCTATGACGCTGAACGCCTGGGTTCGAATCCAGGCGAGATCATGAGAAAAAAATGTTCAGCGGTGGTTTTCCCCTCCTAATGCTGGCAACATTTGTGAGGTACTATGCCATGTAAAACTTCTCTCCAAAGAGGTGTCGCACTGCGGCACGCCGTTCGGACTCGGCTATAAAATGGAGGCCCCTTAAACTTGAATCGGACTGCACTCATTGATATGTGAGAAGTTTGCCCCTGTTCCTTAGTGGAATATTCATGGGCAAAATGTGCAATTTTTACATATGGAAGCAGCCGGAGACAGCATAAGTGTGACATATGACACGGAAACTAGACAACGTTAACAATAGGATTGTTGAATTTACCTATTAAGGGGATTTTCTCGCTTATTTTTTATGCAAAAAAAAGCTTACTAGCGGCTTGGTTTATCACTGTGTATTATCACCGTTTATTTATGACATTGTTGGTATACGTAAAAAATAGACAACTTATGGTGTCATCATTCAATCGGAATGACAATACTAAAAGAGAAAGAACGCAACATATCTATTTCTGAAATGCCAAAGAAGTAAAGCAAGAAAGAAAGGCCGAATCTTGGGAACCCACCACCATGAACTCTGCTACAAATTTATCTTATATATAAAACCAGCTGATCCAGGCCCGTGTCGCTGCGCCTTCTTTTACTTTATATGGAATAAAAGTTTCCTTGGAATATTTTTTTTTCGACAATTAAAGAGCTTTTAGTGAAATACCATGCTACGAAAATAGTATATCGCTTGACTAACAGTTTAACAATCTAAGTGCCTTTATCTGAATCCCATATGATCTTTGTTGGTATACGAATTTAAGTTTGGATGTAAGGTTTACTCCATTCTTAAAATACTTCACTTCAGCCCGATATTCTCATGATGTCTGATTTAGGGGTGTTTTCGGTGGTGAGGTGGTCCCCCAGACACTTGGCCCTGAAAAAATATCAGCATCGTGCTCTTCTCTCAAATACCATTTATTTAAACCCCATATTGCCATTGGTTTTGAGGGGAAGGTTACAGGATGAGGCGTCCCCCAAACACATGGCCCCAAAATAGGTCATCAAATTCGTTTTCTAATCTCAAATGCCTTTCATTTGAGCCACATATTGGCATGGTCGAAAAATGTTTACCCTTTGGGGGGTGTTTTGGGGAAGGGGTGATGCCCTAAAAACATGAACCTACATTTGGATATTAAATTCGTATTCTACTCCCAAAAGTTTTTATTTGAGCCCCATATTGCGATGGTCAGTAAAAAGTTGCTGTTTGTGAGGTATTTTGGAAAAGGGCTAGACCGCCAGAAAATTGGTCCCGAAAAATGGGTATCAATTCTTGCTCTACTCTCCAATACCTTTCATTTAAGCTCCACATTGACATGGTCGGTAAATATGCCCGATTTAGGGGTGTTTTGGGGATTGGGGTGGTTCCCCAAACACTAAGCCCTGAAAATATAACAGCAACGTGCTCTATTTTCATATATTTATATATCATTTATTTGAACCCCATATTGCCATTGGCCTCAAAATTGGATATCAAATTAATTTTCTAATCTCATTTAAACTCCTTATTGTAAAAGTCAGCAAATATGTCCGGTTTGGGGTATTGGCCCTAAAAACTATAAATATTTAGTTCCACTCTCTTTAAGACCCAAATTGTCTTGTTGAGCAAATACGTCATATTTGGGGGTTCTAATGGTGGTGGGACGTCCCCTGGATAATTGACCCCTAATGCTGATATCAGTCTACTCCCATATACCATTAATTTGAGCCCCATATTTCCATAGTCGGCAAACATGACCGACTTGGAAGGTGTTTTGGGGGATGGGCGGCCACTCAGTGAGTTGGCGTTGAAAATATATATCGGATTCGTGTTCTACTCTAAAAACACTCTTATTTGAGTCTCATATTGCAAAAGTCAGAAAATACTTCCTATTTGGGAGGTGTTGTGAAGGTGGCGTGGCCCTATAGACACTTTCCCGAATATTGATATCAGTTTCGTGCTTTACTCCCAAAGACCTTTCATTTGAGCCCCATATTGCAATGGTCCTAATATTCTCCCCTTTGGGCGATTTTTTAGGGGAGAGGCGGTCCCCAAAAAACTTGGTGCCATATTTAGATATCAAATTCGAATTCTACACTTTAATACCTTTTATTTAAGCCCCATATTCCCATGGTCAGTAAATAAGTCCTGTTTGGGGGATGTTTTGGGGAAGGGGTGGACCCCCAGAAACTTGGTCCCACATTTGGATATTAGATTCATATTCTACTTGCAAATACCTTTCATTTGAGTCCCATATTGCCATGGTCGGTAAATATGTCCGATTTAGGGGTGTTTGGGGGTTGGGGTGGTCCCCCTAACACTTAGTCCGACAATTGGATATCACATACGTTTTCTTATCTTAAATACATTTCAATTGAGTTCCATATTCCCGTGATTGGTATAAATATATGTTTGGCAGGTTTTAAGGGTGGGGCGGGCCCCCTAGGTGCCCCATCCGAAATTTGGACACCAAATTTTTATTTTTAGGGTACTATATGAGAGCACACTAATTTCGCTTAAATCGCACCACCCATCTGCGAGATCTGGCGTTTCTGAAAATTAAGGTAAGGGCGAGGGTCCGCCCCCCTTCAGATATTAAAAAATGTAGTACCCTTTTTTCACCACGGGATCATTATGCACGATCTGTGAAAATTTCATGAAAATCGGTTCAGCCGTTCCTGAGTCTATAAGGAACACACAAACAAACAAACAAACACAAGTTGATTTTTATATATAAGAATAAGATTCAATTTGTGTTTGTTTGTTCCGTATAGACTCAAAAACGGCTGAACCAATTACCTTGAAATTTTCACAGATTGTGTAGGTTGGTCTGGGAGGAAACATAGGCTATATAATTTTTAGACATCGGGAGGGGAGCGGACCCTCCCCTTTTCCACAAAAGTACTACCCAAAAATAAAAGTGGACCGATCGGAACAATATGGGGTTCAAATAAAAGGTATTCAAGAGTAGAGAACGAATTAAATATTAAAAGTTGGGTCCAAGTACCTGGGGGCCGCCCTAGCCCCAAAACCCTTTAAAATAAGTTTATTTGACGATCATGACAATGTGGGACTCAAATGAAAGGTATTCGGAAGTAGATTACGAATATGGTCAGGAAGTAGGAATAGGCTTTATAATTTATTGATACCCGAAGGGGAAAGACCCTCCTCCGTTACCCCAAAAACACCACCCAAAATCAAAAGTGGACCGATAAGGATAATGTGGGTATGAAATGAAACATATGTGGGAGAAAATAACGAATCTGGCATACAAATTCATGTCGAAGCATAGGTGGTCACTCCACCCTCACAAAAACGCCCAAGATGGGCACATTAGCCAATCACAGATATATGGGACTCCGTTTGTTTGTTCCGTAAAGACTGAAAAACGGTAGAACCGATTTTCTCGAAATTTTCGAATATTGTGTAGATTGGAAGGAAACATAGGCTTTATAATTTTTTGGTATCGGAAGGAGGACGGACCCTCCCCATATACCAAAACCACATTGCAAAATCAAAAGTGGACCGATCGAGACAATATAGGTATCAAATGAAAGGTATTGTAGATCAGAAAACGAATATGGTATTAACATTTGGTTTCAAGTACCCAGCGGCCTCCGCAACCCCAAAACACCACGAAACTGATATATTCAAAGTTCATGTCAATATGGGACTCAAATGAAAAGTATTAGGCAGTAGATAACAAATCTGGCATAAAACATTAGGTCCATGTAATGGATGGCCAAATATCCCCAACCATGGCTATATGGGCTATATGGAATTCAAACGAAGGGTTTTAGGGAGTAGATTACGAATATGGCATTAAAATTTGCGTTCAAGTCTAGGTGGCGCTATTCCTCCTAATTATTCGTCAAATGGGTTATTTGACCCACTATAACAATATGGGACTCAAATGAAAGGGGTATTTGAGAGTAGAAAACGATTTTGATATCCCATTTTGAAGCCAAGTGTTTTGGGGTATATCCTAAAGCACACCCTAAACTGAACTTCATTTCCGTTGGGAATAAAGAATGAAATTGATATAATATTCCCCAAAACAGCCTCCAAACGGTTCATATATACCGGCCATGGCAAAATGGGACTCAAATTTTAATGCAATTTGGAAGTGCAGCATGAATTTGATATCAATATTTGAGTCGAAATGTCTGAGGTGCCATCCCTCCCCTAATGAGAACATTACCCTAAGGAAGAACATTACCACCAGGAACCGAGAAGGGGCAAATTCTCACACATCAGGGCGAAGTGTCCCACAGTGTTGCCTCTTCATACATTCGTTGGACAAAAATAGTTAGAGTTAAGATAGAGCTCTAAAATTTTAAATACATGTATATTTGACTTAAATTAAGAAAAACATTAAGTATGGACCAAATCGGGCTATATCCTGATATAGCTCCCATATAAACCGATCTCCCGATTTGACTTCTTGAGCTCCTGGAGGTCGCAGTTGTTATCCGATTTCGCTGAAATTTTGCACAAAGGCTACTGTTATGACTTTCAACATCCATGGTAAGTATGGTTCAAATCGGACTATGTCCTGATATAGCTCCCATATAATCCGATCTCCCGATTTGACTTCTTGAACCAATGTAAAGCGAAATTTTTTTCAAATTTATTTTATTTAATTTTTTATTTCATATTTCTTATAAAACAACATAAAACATAATAACACTTCAAAAAAGGTATCAACATTTCTTTGTATGGTTTTCAATCTTGCTCAATATAATATTGAATATCATTTAAGTTTTCGGAGATATTTCTATTCTTTTGACTTAAAACACTAATGGATGGCTCTGAGTGTAAAATCATATATACAAACAAATCTTTATTAGTTTTTTCTCTGTCGCACTTTCGTGTATGCTCTAGTCTTGCCTTTCTGATTATTTTATGGCATGACTCCATTGCCTCCTCTGACAAAATTCCAATAGGAATTGAGAAATATTTTATGAATCCTATTCCATGGACAAGTACTTTGTGCACCGTAGCTGGCATGAAATACCAAGCATACTTGCTTAAATACAAATCCCTTGTTTCCTTCAATAGCGTATCGAAATTTTCTATATTTATTTTTGATCCACTTGAAATAGTTCGCAGTATTATTGAAAAGTTTCGTATTAAATTGTTATCAACTCCAGTTATTTTCGATGCAATTTCAATATTTGAGAAAAATGTTCTGGCGCTATTTCCATCGTTTGTTGTGCCATAACCATTTTTAACTTTATCTACTATTAATCCTAATTGTTCTTTAATTTTTTTTTGAATCTGTGACTTAGTTTCAGAAACTACTTGTTTCTCCTGTTCTTTTGAAACCCTCCATTTTCTCACTTTTAACTTATACGCAATATGGAGTATACATTCAAAAAACTTAATTCTAGCATGCAGCGTCGAGAGTCCATATTTATAATGCTCTTCATTTACATCGCGTTCAGACACTGCAGTTGAGTTCATTTCGGTAGGCTTCGCCCCACAAATACAACAATTTGAACTGCTTTTATTATTCGTAAGAACATTTAAGACAGCGCCATCTATCATAGTTAGCTTCATAGAAAAACTAACATTTACGTTTTTTTCTTCATGGTGAAAGCTGTTCAAGCTTTCGATTTGAAGTGAAATATTCCGTTCCACATCTCTCACCAAATCAGGGTTTTCTTTCATAAACATGAATTTTATTGGTCGACAATATCTGGGTGAGGAATGGCGATCGTTTTCCCATAATGTTGTGGAGGTTTTAGGATCAAAAAATCGCAATGGTACCAGAGATGCCACAAATATAAACTCATCATTAATTCTTGGGTTCGAAAATTTTTGTTTATATACGCTGTGGTTCGAACTTCCATCGAACCCCCATTTACATTCTAATGTAATATCTTTTTTGGGGCACAAGTTATGGGAGTCCATCAAGCTTTTTGCGGTTTGATTTAATAGAGACTGCAATGGAATTTCTGCAGAGCTCTCTGTTACCTCGATATCATGTGGTATAAGTTCTTGTTTAGATTTGAATAAAGCCTTATACGATGGGAAACAATCCTTATGAAATGAATTTACTAAATTTCTCATCATATTGTATGTTCTATAGGACAAATCCATATCAACGTACAAGCCCAAAGCCTCTTTAACTGATATGGTGCTTTGATTACTCAGGATAGTTAGCTTTTCCGCAGCTTTTTTAATTAATTCTGATGAATTCGATGTAACTAACTCATCCACTCGCCTTCTCTTTGTTCTATTGCACGATTCTTCAAAGGACTTTCGTGGTCTTCCTCTACTGCCACTAGTACTTGGTTCCTAATTTTAAATATTTTTGGTCATAGTGGTGATAAGCTTTAAAAAAAATGTTTTAATTACCTCAAAGAAATCATTTACGCCCAGACGCATGTCGGTATCCAGCCAAATATTATTGGATGATTCAAACCTTAGTTTCATACGGGAACATTTAACCCATTTTTTGTTGAACTTCTTTAAAGTTGATTTTATTTTTTCTTTGTCTTGTTCATTCAGTAACTTGTTGCCATTGCTTTCGATTTTGTTTATTATTACTTTGTTTACATGCGTTGGGTTTACTGCTTTAACAGACAACCAAATATTATACAACTCACGCACTTTCATTTTAGCTTTAATATAATATAACACTATATACGCAAATGGTGCAAGTTGGTGCAGCTGAAATTTAGCCTTTTTGATTCAGGACACTTCACTGAAGAACGCTGAAAAAGAGTTAGCGTGGTCCCAGTTGGACTTTTTTAGATCCACTCTGCTGAAAATTTCACTTTTGACAGTAATTGCTTTATTTTTGCCTCTTATTTAAAAGTAACGGTACTAACCATATGTTCATGTCAGTGACACCTTACGTTGACAAATGTGCTGTCAATTATGTCCTCTTTAAGATCTTATTCTATTTTGGTACCCCAATAAATAAAAAATCAATTTTGTTTACATAAACAGAAATTTTAATTTTTGGGAAAAAATATGCATCATCCATTTGTTAAAAAACCTTCGTACGAAAACGCCCATTAGATGACGAGGAACTTCAAATATAATTATTTTTTTTTTAAATTCTTCATATTTGAAGTGTTTTCTAAAAGATTAGTAAAAGATTTCATAAAAATTTTCATTTCCGATTTTTGCATTTTTGTCCACCGGGGCAACACTGTGTGTCCCCGCCCTAAAAAGATATTAGAGAGTTAAAGAAGGCGCAGCGGAGCGGGCCCGGTTCGGCTAATACAAAATAAATTATGTTGTAGGGCATAATTTTATCCTCATACCAAACTTCTGTCAAATCGAGATCGATGATCGAGAGATCGGTTTATATGGGAGCTATATCAGGTTCTAAACCGATTTGGACCGTACTTGGCGCAGCTTTTGGAAGTAATGACAGAACACTACATGCAAATTTTCAGCCAAATTGGACAAAAATTGCAACTTCCGGGGGCTGAAGAAATTTAATCGGGAGATCAGTTTGTATGGGAGCTATATCAGGTTACAGACCGATTTAGACCGTACTTGGCACATTTGTTGGAAGTCATAGCAGAACACTATGTGCAAAATTTCACATAAATTTCGAATGAAAATAGTGGCTTCCAGGGGCTCCAACATATGTGCCAAGTATGGCCTAAATAGGTTTATAACCTGATTTAGCTGTCATATATACAGACCTTCGGATTTAATTTTTAAGCCCCTAGAGGGCGCAGTTATAGTTATCCCGGCCGACACGGGATAACAATAAGCACCACACAGGCTGGAACTTTGAGCCCTGACTTGTGTGGTGTCCATCGTTACCACGGGAAGCTTAGCCGATAGCTACCGGACGGGTCCACTGGTTGCGGATGGTGGAAAGCTCCGTTTTTATGCGGCCGCGGGCAGTCAGCGATTTTCGAAACGAGAGTCTCAGCTAGGAGTCAGGTGGCTATGGCTCTTAATTAAATACTGAGTGCCAATGATACTCGAGATGACAAGGCGAATTATTGGCGCCTTCAAATAACCAATGGCCAACATCAGCGTCTGTTTCCAGGTTAGGGGCGGCTGGCGGCGAGCGTCGGATCAAAACACGAGGAACCAAATTAATCACGTTGTGATAGATGAAAGGGATTCATCCAGCGTGTTAGATGTACGATCGATCAATGGAGCGAATATAGATTTGGATCATATCCTTGTTGCAGCAAAGGTTCGCACCCGTTTGAACATGGCGAGGAAAGTACGATCTGAAACTGCACGGAAGTTGGACATTGAACGGCTGCAAACACAACAGATGGCAACGGCAATGATATAATGGCGCAGTGGCAAACTATTGTCCACTCCATGGAAAATGCCTCGAAATCCGTACTTGGCTACCGAAAGCCTCCCTCCAAAGAACCCATGATACAACCAAAAGTGTCCAGATGCTACTGAATCCAAGAAGGCGGCATATCGAGCAACCCTGCAATCAGTAGCAACGCGCCAGATGAGGGAGAGGTATCGGGAGAAAAGGAGAGAGATGAAACGTCTATTCCGCATAAAGCAAAAGGAAATGGAAAGACGTGAGTGTGAGCGAATTGAGATGTACAGGAGTCAGAATGAAGTCCGGAAATTCTACCAAAGAATTAAACATCAAACCGATGGCTTTAGTGCGGGCACATCCTCCCGCAGAGACAAAGAAGGAAATGTGGTAACTGACACAGATAGTGTGCTGTAGATATGGAAAGAATATTTACCCAGCTACCAGTGTCCGACGTTGGCAGCGAAGATGAAACCTCAGAACTAATCCCTGATGATGGTATAGAATGTTTACCTCCTACTCAGAATGAGGTAGCAGTGACCCGACGAAAGAACAACAAGGCAGCAGCAGCCGACGGGTTACCCGCTGAACTATTTAAGAATGGAGACGGCACGCTGATAAAGCGTATGCATCAGCTTATCTGCGCAATCTGGCAAGAAGAACGCAAACCCGTTGATTGGACCTCAACCTTAGGTCCCGTACACAAGAAAAGAGGCAAGACGGAATATGCCAACTACAGAGGAATATATCTCTTATCGCATACAAGATACTCTCGACCGTACTGTGTGAAAGATTAATACCAAAAGTCAATGAAATAATTGCACACTATTAATGCCGCTTTAGACCTGGTAAATCTAGCCTGGATCAGGTATTCGCACTGCACCAAATCCTGAAAAAGACCCGAGAAGGACAAAACAACACCTACCATCTCTTCGTCGACTACAAAGCCATCTTCGATACCCCTTTAACGTTCAAAGGTATTTCAAGATATATCTGAGTTTCGAATCCCTGCAAAATTAATAAGACTCTGCTGGACGACAATTGCTAATACACGTTCCTCAGTAAGAATAGGAAAGATTCTCTCGGAATCATTTAATATCAAAAGAGGTTTCGGACAAAGAGCCTATTGTGTGATCTCTTTAACATCCTTCTGGAGAAGATTATACGAGATGCAGATGTGAATAGATATGGCACACTAATCACAAGAGAACACATGCTACTCGCCTATGCCGACGACTTCTTAGGTCGGTCACCGGAAGTAGAAATTGCAGCCTTTGAAAGAATCGAAAAAGAGTCAGTGAAAATGGGTCTGGCTGTAAATGGAGATAAGACCAAATGGATGGTTTCAACTCCCAAAACGCCTTATACAACTGAGAAGATAAAGAAAATGGAGAAAGTTGGGAACCACAACTTTGAGGTAGTCAGCAACATTATCTACCTCGGCACCGCCGTAACCGAAACGAATGACACCTGTTATGAGATAAAGCGAAGTATGCAAATGCAAACACGATGAACATTCCACTAAGGAACAGGGGCAAACTTCTCACATATCAATGAGTGCAGTTCGATTCAAGTTTAGGCACAATGATAAGAGGCCTCATTTTTATAGCCGAGTCCGAACGGCGTGCCGCAGTGCGATACCTCTTTGGAGAGAAGTTTTACATGGCATAGTACCTCACAAATGTTGCCGGCATTAGGCGGGGAAAACCACCGCTGAAAATTTTTTCTGGTGGTCTCGCCAGGATTCAAACCCAGGCGTTCAGCATCATGGGCGGAGTATAATACTGGCAAACATATGCTACTTTGGACTAAGTAAGCAGTTTAGAAACAAGGCCACCTCTCGGTAGACTGATACTACCCGCCTTGTTATATGGTTCTTAGGCATGGGTACTTGTGAAAGCAGATAAGGCAGTACTTGGAGTATTTGGGAGAAAGATTCTTCGTAAAATATATGGACCAGTTTGTGTTAATGGAGAATATAGGCGACATATGAACCACGAGCTATATGACGATGATAGCACTGCTACACGCATCAAAATACATCGGCTGCGTTGGCTAGCTCATGTTGTCAGAATGGATGAAGAAGCTCCAGCAAAGAAGTCTTTTGAAGGCAAACACGGTGGTACTGCAAAACGGGAAGACCAAAAGCCCGATGGAAAAATCAAGTGCTGGAGAATAGAGATTGTAGAATGAGCGCAGAAGATCAATGGGTTTGGAACGCTATTCTACGTTCAGCTAGTGGAACAAATATTCTGTCATAGCCAATTAAAGTAAGTAAGAGGGCACAGTTCCTGTCTGATTTGGCTGAAATTTTGCACAACGACTTTTAACATGTGCGTGGTCTGAATCGGTCTATTACCCGATATAGCTCCTGTATAAACCGAGACCCTATAGGACGCAATTCTTATCCGATTGAGCTGAAATTTTGCACAATAGTTTCTGCTATGGTCGGTAACATCCAAGCCGAGCATGGCCCGAATCTTGCACAAATATTGGGTTGCCCAAAAAGTAATTGCGGATTTTTCAAAAAAGAAAGTAAATGCATTTTTAATAAAACTTAGAATGAACTTTAATCAAATATACTTTTTTTAAACTTTTTTTCTAAAGCAAGCTAAAAGTAACAGCTGATAACTAACAGAAGAAAGAATGCAATTACAGAGTCACAAGCTGTGAAAAAATTTGTCAACGCCGACTATATGAAAAATCCGCAATTACTTTTTGGGCAACCCAATACAACACTACTCCAATAAGTAGATGCCCTATAAGAACTCGTTTCTAAATTCAAGAGGAAGTGCAGACAATCGATTTAAATTAGATCAACTAGCAACCATAAACCTTACTTTGGAGTTTAAAAATAAATTGAAAATATTAAAATTTTACAGTAAACTCGATCTGATATAGGAAACTCCAAGTTGGCTGAAGATTTAGTTTATCATGATGAATTTCATTTCAAATTTATCAAATGTTTCACTAGGGCTCCCTCACCCTAGTGTGTAGCCTACTGAAATTTACGAATATTTTCATCATCTAATTGACTAACTTTTTGTAGACCCAATGAAAACTGAAAGTACCAATACGCATAAATCTTGTGAATTTTGCATTGAGCTATCAAAGATACACCAAAAACTAGGAACAAAAAAAAAATTAATTCAAATAAAAAAGACACAACATACCCCACAGTGACTCATGTTGAGCTGCTATAGTAGCGCATAGATTTTAATATATAAAGACAAACTGTGACAATAGAAAGACATCACAACTTGCTTAACAGTTCTGTTGATTGCTTCAATAAGCGAAACCCCATCAATATGGTAAGAATCCAAGTGGGCTTTTTTGTTTTTAAACACACAAATTTTAAATGACTTCCTTCTCTTTTTTTCTTCAAATTTATTGGTTTATAGAAATTCCTTATCTTGTCTTTGGCTTTGGTTGGCTGTGTTGTAGCTGACGTCTCCGAATTGTCAGGCTATGACTATCATGCCCCCGCAGCTGCATCAGCTCCTGCCCAAAGCTACTCGGCTCCTGCTCAAAGTTACTCGGCCCCAGCTGCTCAAAGCTATTCCGCCCCCGCCCAGAGTTACTCCGCTCCCGCCCAAAGCTACTCTGCTCCAGCTGCTGCCGAAAGCTACTCTGCCCCAGCTGCTGCTCCCTCCAGCAGCTACATTCCTCCAGCAGCTTCTGCTCCAGCTCCCAGCTACTCTGCCCCAGCTCAAAGCTACTCTGCCCCAGCCCCAGCTCCTGCTCAAAGCTATAGCGCTCCAGCTGCTGTCCAAAGCTACTCTGCCCCAGCTGCTGCTCCTTCCAACAGCTACATCCCTCCAGCCGCTTCTGCTCCTGCCCAAAGCTACTCCGCCCCAGCTGCTGCTCCAGCTCCAAGCTACTCTGCCCCAGCTGCTGCTCAAAGTTACTCTGCCCCAGCTGCTGCTCCAGCTCCAAGCTACTCTGCCCCTGCTGCTGCTCAAAGTTACTCTGCCCCTGCTGCTGCTCCCTCTAACAGCTACATTCCTCCAGCAGCTTCTGCCCCAGCTCCCAGCTACTCTGCCCCAGCTCAAAGCTACTCTGCTCCAGCTGCTGCTGCTCAAAGCTACTCTGCCCCAGCTGCTGCTGCCCAAAGCTACTCTGCCCCAGCTGCTGCCCCATCCAGCGAATATCTCCCACCCCAAGCTGCTGCTTCTGCCCCAGTTGCTGATTTCGGTGATGATGGTTACCGCTACAAGACCGTCCGTCGTCGTGTCTACCGTCAACGTTTCTAAATGACACATGACCTTGTCAAAGACTGTTTAATGTTAATGCTGTTAAGTTTGTGAAAACATTTCATTCGAAATAAAATTAATCGATCTTTACGAATTTGGTTTGTTTTATTTGAGTTTCTCTCTTTGTCACTATCCTCCAAATGTCACAGCAGATAGGGTACTGTGTAAAAATTTGCAATAATTTTAGATCGCTTATAAAGGGATGGCCCCAGAGTTATCATATGCTCATAAGATTGCCCTCAAGTAAGTGATAACCCCTTGATTAAGGCTAAAAAGATGCCATGGGTCTGAGCATAGCCATATACAAAACAAAATGGCTGTGCCATGGACCAATACATTTTTTTTTTCTGTGAGCATTATCCTCTCAGTCAACCGGCGCCTTTGACTGTAGCAGATCTCTCAAGGAGATGGGTGAACACTTTAAAGTGCAACTGTTCTGGGTGCCATCAATAGGGATTTGGAAGAGACTAGATTCTACCTAACACACTCCAGAGGAACTGGAAATTGAGGGTATGCCTCTAGCCCCATGTAAGCTAAGTCTACGGGATCAGGCCCTAAGGGCAATGAATGATAGATGGTCACGATGGAGGGGGGTTACGTACATTCCAAAAGTAAGTGGCCTAATCAAGACTTGAAGAGTTCTACCGCTTTGCTGTCGCTGGCTAGAACAGACGACTCAGTCATTGTGTCCGTCATGACAGGTCACTGTCTCATCAGAAATCATGCGGACAGACTAAAAGTTGCAAGTAACGACTCTTGCAGAAGCTGTGAGGACGTCGAAGATGAGAGACTATAGAACATCTGCTGTGTGTATGTGTCCCGCACTGGCGGTCTGAAGGAGTTCCATTTTAGGTTCTCATTTGTTTGAGATCTTGTCTGACTTAGCGGATGTGAACTTTCACAAGTTGTTGGGCTTTTTAAAGCGATCTGGATGGTTCATTGGCAGGAACTAGAAGGTATCTTCCTTCTCTTGGACAAAGGACGAGATAGTCTGAGTGACTGCCACTTAACCCTAACGTAACATATCCTCTCACTAATTTTGCCGAATTTTGTGAGTATTCAACATTTCTTGGCAAATCTTACTTTACATAGCCCAGCATGAGAGTCCAACGCACAGTGGGTGAAATTCGAAAAATAACTAGCAAAATATATGACATTTGAGAACGGAACAGATAACTCTTTGAAATTGGAAATCGATAAAGTTTTCAAGATCATGTGCAAAATTTCAAGGCCCTAGGTGATAGCGTCCCCACCTAGCAGGCCTATAAAGTTGGCCACCTCGGCATTTCGAAAAATTGCTCGGGCTTCCCTTTCTCACCGTATTTCTTAATCAAAATATCCTCTTCCGACCCCATAAAGTATATATATACCTGATCGTCGTAAAAATCGAAGACGATCTAGCCATGTACGTCCATCTGTCTGTTGAAATCACGCTACACTCTTTAAAAATAGAGATATTGAGCTGAAACTTTGCACAGGTTTTGTTTTTTTTTTTTTTTCCTTAAACAGGATAAGTTCGAAGATATTGGACTATATCTTGATATAGCCCCCATATAGACCGATTTTGGGACTTAGGCCCATAAAAGCCACATTTGCTGTCCGATTTTGCTGAAATTTGGTAAGTGGTTGCGTTAGGCCCTTCGATATTCTTCTTCAATTTGGTTCAGTTCGGTCCAGATTTGGATATAGCTGCCATATAGACCGATCGACCGATTTAAGGTCATGGGACCATAAATGGAGCATTTAGTGCGCGATTTCGCTTAAATTGGGGACATTGAGTTGTGTTAGGCAATTCGATTCGATCTCTCGATTTAAGGTCTTGGGCCCGTAAGTAGGACATTAATTGTCCGATGTTGCTGAAATTTGGTGCAGTGAGTTGTGTTATCCCATTCGACACTCATCTTCAATTTGGCCCAGATCGGTCCAGATTTGGACATAGCTGTCATATAGACCGATCTCTCGATTTAAGGTCTTGAGCCCATAAAAGGCGCATTTACTGTCCGATTTTGCCAAAATTTGGAAAAGTGCGTTGTGGTATCCCACTCGACATTCTCTTTCAATTTGGCTCAGATCGGTCCGGATTTGGATATAGCTGCCATATAGACCGATCTCTCGATTTAAGGTCTTGGGTTCATAAAAGTGGTATTTATTGTCCGATTTCGCTGAAATTTAGGATAGTGAGTTGTGTTAGGCCCCTCGATATCCTTCTTCAATATAGTCCAAATCGATCTAGATTTGGATTTAGCTGCGATATATACCGATCTGCCGATTTAAGGTCTTTGGTTTATAAGTGGCACACTTATTGTTCGATTTTGCTGAAACTGGGGACAGTGACAGTTGTGTTAAGCCCTTCGACATGTTTTTTTTTTAATTTAGCCCCGAACGGTCCAGACTTTTATACAGTTGCCATATTTAGTTGATTTTAAGTCTTGGCCCCATAAAAGACGAATTTTTCGGTGAAATATGACACAGTGACTTATGTTAGGCTTTACGACATCCTTGTCTTATATGATTCAGATTGGTCTACATTTGGATTTAGCTGCCAAGAGAACAATATTTTGTTTTACAAAATTGAACAGTGACCGGTATTTATCGGACCACCTAATGTCCGTAGCGAATTTGGTCTAAATCGGACCATATTTCGATAAAGCCGCTATGGGTGCATATATTATGGTGGATTATGACGAAAGGTGGTTTACATCCGTACCCGAGGTGGTGGGTATCTAAAGTTCGGCGCGGTCGAACTTTTTCACTTGGTTTACTTGTTTTTAAGGCATTTGCTAACGTATTTATCAACCTATTTTATCAACATTTCGCATTACGATTTTTTCTATAATTCCTACAATATGTCCGCATTTTGGTCGAAATTCTGCATTTCAAATTTCGGTGACTCAGTTTCGATGACTTAACTTGCCTACCCAATGTGGTGTAGGGTATGAAAACGTCGGCTTTGTCCGACTTTAGGCCGTCCTTACTTATTTGCATGTTTTTATACCCTCCACCATAGGATGGGGGTATACTAATTTCGTCATTCTGTTTGTAACTCCTCGAAATATTCGTCTAAGACTCCATAAATTCTTGATCGACATGAAATTTTAAGTCGATCTAGCTAGGCTGAAATTTTGCATTAAGTGTTCCTTTATGAATTCACATAACTGTACCTGATATAGCTATCGAATAAACCGATCTGGGATCTTGACTTCTTGAGCCTCTAGAGGGCGCAATTATTATCCAATTTGGCTGAAATTTTGAACAACGGCTTTTCCCATAACCTTCAACATACGTGTTAAATATTGTTCGAATCGGTCTTTAGCCTGATACAGCTCCCATATAAGCCGATCTCTCGATTTTACTTCTTGAGCCCCTAAAGGGCGCAGTTCTTATTCGATTTGGCTGAAATTACCCAAATTATCCAACGAGTTCAATTATGGTCCGAATCGGGCCATAACTAGCTATAGCTTCAATAGCATAGCAATTCTTATCTTTTATCCTTTGTTTGCCTAAAAAGAGATACCGGGAAAAGAACTCGACAAATGCAATCCATGGTGGAGGGTATATAAGATTCGGCCCGGCCGAACATGCTTTTACTTGTTTAAATTTAAAATTTTTTAAATTTTAATTTTTTATAAATCTCTTTTCTTACCCTATTCCCATTTTCCTACCATAGGCGAAGATTTAGAAGCAACAACTTAACAGATAGGCGGCCAGGTGTTGCTTGAATATAAAATTCTTGATCAAATTAAGATGTTTTTCCCAAAGTCATTTCCGAATTTATTTTTATTTTATGCGCCTCCGTTTATCTTTTAATTTTTTTCACAAAAATATTGCTACCTAATTAAAACAAATTTTAAATATTTTTGAAAGTACCAAACGCATAAATCTTATGATTTTCACATTGAACTATCAAAGCTAGCCAACCTAACTTAAGCTAAAACTGAGAAAAAAATTTATTCAAACAAAAACAAAACGCAACGAACTAAAATTGGTTTCGGAAGCGAATCGATTTTAATATAAAAGACAAACTATGGCAAGAAGTAGACATCACAACTTGATTAACAGTTCCGTTGATTGTTTCAAGAAGCGTTACTACCATCAACATGGTAAGAATACATGTAGGCTTTTTTGTTATCAATCGATTTTAAATTGCTTCCTCTATGTTTTATTTTTTTTTTGTTTTGGTTTACAGAAATTCCTGATTTTGTCTTTGGCTTTGGTTGGCTGTGTTGTAGCTGACGTTTCGGAGTTGTCAGGCTATGATTATCACGCCCCAGCTGCTGCACCTGCACCTGCCCAAAGCTACTCGGCTCCTGCTCAAAGTTACTCGGCTCCTGCTCAAAGCTACTCCGCTCCAGCTGCTGCTCAAAGCTACTCTGCTCCAGCTGCTGCTCCTTCCAACAGCTACATCCCTCCTGCAGCTTCTGCTCCAGCTCCAAGCTACTCTGCCCCAGCTCCTTCTCAATCTTATGCTGCCCCAGCTGCTGCTGCCCAAAGCTACTCTGCCCCAGCTCAAAGCTACTCTGCCCCAGCCCCAGCTCCTGCTCAAAGCTACTCCGCCCCTGCTGCTGCTCCTTCTAACAGCTACATCCCACCTGCAGCTTCTGCCCCAGCTCCCAGCTACTCTGCCCCAGCTCCAAGCTACTCTGCCCCAGCTCCAGCTCAAAGCTACTCTGCCCCAGCTCCAGCTCAAAGCTACTCTGCCCCAGCTGCTGCTGCTCAAAGCTACTCCGCCCCAGCTGCTGCTCCTTCCAACAGCTACATCCCCCCTGCAGCTTCTGCTCCCGCTCAAAGCTACTCTGCCCCAGCTGCTAGCCAAAGCTACTCCGCCCCAGCTGCTGTCCAAAGTTACTCTGCCCCAGCTGCTGCTGCCCAAAGCTACTCTGCCCCAGCTGCTGCCCCATCCAGCGAATATCTCCCACCCCAAGCTGCTGCCTCTGCCCCAGTTGCTGATTTCGGTGATGATGGTTACCGCTACAAGACTCAACGTCGTCGTGTCTTCCGTCAACGTTTCTAAATGGAGAACGACCATTTTTAAGACTGTTACAAAGTTGTTGTTACATTAATAGTTAATGAAAGAATATAAAATAAACGAATTAAAAAAAAAAAAAAAACATAATGCGTTTGTCACACTCATTGATGGGGCAAGGTTTACTAAGAATCTTCTAATCTATAAAAAAAAACAGGTTTAAGATGACTTTAGAATCATTATATATTTGAATATTTAAATTGGAAAAATGCTTCCGGTTACATGTTGTAGCCAAGCATTCGGCACAAAGCATCCATTGTATTTTTTAAAAATTTTATAATTCAATGCCATGGCAGCAAATTCTTTGTTCCGGATTAACCCAGTGGAATGCTTCTTGGCCATGGACTGGCGCTTCAGTGTATTAGTTTTGCCCTGTCTTCATCATGGGATAAGCCCACCTCAGAGTACTTGCCCTAAACGCTTCTGATCCATGCCGTATTTGCCAGAACCGCCTCTATCATAGAGGGGTAAGTGGTGCATAGAGTGGGTGCTTTTCCAATCGATATCTGTTTTGATGACCTTACAGTCATACTGGCTATGTTAGCACAACACCAACATAGTCAGCAGAGGGTTACAAGTGTAGATGTCATTGCCCTCGGCATATTCGACGTCAAACTTTGTGACCCACAGCCATCTCCCGCGCGGCAGTACAGGCATGCAGCAGAAGCACCACATACCACCTCACATTGTAATTTCGATGAGGTAGGACTTTAGGAGTCGAAAAATTTTAATGGTCATAGCGATACAGAAGACAATGCTGACATCTGCAGCTGGCACAGTTGTCATCAAATGCTGCCTGACGCCCCCACAGGAAGTCGAGAAAGCGAACTGGCTTTCATGATACCACCTACCGTGCTGTATACACCTATGTACTAGGTTAGGTTAGGTAAGGTTGAAAAAAGGGTGCAGATATTAATCCGCCCCATGCCTCTATGGACATACACCTAAGCCAATAATTGACTTGTTGTGCGCTCTAAAAACTATAAAGGAACCTCTATAAAGAAAATTTTACGTTAGGAATTCCTTGCTGCTCAGAAAATCCTTGTTTTCAAAACCACTCCCCTAAGTTGATTCATATCTGGTATTGTGTCTCCACCTAAGTGCCGGTATCTGTTAGACGCGATAGCCAGTCAATGACAAGGGAAATGCTCCAACGTCTCATCATCTTCCCCGCATGCCCTACACATGCTATCACTTGCCGCACCGATTTTACATAAGTGAGCTCGTAGTCCTATGTGTCCCATTATGATACCAATAGCTATACTGACCTCCTTCTTGCTTCCTTTCAGTAAAAGCCTAGTCTTCTAGCGATCTGAATACCCCCATAGGATTTAAGCATGCGTATTCGTCGCCCACTCCCTTAACTCGGGCTGCGTCGTCCCGAAAAGCTTCGGGTTAACCAAGTTTAATGACAACAGTCCTCTGGCCTTCACCGCCAAATCGTCAGCACTCTCATTTCCCCTTACTCCGATATGGACCGGCACCCAAACGGTGCGGATTTTGCCATCCTCACAGAAGACGTTAATCTCTTTCTTACACTGCAAGGCTGTTCGTGATCTTACCATCCTGGTTGTTATTGCCCTTATGGCAATTTTACTGTCGACAAAGATGTTCACACTCGACGTCCTCGCATTAGCACCACACCACTTCAAGCATTCCGTGATCGCCCAGATCTCCGCCTGAAGGACCGTATTATGGTCAGGCAGTCTAAAACTGATCTCAGTCCCTGGGTTCTCAATGTAAACCACCAGGCCCACTCTCTCCTTCAGGTTTGATCCATCCGTGTAACATGATCTTCTAGATGGCAAACTAGGGTTCCGCCAATCCAAGACTGTGCCAATGGCAGCAATGCCTCGCACTCGACTTCAAGGTTCATCTCAGGTATCCGATCGGAAACCTCTTCCCTTCCTACCAGGTTTCCTATCGTCGCCTCGATTACACCGCGATGGCATGAGCTGCTCCCATCCTCAATCCATTCTCCCATCGCTTTAAGTCTCATAGTCGCAGTGGCGGCCTCACACTTAATCTGTATGTCAATGGGTCGGATATCTAGAGTAGTCTTCAGTGCCCTAGTGGGCGTGGTTCTCATCGCTACGCCTATGCCAAGACAGCATGTTGTCTGAACCTGTTGTATGGTCCTTATGTTGCACTTTTTCTCCATAGCAATCCACCAAACTAATGAGGCGTAAGTAAGTATTGATCTAATCACGCTCCTGTAGAGCCAGTGGACTATCCTCGGATTTAGGCCCCATTTCGAGCCAACGGCCCGTCTCAATAGTGCCCAACATCTGTGAGCCTTCTCAGTACGCCCCTGAATGTGACGCTTCCAATTCAGTTTCCTGTCCAAGATCGCACCTAAGTATTTGACCTTGTCAGATATTGAAATCGTCTCATTGAGGAAACGTGGTGCGTTAAATTGGCCCATCTTCGTCTTCCTCATGAACAGGCATATTTCAGTTTTCTCTGGGTTAACATTGAGACCTCTGGGTCTAGCCCAGTCATTTGCCATATGCAAGACCCTTTCGGCCTTTCTGCATAGCTCGTTCATATCCTTATCCCTTAGGAGTATTATAACATCGTCTGCGTAGCAGACGGGTTCAAATCCCTCCTCAGTCAGCAGGTCATTTATGGTGGTCACCCATAGGAGTGGCGATAAAATGCCCCCCTGTGGCTTGCCTTGGGCCACTCTCTCCCTTTTATTTATACCATGGGACACACAATTTATCCATCTGCATATGGCTTATCCAGTCTCTAAGGATCAGGTCCACCCGGTACTGGTCTAAGGATTGGATCAGTGTGTCTGTCTGTACATTGTTAAAAGCCCCCTCGATGTCAATGCATACCGCCAGGGTGTACTAACTACTACTAAATTTTCCATTAACATTCCACTAAAGAACAGGGGATACTTCTTTCATATCAATGAATGCAGTCCGATTAAAGTTTTAGCTCAATGATAAGGGATCTCCTTTTCTATGCCGATTCCGAACGGAGTACCGCATATCGACACCACTCGGTAGAGAAGTTTTAACACGGCAGGATACCTCACAAATTTAGCAGCACTGGTAAGGGGATAAACACCGCTGAAATTTGTATACCCTACACCACCACTGTGGTACAAGGTATTATAACTTTGTGCACTTGTTTGCAACGCTAAGAAGGAGAAGATAATTATACCGATCGGCTTAGAATCACTTTCTGATTCGATTTAGCTATGTCCGTCTGTCCGTTGTCCATCTGTCTCTTTGTCCATGCTTTTTTGTGATCAACGTATAGGTCGCATTTGTTGTCCCTTTTTTGGTCCAAGGATGAAATGGCCTTCATCCTTAGACCAAAAAATGTTGTTGCATAAAATCGGATCAGGTTAAGATACAGCCCCCATGTATATCTTTGCCGTAGGCTCGGTGGTGTAGGGTATTATATAGTCGGCTCGGCCAGACTCATTTTTTTCCTTACTGGTTTACTTAACCTCTGCGCCACGGTAGCCTCCGACCTATGTGGTTTGCGCTTAACGCTAGTGACCCCTAAAAATTGTTTGTTGTTGTTCTAGCCACACCTTCAATTATCTCATTGACTTAAGGTTTTAATCTTTCACACAGTACGCTCGAGAGTACCTTGTATGTGATAGGGTGGAGACTTATTCCTCTGTAGTTGGCACATTCCGTCTTGTCTCCTTTCTTGTGTACGGGACATATTATGCTGAGGTTCCAATCATCGGGTATGCTTTCTTCTTGCCAGATTGCGTAGATAAGCTGATGCATATGCCTTATCAGCGTGTCGCCTCCAGTCTTAAATAGTTCAGCGGGTAACCCGTCGGTTCCTGCTGCTTTGTTGTTCTTTCGTCGGGTTACTGCTACTTGGACTTATATACCATCATCAGGGATTGGTTCTGCGGTACCCTCTTCGCCGCCAATGTCGGACACTAGCAGTTGGGTAAAATGTTCTTTCCATATCTTCAGCATGCTATCTGTGTCAGTCACCAGATTTCCTTCTTTGTCTCTGCAGGAGGATGTACCTGCACTAAAGCCATCGGTTTGATGTTTAATTCTTTGGTAGAATTTCCGGACTTCATTCTCCATGTCTTCTGTACATCTCAATTCGCTCACACTCACGTCTTTCCATTTCCTTTTTCTTTCTGTGGAATAGACGTTTCTCCCCCTCTCCTTTTCTCACGATACCTCTCCTTCATCTGGCGCGTTGTTCCTGATTGCAGGGTTACTCTATATGCCGCCTTCTTGGCTTCAGTAGCATTTCGACACTCCTGGTTGTACCATGGGTTTCTTGGAGGAGGCTTCCGGTACCCAAGTACGGATTTCGCGGCATTTTCCATGGAGTGGTCCATAGTTTGCGCCATTATATCATCGGAACAAGGAGTGCATTCATCATGCAGTTGGGTCAGTCGAGTGGAGTATGCCGCTGTCATCTGTTGTGTTTGCAGCTTTTCAATGTCCAGCTTCCGTGCAGTGTCAGAGCGTACTTTCCTCGCCATGTTCAAACAGGTGCGAACCTTTGCGGCAACAAGGTAATGATCCAAATCTATATTCACTCTACGCGTCGATCGTACATCTAACACGCTGAATGAATGTCTTCCATCTATCACAACGTGATCAATTTGGTTCCTCGTGTTTTGATCGGGTGACAGCCATGTGGCTTTGTGAATATTTTTATGTTGAAATCTGGTGGTACTAACTACCTATCAGCCTCAACCCATTACTGGACGTTATCTCGTGGAGGCTTACCTTTCCGATTGTTGGACCAAAAATGTCTTTCTTCCCTATTTTCGCATTAAAATCTTCCAGAACGATTTTAATATCATGGGCGGGGCAGCGGTCATATTCTCTCTCTAAGCGCTCGTAGAAAATATCATTGGTCTGCTCGTCTTTGTCTTCCGTCGGGGCTTGGGTACAACTAAGGCTGGTGTTGAAGAATTTGGCTGTTATGCGGATTGTGGATAGCCTCTCATCCACCGGAGTAAAGCTGGAGACAAGGTGTTTCAATCTCCGACTAACCACAAATCCACAGCCAAATTCATGCCACGTGGTATGGCAGCTATAGTGTAGTTCGTCACCATTTGGTTTTGTAGTGACGCTATTCCCAGTTCATCGCACTTCCTGTAAGGAGGTAATATCTGCTTTGTAGTACTCTAATACATCCGCCAGCGCGTATACTGCACCATCTCTATAAAGAGTGCGGACATTCCAGGTGCAGATTCGCAAATCATGGCCCTTTTTTCGTTTGCATGGATCGTCAACGTTGGGGGGTCCGTTTTAACTATTCCTTTGTTTCTCATAGTAGTTCTCAGTTTTCCGGGGGCGGATTACTGGCCCAGCGCCCCAACCGCATGAGTTTTGTGGTTGGGGCTCTGGGCCACAACGGCTCGTTGTGGGGAGCCGTTTGCTCTAAGATCCGACGCTCGTCGCCAGCCGCCCCTAACCTGGGAACAGACGCTGATGTGGGCCATTGGTTATTTGAAGGCGCCAATAACTCGCCTTGTCATCTCGAGTATCGTTGGCACTCAGTATTTAATTAAGAGCCAGTGCTGACTGCCCGTGGCCGCATTTGCAGCTACTCTGCATAAAAACGGAGCTTTCCACCATCCGCAACCTGTGGACGCGCCCGGTAGCTTTCAGCTAAGCTTCCCGTGATAACGATGATACCAAAACACTACGTGCAAAATTCAATCAAATCGGATAAGAATTGCGCGCTCTAGACGCTCAAGAAGTCAAGACCCAAAATCGCTGTATATGGCAGCTATTGGGTTGCCCAAATATATCAAAACATGGACCATGGACATTTACAATCCCAACCGACCTACACTAATAAAAAGCTTTTTGCAAAATTTCAAAAGTTTCCTTCAAAAGTTAGCGTGCTGTCGACATACGGGCGGACATGGCTAGATCGACTTAAAATGACATGAGGATCTAGAATATATATACTGTATGGGGTCTCCGAAGCATATTTCGAGGTGTTACAATCAGAATGACGAAATTAGTATACCCCCATCCTATGGTGGAGGGGTTATACCCTAACAACATGTTCTACAAAATTTAAAGCAGAAACAGAATATGGGGACTAGATATGTGTCCAGGTTTCATTTTCTGCCATTTTCTCAAAAAAAAAGTTTTTTTTTTTCAAATTTCAAGACGTCCATGGCCTTAATGAAAGCCTTTAACAAATCCCAAATCACGTTTCGTGGTTCCATTCATCCGATAGCTGCGTTTCTGCGAAATTCTACAAAATGTAAAGCAGAAACCGGAAGCATGGGCGCAACAAAAAGATTTAAATTTCGTCTTATCGAATTATCTTACAACGATCTAACGACATTTATTTGAATCATCCATAACAATTCATAACAAGTTTTTGCATACAAAGTGATTTTCAACATAAAATGTTTCCCCTATTAAATAACCACATATGAAAAGGTTTTGTTTTGTGATTTTTATACCCTTCACCATAGGATGGGGGTATACTAATATCGTCATTCTGTTTGTAACTCCTCGAAATATTCGTCTAAGACCCCATAAAGTATTGGGTTGCCCAAAATGTAATTGCGGATTTTTCATATAGTCGGCGTTGACAAATTTTTTCACAGCTTGTGACTCTGTAATTGGATTCTTTCTTCTGTCAGTTATCAGCTGTTACTTTTAGCTTGCTTTAGAAAAAAAGTGTAAAAAAGTATATTTGATTAAAGTTCATTCTAAGTTTTATTAAAAATGCATTTACTTCCCTTTTTTTAAAAAAAATCCGCAATTACTTTTTGGGCAACCCAATATATACAATATATTCTTGATCGTCATGATATTTTAAGTCGAACTAGCCATGTCCGTCCGTCCGTCCGTCTGTCTGTAGAAAGCACGCTAACTTTCGAAGGTGTAAAGCTAGCCGCTTGAAATTTTGCACAAACACTTCTTATTAGTGTAGGTCGGTTGGGATTGTAAATGGGCCAAATGGGTCCATGTTTTGATATAGCTGCCTTATAAAGCGATCTGGGATCTTGACTTTTTGAGCCGTTACAAGGCACAATTCTTATCCGATTTGGCTGAAATTTTGCATGAGGTGTTTTATTAAGACTTCCAATAACTGTGCTGAATATAGTTTAAATCGGTCTATAACCTCATATAGCTGCCATATAAACCGATCTGGGGTCTTGACTTCTTGAGCCTCTACAGGGAGCAATTCCTATCCGATATGGCTGAAATATTGCATTACGTGTTTTGTTATGCCTTCGCACAACTGTATTAAGAATGGTTCAAATCGGTCCATAACCTGATATAGCTGTCATATAAACCGATCTGGGGTCTTGACTTCTTGAGCCACTAGAGGGCGCAATTATTATACAATTTAGCTGAAATTTTTTACAACGGCTTCTCCCATGTCCCTCCGTCCGTCTGTCTGTCGAAAGCTTGCTGACTTTCGAAGGAGTAAAGCTAGCCGCTTGAAATTTTGCACAAATACTTCTTATTAGTGTAGGTCAGTTGGGATTGTAACTGGGCTATATCGGTCCACTTTTCGATATAGCTGCCACATAAACCGATCTGGGATCTTGATTTTGTGAGCCGCTAGAAGGCACAACTCTTATCCGATTTGGCTGAAATTTTTCATGAGGTGTTTTATTATGACTTCCAATAACTGTGCTGAATATAGTTTAAATCGGTCTATAACCTGATATAGCTGCCATATAAACCGATCTGGGGTCTTGACTTCTTGAGCTACTAGAGGGCGCAATATTATCCGATTTGGCTGAAATTTTTCATGAGGTGTTTTATTATGACTTCCAATAACTGTGCTGAATATAGTTTAAATCGGTCTATAACCTGATATAGCTGCCATATAAACCGATCTGGGGTCTTGACTTCTTAAGCCTCTACAGGGAGCAATTCCTATCCGATTTGGCTGAAATATTGCATGACGTTTTTTGTTATGACTTCCCACAACTGTATTAAGAATGGTTCAAATCTGTCCATAACCTGATATAGCCTCTATATAAACCGATCTGGGGTCTTGACTTCTTGAGCCACTAGAGGGCGCAATTATTATCCGATTTAGCTGAAATTTTGCATGAGGTGTTTTGTTATGACTTTCAACAACTGTGCTGAGTATGGTTTAAATCGGTCTATAACCTGATATAGCTGCCATATAAACCGATCTGGGGTCTTGACTTCTTGAGCCACTAGAGGGCGCAATTATTATCCGATTTAGCTGAATTTTGCATGACGTGTTTTGTTATGACTCCCCACAACTGTATTAAGAATGGTTCAAATTGGTCCATAACCTGATATAGCTGCCATATAAACCGATCTGGGGTCTTGACTTCTTGAGCCACTAGAGGGCGCAATTATTATCCGATTTAGCTGAAATGTTGTACAATGGCTTCTCTCATGACCTTTAACACACGTGTCGAATATGGCATAAATCGGTTGATAGCCTAATGCAGCTCCCCCATAAACCGATCTCCCTATTTTACTTCTTCAGCCCTTAAAGTGCGCAATTCTTACTAGATTTGGCTGAAATTTTACACAATGACTTCTGCTATGGTCTCCAATATTCAGTTTAATTATGATCCGAAATGAACCATAACTTGTTTTAGTTTATTTTATATCATTTGGTACATATTATTGTAGTATAACAACAAGTTTAACACAGTCTTTTGGAAAAGGTCCCATAACATTTACAAACGTTGACGGAAGACGCGACGACGTTGAGTCTTGTAACGGTAACCATCATCACCGAAATCAGCAGTGGGAGCAGAAGCAGCAGCTTGGGGTGGGAGATAGTTGCTAGATGGGGCAGCAGCAGGGGCAGAGTAGCTTTGGGCAGCAGCAGCTGGGGCAGCATAAGATTGAGAAGGAGCTGGGGCAGAGTAGCTTGGAGCTGGTGCAGAAGCTGCAGGAGGAATGTAGCTATTGGAAGGAGCAGCAGCAGGGGCGGAGTAGCTTGGGGCACCAGCAGCTGGGGCAGCATAAGATTGAGAAGGAGCTGGGGCAGAGAAGCTTGGAGCTGGGCCAGAAGCTGCAGGAGGGATGTAGCTGTTGGAAGGAGCAGCAGCTGGGGCAGAGTAGCTTTGGACAGCTGGGGCTGGGGCAGAGTAGCTTTGAACAGGAGCTGAGGCAGCTACACCATGAGAGCTGCTGTAGCCATTGGCACCTCCAAAGTCTCCATGATCATGGGAGGCAGCTGGAGCATTGTAGCTAGGTGCTGGGGCAGAAGCTGCAGGAGGAATGTAGCTGTTGGCAGGAGCAGCAGCTGGGGCAGAGTAGCTTTGGGCAGCGGCGGGAGCAGAGTAACTTTGAGCAGCTGGGGCAGCATAGCTTTGAGCAGGAGCTGAGGCAGCTACACCATGAGAGCTGCTATAGCCATTGGAACCTCCAAAGTCTCCATGATCATGAGAGGCAGCTGGAGCATGATAGTCATAGCCCGAAAGCTCAGAGACATCAGCTACAACACAGCCAACCAAAGCCAAGGACAAAATAAGGAATTTCTGTGTAATATAAAACAAGGAAATAATGTACGACTATATTGAAATGCTCATCGAAAAGGGTTTAAAGGTTTAAGTTTCTTACCATGATGATTGGATTTTGCTTATGCGTTTCCCAAAGCAAACGATAGAACAGTTAATTAAGTTGTGATATCGTACTCTTGCGATAGTTTGTCTTTTTATATAACTCCATTCGCTACCGGCTTCAAACAAAATGCCTTGTGTTTGTTTTTTTATTATATTATTATATATTTTTTTTTTTGGGTTTTATTTAGTTTGATGTCTCAATGCAAACCAAAGATTTATGAGCTTTGATACATTCACTTGTATAGTTTTTTTGTATCTTAAGGGAAAATGAATGAACTTGAATCAAAACCAAACAATCACAATTATATTTTAAAAGAAGGGAAAGTGCAAGACCTTTTTTTGAAGATAGTTGCAAAGGGAGTACTTATCGTCTTTCTATTTCTCAATGAAAAGAATTCTTTTCAGTAAATTTCAATATTTGGGTGGATTTGGATTTAAACTGTGTCAAACATTATGGTAATTTTGATTGGGCCAATTAGGAATATGGTTATAACGATTATGGAAATAAGAAAATTGTAAGGCGGAGAAACATTGCTAGAAGTAAATTAAGTAACCGGGATTAACGGAGTCTTACAACGAAAAGTCTAGAAAATGTTCATGTGCCATTATGTATAGGGTTGCCCAAAAAGTAACTGCGGATTTTTCAAATAGTCGGCGTTGACAAATTTTTTCACAGCTTGTGACTTGCATTCTTTCTTCTGTCAGTTATCAGCTGTTACTTTCAACTTGCTTTAGAAAAAAAGTGTAAAAAAAGTATATTTGATTAAAGTTCATTCTAAGTTTTATTAAAAATGCATTTACTTTCATTTAAAAAATCCGCAATTACTTTTTGGGCAACCCAATAGTATATCTCTAAGAGATATATTTTAGGAAACTCTACGTGCAACAGCGACGTGGGCTACCGAAAGCGGTCTAGGTATAAGTCCGCGCAAAGCAAAAGTAGTTCTCTTCAGCAGAAGATTCAAGTTGCCTACAATGGCACCTGTCTCCTTGGTAGGAAAGAAAGCGCAAAATACCTGGGCGTTTTGTTGGACAAGAAATTGAACTTCAAATCCAACATTTTGGAAAGGGCAAGAAAGGCCACTCTTGACCTATACACCTGCAAGAGAGTCATTGGCAAAAGTTGGGTGTTTAGACCGCGTGTCATGCAATGGGTATATACTGCAGTTGTTAGACCTATAATGATATATGGTGTTGTGGTCTGGTGGACGGTGCTTCAAAAGTCCACCTGGATCCAAAAGATGGCTTGTTTGTGCATCACAGCCGCACTGAGGCCCACACCATCTGATGCACTGAATTTAATGCTACATCGAATGCCTCCGGACATTGTGGCTAAACAAATTGCTGCGACCACTGCCGTGAGGTTAAGGGAGCTTTCTCTTTGATCATATGGCGGCTATGGACACTGTGTTATCCTTGATACAATATCTGATGTTCCAGGCAGCGTGGATTACACCCTACCTGAGCCGTTTTTTGATAAAAAGTACTGTACCACTATTCCTGATAGAATCGATTGCAACTACGATATCCCTGGTAATAAAAGTTACATAGACTTCAACATGGATGGTTCCAAACTAGACCACCAGGTGGGCTTTGGGGTGTACTCTAAAGATGTAGAACTGGTCATAATGTAAAGATTACCCGACCACTGCAGTGTGTATCAAGCGGAGATCCATGCAATTAAGGAAGTGTTGGAAGGGCTAAGATAAAATGTCACAACGACGTTTGGCATAAATACCTACTCAGACAGCCAGGAATCCCTGAAGAACGTATTTTTTCGAATGTCGCAGATCTCTCAGTGAGATGGCTGAACAGTTCAAAATTCACCTGTTCTGGGTGCCGAACCACAGAGATATCACAGGGAATTGTAAAATGGAAGAGCTTGTGAGACTAGAAACTACCTTACACATTCCAGGGATACTGAAATCTGTGGGTATGCCTCTAGCGACATGTAAGCTAAGTTTTCAGGTCCAGGACCGAAGGACAACGAATGACAGATGGTCACAAAGAGGGGACAGTGAGCATTCTAAAGCTATGTGACCTACTCAAGACTTGAAGAGGTCTACCGCTTTGCTGTCACTAGTTAGAACAGACGTCTCTGACATTGTGTCCGTCATGACAGGTCACTGACTAATCGGAAAACATGCTGACAGACTGAAGGTTGCCAGCAACGACTTTTGCAGAAGCTGTGGGGACATCGAAGAAGAAGAGACTATAGAACACCTTTTGTGTGTATGTCCTGCACTAGCAGTGAAAAGAAGTTCCACTTTAGGTTCTCATTTCTTTTGAGAAACTGTCTGATATAGTGGATGTGAACATTCGCAAGTTGTTGGGCTTTTTAAAGCAATCTATTGGGTTGCCCAAAAAGTAATTGCGGATTTTTTAAAAGAAAGTAAATGCATTTTTAATAAAGCTTAGAATGAACTTTAATCAAATATACATTTTTTACACTTTTTTTCTAAAGCAAGCTAAAAGTAACAGATGATAACTGACAGAAGAAAAAAAAATTTATCAACGCTGACTATATGAAAAATCCGCAATTACTTTTTGGGCAACCCAATAGATGTTACAAAGGTAGGAACAAGATGGCATCTTCCTTCTTCTGTTCCTGCGGTATCATAATGGACGAAAACGTCTAAGTGAGTCTGATGGAGGCCACCGTAGCGCAGAGGTTAGCATGTCCCCCTATGACGCTTAACGCCTGGGTTCGAATCCTGGCGAGACCATCAGAAAAAATTGTCAGTGATGGTTTTTCCCTTCTAATGCTGGCAACATTTCTGAGGTACTATGCCATGTAAAACTTCTTTACAAAGAGGTGTCGCACTGCGACACGCCGTTCGGACTTGGCTATAAAAAGAAGGCCCCTTATCATTGAGCTTAAACTTGAATCGGACTGCACTCATTGATATGTGAGAAGTTTGCCCCTGTTCCTAAGGGGAATGTTCATGGGCAAAATTTGCAATTTGTGTCTGATGGCAGACTGTCACTTAAACTTAACCTAACCTAACCTAAATGCATTGTACAACGTGCACTCACTGAAATCCGAATCAATCTTTTCTTTTGCTTAAGGGCTCATTTTAAGCATTCACTCATCTCGTTACTTGGTGTCTTGTTATCTGTTTTACTCAGTTCTTATTTGTCTCTTACAGTGCTGTAGTGTTAAACGAAGAGTTCAGTTCTTGAAATACTCTATGCATGTTAGTGTGTCTTGAAAGCAGAAATTAATGGTTTTGAGCAGGTCTTTCTTATACACTAAATGGATGGTTCGAATCTAGATGACCAGTAGGGCTTTTATGTGATCTGGTCTAGACTTGAAAAGGTCTTTTGGGAAAGGGGTAGATCCCCAGACATTTGGTCCAGAAAGATGGTATCAATTTCGTGCTCTACTTTCCAGCACTTTTCATTGGAGCCACACATTGACATGGACATTATGCCTGATAAGGTGTGTTTTGGGGAGTGGGGTGGTTCCCCCAACACATAGCCTTGAATTTATAAAAGCATCGTGCTCTACTCTCAAATATCATTTATTTGAACACCATATTATCATTGACCCTAAAAATTGGATAGCGAATTCGTTTTCTAATCTCAAATACCTTTCATTTCTTATCCTTTTAGAAAAAGTCAGCAAATATGTTCGCTTTGGTGTATGGGCCCTAAAAACTATTAATTTGGAGCTCCACTCTCTTTAAGACCCAAGTTGTCATGGTGAGCAAATATGTCTTACTTGGGGGTTGTCATGGGTGTAGGACGTCCCTAAGTCAGTTAAACTAAGTAAGCAGTTTAGAAACAAGGCCACTTCTCGACAGACGAAGATTACACTGCACAAGACACTGACAATTACCCGTGCTGTTATATGTTTCTGAAGCATGGGTACTTGTGAAAGCAGATGAGGCAGTGCTTGGAGTGTTTGAGAGAAAGATTCTTCGTAAAATATATGGATCAGTTTGTGTTAATGGAGAATATAGGCGACGTATGATTACGCCCACAAACCTTCCATTTGAGCCCCATATTGCTATGGTCGTAAATGTTTCCTATTTGGTTCCACATTTAGATACCAGACTAGTATTTTACACCCAAATACCTTTTATTTGAGCCTCATATTGCCATGATTAGTAAATAAGTCCTGTTTAGAGGGTGTTTTGGGGGTGAACCCCCACAAACTAGATTCGTATTCTACCCGCAAATACTTTTCATTTGAGTCCCATATTGCAATGATCGGTAAACATTTTCGATTAAGAGGAGTTTTGGGCTGGTCCCCCATACACTCTGACAATGGGATATCAGATATGTTTTCTAATCTTAAATACTTTTAATTTGAGCTCCATATTGTTGTGATTGGTATATATTTGGAAGGATTTGGAGATGGGGCGGGCCCCTAATTACCTTATTTCGAACCGAACACTGATTTTGGTAAAAAAATTCAATGATTTGCAAGCGTTGCTCGTTAGTAAGTCTATTCATGATGAAATGTCAAAGCATACTGAGCATCTTTCTCTTTGACACCATGTCTGAAATCCCACGTGATCTGTCAAATACTAATGCATGAAAATCCTAACCTCAAAAAAATCACCCTTTATTACCGGCGATATCGTAATTCCAATCGATTCTATCAGGAATAGTGGAACAGTAATTTTTATCAAAAAGCGGCTCAGCTAGGGTGCAATCCACACTGCCTGAAACATCGGATATTGTATCAAGGATAACACAGTGTCCATAGCCGCCACATGACCAAAGAGAAAGCTCCCATAACCTCACGGTAATGGTCGCTGCAATTTGCCTGGCCACAATGTCCAGGGCCATTTGATGTAACATTAAATTCAGTGCATCAAATGGTGTCGTCCCCAGTGCTGCTGTGATGCACAAACAAACCATCCTTTTGATCCGGTTAACTATTGAACAGTAGGTGGACTTTTGAAGCGCATTCCACCAGATCACAACACCATATAGCGTTATGAGTCTGACAGTATATACCCAATGCATGCCGCGCGGTCAAAACCCAATGGCTCTCTGGCACATGTAAAGGGCAAAAGTTGCCTTTCTTGCCCTTTCCAAAATGTTGGATTTGAAGTTCAATTTCCTGTCCAGCAACACGCCCAGGTATTTTGCCCTTTTTGTAAATAGAAAAACTCCGAAACGATTTAAGAGAGATATCTGCACCCGGCATATTTATACCCTACACAACCACTGTGGTACAGGGTTTTATAGATTTGTGCATTTGTTTGCAACGCTAAGAAGGAGACGAGCTAGACCCATCGATAAATATACGGATCGGCTTAGAATCACTTTTTGATTCGCTTTAGCCATGTCTGTCTGTCTGTCTTTCCTTATACTCTTGTAATCAAGGTACAAGTCGCATTTATTGTCCGATTTTCACAAAAGTTTGTATAAGTCTCTTTTTTGATCCAAGGACGAACGCTATTGATTTTGATAAAAACCGGTTCAGATTTAGACATAGCTCCCATATATATGTATCGCCCGATTTGCACTTAATTGGCCGTAGTAACTACAATTTTCAACCGATCTGCACCAAATATGGCACGTATTGTTTTGTTACTAGTCTTAACATATCTGCAAAATTTCATCAAAATCGGTTCCGATTTAGATATAGCTCCCATATCTATGTATCGCCCGATTTGCAGTTAAATGGCCGTAATGACTACAGTTTTCAACCGATCTGCACAAAATTTGGCACTGATTGTTCTGCTACTGACCTTAACACATCTACAAGATTTCATCAAAATCGGTTCAGATTTAGATATAGCTCCCATATATATGCATCGCCCGATTTACGCTTAAATGGCCGTAGTAACTACAATTTTCAACCGATCTGCACAAAATTTGGCACGTATTGTTTTGTTACTAGTCTTAACATATCTGCAAAATTTCATCAAAATCGGTTCAGATTTAGATATAGCTCTCATATATATGTATCGCCCGATTTGCACTTAATTGGTCGTAATAATCAAAATTTTTAACCGATCGGCACAAAATTTGGCACGGATTATTCTGCTACTGACCTTATTACATCCGCAGGATTTCATCAAAATCGGTTCCGATTTAGATATAGCTCCCATATATATGTATCGCCCGATTTGCAGTTAAATGACTGTAATAAGCACAATTTGTAACCGACCTGCACAAAATTTGGCACGGATTGCTACTGACCTTAACAAATCTGCAAGATTTCTACAAAATCGGCTCAGATTTGGATATAGCTCCCATATATATGTATCGCCCGATTTCCACTTAAATAGCCGTATCAAGGACAATTTTCAACCGATCTGCACAAAATTTGGCACGGATTGTTCTGCTAACGACCTTATCACATCTGCAAGATTTCATCAAAATCGGTTCAGATTTAGATATAGCTCCCATATATATGCATCGACCGATTTGCAGTAAAATGGCTGTAATAAGCACAATTTGTAACCGATCGGCACAAAATTTGGCATGGAATGTTCTGCTACTGACCTTAACACATCTGCAAGATTTCATCAAAATCGGTTCAGATTTAGATATAGCTCCCATATATATGTTTCGCCCGATTTGCAGTTAAATGGCTATAATAAGCACAATTTGTAACCGATCTCCACAAAATTTGGCACGGATTATTCTGCTACTGACCTTAACACATCAGCAAGATTTCATCAAAATCGGTTCAGATTTAGATATAGCTCCCATATATATGTATCGCCCGATTTGCACTTAAATGTCCATAGTAGCTACAATTTTCAACCGATCAACACAAAATTTGGCAGGGATTGTTTTGCTAGACATATCTGCTAGACTTCATCAAAATCGGTTCAGATTTGGATATAGCTCCCATATATATGTATCGCCCGATTAACACTTATAAGGCTGTCATAAACACAATTTGTAACCGATCTCCACAAAATTTGGCACGGATTGTTTTGTTACTGATCTTAAAATATGTGCAAGATTTCATTAAAATCGGTTCAGATGTGGATGTTGCACCCATACATATTTATCGCCGGATTTGCACTTATATGGCTGTTTAATAGTCGCATTCTTCATGCAATTTGGTTTGCACTTTTCTAGCTTCCGTTCGGTGTAAGATCGTTGGCAGGCTTCGCTTAGACGGGTGCAAGTCTTTGATCGAAATCATGTTCGATATAGACTTTCCATCTATCACAACGAGAATGGTTTCCAATTTCTTGATTAAAACGCAGAGGGGCTTAAAGTCGGGTGCCAATGTTAAACTTTATCGATGATTTCTATCTTTCACGAAGTCATCAAGTCGCCCACCTATTCCTTCAATACAATGATATTGATTGTAATAATTTTATTGTAAATACAACATTAAATTCACATTAAATCATTTTATCACCCTTAGGATTTTTTTTTTTATTTCTTTAACAAAACGACAGATTATAAAAACACTTTAAAACAACAATGATAATCTTCGCTTAGAAACGTTTACGGTAGACGCGACGACGGATGGTCTTGTAGCGGTAGCCATCATCACCGAATTCAACAGTGGGAACTGGGGCAGAAGCAGCAGGGGGAATATAGCTGTTGGAGGGAGCTGAGTAAGAAGCTGGGGCAGAGTAGGAAGCTGGAGCAGTGTAGCTGCTGACTGGAGCAGAGGCAGCTGGAGGAATGTAGCTATTGGATGGAGCAGAGTAAGAAGCTGGGGCAGAATAGCTTTGAACTGGAGCAGAAGCAGCGGGAGGAATGTAGCTATTGGATGGAGCTGAGTAAGAAGCTGGGGCAGAATAGCTCTGGACTGGAGCAGAAGCAGCTGGAGGAATGTAGCTATTGGATGGAGCAGAGGCAGCTGGGGCAAACGAGGGGAAAGTGCTGGTGTAGCCACCTTCTCCGCCAAAATCACCATGCACATGAGAGGCAGCTGGAGCATGATAGTCATAGCCCAATTCGGAGACATCGGCCAAAGCGCCGGCAACCAAAGCCAAGGACAAAATAAGGAATTTCTAAAAGAAAGTCAACAAGTTTAAATATCCTCAGAGTACACCTTTCAAAAGCTTACCATTTTGAAAAGTTTGGTTTTGTTTTATTTCCCTGATGCTTTAAGCAGAACAGTTGAACAAATTGTGATATTATTCTGTGCAAATACTTTGCCTATTTATACCAATTTAAACTAATTGAAGTGATCTTCTTTGCTAGTTTCTTTGCGAGTTTAAGTTTCCAATTTCCAAAACTTTTATTGATGATTAGTTGATTTATGGCTGTTCATGTCTGTTAATCGATTTAACTCAAATGCAATTTTCCAAACGACGAACTTAGACATAAACAAAGTGTAACAACATTTAAAATCTATTCAAAATTGAACATGAATGAAAATTGCATTCTTTCAGCATGCTGACCACAACAAATGATGCACTGAAATCATTTCAGTTCAGTAGTTCTGTGGTGAATAGTATCCAACCAATGCGCATGAAGTGATTAATTAAGAAATTATAGATGTTTTACCAAATAAAAGCATTGTGGATGAGCAACTCTTCTTCCGCACTTTTTAATTTTAGCGCAAACTTTTTAAATGTTGGATGTGTAGGTCAATGTGTTTGAAGTTTTGGTCATAGACAATACTAGGTAGTAGCTGTTAGTTACTGCTTGGGTGCTTCAACTGTTGAAGTTAATGGTGTTGTTAGGGCACAGTGGTTTAGAATTCCCATATGTTGTACTAGGGAATTTTGAAAAATCTTATGTACAGCCAGTAAGGAAAGGGAAAAGTCGGGCGGATAGTCGGCTACCCTACACCTACCGTACAATTAAAAAATTCGGGCAATTGATATATGTATATGAGAGCTATATCTAAATTTGAACAGATCGTTTGAAAGTTGTTGTTACAACGGCCATTGAAGTGGAAATCGGGCGATACATATATATGGGAGCTATATCCAAATCTGAACCGATTTTGATGAAATCTTGCAGATATGTTTGGATCAGCAATGTTTGTGCAGATCGGTTGAAAATTTTAGTTACTGAAGCCATGTAAATGCAAATCGGGCGATACATATATATGGGAGCTATATCTAAATCTGAACCGATTTTGATGAAATCTTACAGATATATTAAAATCAGTAACAAAACAGTCCGTGCCAAATTTTCTGCAGATGGGATGAAAATTGTAGCTACTACGGCCATTTAAGTGCAAATTGGGCGATACATATATATGGGAGCTATATCTAAATCTGAACCGATTTTGATAAAATCTTGCAGATATATTAAGATCAGCATCAAAACAATCTGTGCCAAATTTTGTGCAGATCGGTTGAAAATTGTAGCTACTATGGCTATTTAAGTGCAAATCGGGCGATACATATATATGGGAGCTATATCTTAATCTGAACCGATTTTGATAAAATCTTGCAGATATATTAAGATCAGCATCAAAACAATCTGTGCCAAATTTTGTGCAGATCGGTTGAAAATTTTAGCTACTATGGCTATTTAAGTGCAAATCGGGCGATACATATATATGTGAGCTATATCCAAATCTGCACCGATTTTTATGAAATCTTGCAGATATGTTAAGATCAGCAACAAAACAATCTGTGCCAAATTTTGTGCAAATTTTGTTGAACATTTTAGTTACTACAGCCATTTAAATGCAAATCGGGCGATACATATATATGAGAGCTATATCTTAATCTGAACCGATTTTGATGAAATCTTGCAGATATATTAAGATCAGTAAGAAAACAATCCGCGCCAAATTTTGTGCAGATCGGTTGAATATTTTAGTTACTACAGCCATTTATATGCAAATCGTGCGATATATATATATGGGAGCTATATCTTAATCTGAACCGATTTTAATAAAATCTTGCATATATGTTAAGATCAGCAAGAAAACAATCCATGCCAAATTTTGTGTAGATCGGTTGCAAATTTTAGTTACAACAGCCATTTAAATGCAAATCGGGCAATACATATACATGGGAGCTATATCTAAATCTGAACCGATTTTAATAAAATCTTGCAGATATGTTAAGATCAGCAAGAAAACTATCCATGCCAAATTTTGTGCAGATCGGTTGAATATTTTAGTTACTACAGCCATTTAAATGCAAATCGTGCGATATATATATATATATGGGAGCTATATCTTAATCTGAACCGATTTTAATAAAATCTTGCATATATGTTAAGATCAGCGAGAAAACAATCCATGCCAAATTTTGTGCAGATCGGTTGAAAATTTTAGCTTCTACGTCCATTTAAGTGCAAATCGGGCGATACATATACATGGGAGCTATATCTAAATTTGAACCGATTTTAATAAAATCTTGCATATATGTTAAGATCAGCAAGAAAACAATCCATGCCAAATTTTGTGCAGATCGGTTGAAAATTGTAGCTGCTACGGCCATTTAAGTGCAAATCGGGCGATACATTTATATGGGAGCTATATCTTAATCTGAACCGATTTCGATGAAATCTTGCATATTTATTAAGATCAGCAACAAAACAATCCGTGCCAAATTTTGTGCAGATCGGTTGCAAATTGTATCTACTATGGCTATTTAAGTGCAAATCGGGCGATACATATATATGTGAGCTATATCCAAATTTGCACCGATTTTGATGAAATCTTGCAGATATGTTAAGATCAGCAACAAAACAATCTGTGCCAAATTGTATGCAGATCGGTAGAAAATTTTAGTTTCTACATACATTTAATGCAAATCGGGCGATACATATATATGGGAGCTATATCTAAATCTGAACCGATTTTTACCAAATGCCAATAGCGTTCGTCCTTGGGCCAAAAAAGTGACATGTTCAAAATTTCGCGATGATTGGATAACAAATACGACCTGCACTTTGATTACAAGAATATATGGACTCACAGACGGACATGGCTAAATTGAATCAGAAAGTGATTCTGAGTCGATCGGTATACTTATCAATGGGTCTAGCTCTTCTCCTTCTTAGCGCTGCAAACAAATGTACAAATCTATAATACCCTATACCACCTCTCGGCAGACGAAGATTACACTTTACAAGACACTGATACTACCCGTGCTGTTATATGGTTCTGAAGCATGGGTACTTGTGAAAGCAGATGAGGCAGTGCTTGGAGTATTTGAGAGAAAGATTCTTCGTAAAGTATATGGACCAGTTTGCGTTAATGGAGAATATAGGCGACGTATGAACCACGAGCTGTATGAGCTGTATGACGACGATAGCATAGTTACACGCATCAAAATACAATGGCTGCGTTGGCTAGGTCATGTTGTTAGAATGGATGGAGAAGCTCCAGCAAAGAAGTCTTTTGAAGGCAAACACGGTGGTACACGCAAACCGGGAAGACCAAAAGCCCGATGGAAAGATCAAGTTGTGGGAGACACTTCGAAACTTGCTGTCAGAAATTTTAGAATGAGCGCAGAAGATCGAAGCGCTTGGAACGCTATTCTACGTTCGGCTAGTGGAACAAATATTCTGTCGTAGCCAATTAAAGTAAAGTAAAGTAAGTACCACAGTGGTGGTGTAGGGTATAAAAAAAGACGGATAAACCATACAGAAAGGATACACGCGCAGATGGACATGCTTTTTATACCCTCCACCATAGGATGGGGGTTTACTAATTTCGTCATTCTGTTTGCAACACCTCAAAATATGCGTTAACGACCCCATGAAGTATATATATTCTTGATCGTCGTGACATTTTAGGTCGAACTAGCCATGTCCGTCCGTCTGTCTGTCGAAAGCACGCTAACTTTTGAAGGAGTAGAGATAGCCGCTTGAAATTTTGCACAAGTACTTCTTATTGGTGTAGGACGGTTGGGATTGTAAATGGGCCAAATCGGTCCATGTCTTGATATAGCTGCCATATCAACCGATCATGGGTCTTGACTTCTTGAGCTTTTAGAAGGCGGAATTCTCGTCCAATCTGAAATTTTGCACATAGTGTTTTGATATCACTTCCAACAACTGTGCGAAGTATGGTTCAAATCGGTCCATAACCTGATACAGCTGCCATATAAACCGATCTGGGATCTTTAGTTCTTGAGCCTATAGAGAGCGCAATTCTCATCCTATTTGGCACAAATTTTGTACAACGGCTTCTCCCATGGCCTTCAACATACGTGTGCAATATGGTATGGATCTATAGCTTGACACAGCTCCCACATAAACCGATCAACCGATTTTGCTTCTTGGGATTGTAAATGGGCCAAATCGGTCCATGTCTTGATATAGCTGCCATATAAACAGATTTTGGGTCTTGACTTCTTTAGAGCCTCCAGATGGCGCAATTCTCGTCCGATTTGATTGAAATTTTGCACGTGGTGTTTTGGTATCACTTCCAATAATTGTGCTAAGTATGACTCAAATCGGTTCATAACCTGGTATAGCTGTCATATAAACCGATCTTGGATCTTGACTTCTTGAGCCTCTAGAGGGGGCAATTTTTATCGGATTTGGCTGTAATTTTGCATGAGATGTTTTGTTATGACTTCCAACAACTATAATAAGTATGGTTCAAATCGGTCCACAACCTGGTATAGCTGCCATATAAACCAAACTTGGGTCTTGACTTCTTGAGCCTCTGGAGGGCGCAATTCTCGTCCAATTTAACTGAAATTTTGCAAGTGATGTTTTGGTATTGCTTTCAATAACTGTGCTAAGTATGATTCAAATCGGTTCATAATCTGGTATAGCTGCCATATAAAACGATCTTGGATCTTGACTTCTTGAGCCGCTTTAGGGGAGCAATTCTTATCGGATTTGGCTGTAATTTTGCATGAGGTGTTTTATTATGATTTCCAATAACTGTGCTAAGTATGGCGCAAATCGGTGCATAACCTGATATAGCTTCCATATAAACGAATCTGGGATCTTGACTTCTTGAGCCTCTAGAGGGCGCAATTCTTATCCGATTTGGCAGAAATTTTGTAGAACGGCTTCTCCCATGACCTTCAACATACTTTCCCAATATGGTCTGAATTGATCAATAGTGTGATACAGCTCCCATATAAACCAATCTCCCGATTTTGCTTCTTCAGCCCCAACAAGGCGCAATTCTTATCCGCATGGACTGAAATATTACACAATGGCTTCTAGGATGTTCAGCATTTAATTCATTTATGGTCCAAATCGGACTGTTACTTGATATAGCTCCAACAGTTATACAGTTCTTGTTCATTATTCCTTGTTTGCCTTAAAAAAATACCGGGAAAAGAACTCGACAAATGCGATCCATGGTGGTAGGTTCCCAAGATTCGGCCCGGCCGAACTTAGCACTCTCTTACTTGTTTTAATTTTTCATGCTTTCAAAGTTTCAGGCTAACTTCTTGCTCAAAACATCCCTGTGCATGGGGTAAAACTATTTAACAAAAACGTCACACTCATTTAAGGCAACAATCAATTAGTAACGTGTGTCAGCGCTTGCCAAGCATTTAAAAATGTTAGTTCTATATATTGTCTGAGTTAATTATTTTTGAGCGACTTTTTGTCATGACCTGTTACCCCAGAACCTCTTTGAACAGTGTTTGTTTAATGGCTTATTTAAATAAAGTGAATGGTTGGTTGGTTAGTTGGGTGATTAGATGCTTGGTCAGTGGCTAAGTAAAGAGGAATCTCTTCAAACACACTCACTGTGATATAACATTGAAGCATCACTTGGCTGAGGAAAAAACCACTGTGGAATATAATTAAAGTATTTCGACTATTTTCTTGACAGTATTTTTTTTCTATTTTCAGAAAATTTGAGATATAAATACACCAACTATTAGCGACAAACAATATCAAACTTTGTTTAGTTGTGCTCGAATAAGCAACAAAAAAAAATCACAACATCTTTCAACATGGTAAGAGTTTTAATTTAATTTTATTAATAAATCCTTTTAACTTTTTTCTATTATTTTATCATTTTTTAGAAATTCATCATCTTGTCTTTGGCTTTGTTCGCCGCCGCTATGGCTGATGTCTCCGAATTGAGCGGCTACGACTATCAAGCTCCAGCTGCCAGCCAAGTTCATGGTGATTTCAGCGGTGCCTCCGGCTATAGCAGCTCCCATAGCTATGCTGCCCCAGCTGCTTCTGCTCCAGCCAATACCTATATCCCCCCTGCAGCATCTGCTCCTGCCAGCAGTTATGCTGCTCCTCAATCCTTCGCCCCTGCCCCAGCTGCTTCTCAAAGTTATGCCGCCCCAGCTGCTTCTGCTCCAGCTAGCTCCTATATCCCTCCTGCAGCTTCTGCCCCTGCCAGCAGTTATGCTGCTCCCCAATCCTTCGCCCCAGCCCCAGCTCCTCAGTCTTTCGCTCCAGCCCCAGCTGCTTCTGCTCCTTCCAGCTCCTACATTCCCCCTGCTGCCTCTTCCCCTGTTGCCTCTGTTGACTTCGGTGATGATGGTTACCGTTACAAAACTCAACGTCGTCGCGTCTTCCGTCAACGTTTGTAAATGGAAGCATTTGTTGTTGTAGGCTTTTGTTGAACATATTAAAAAAAAATCTTTGATATATACAGCTTTTTATTCCAAGGGATATTCGGGGGAAATTCGTTGAGAGAGTGTAAAAATTAAACCCGAAGGAAATTATTTTAAATACGTTTGCAGTTTACCTACACCTGGACTCGATGGATTTCGATGCTAAAATATTTTGAGGAATCCCAAGGATAGACACGCAATGTATCACATGCCGACTGAATGTAATCGGGAAATAGATGCCTTGATGATATAATTTATAGGCAAACTTGTATCTGGTGTCAAGCCTCAAATATTTTTTCGAGTTAAAAGGGTTCTTGAGAATCTAGACGTAAATATTGGGTTGCCCAAAAAGTAATTGCGGATTTTTTAAAAGAAAGTAAATGCATTTTTAGTAAAACTTAGAATGAACTTTAATCAAATATACTTCTTTTACACGTTTTTTCTAAAGCAAGCTAAAAGTAACAGCTGATAACTGACAGAAGAAAGAATGCAATTAAGGAGTCACAAACTGTGAAAAAATTTATCAACGCCGACTATATGAAAAATCCGCAATTACTTTTTGGGCAACCCAATATTTACGTCTAGATTCTCAAGAACCCTTTTAACTCCACGAGTTCGAAAAAATATTTGAGGCTTGACACCAGATACAAGATAGGGATGACATATTAACACTTGTCTTACACAAGTGTTCTTCGACGCTCGCTCGTCTATTACGCAACCTTTTCAATCTTACCTACAGTGCGGGAGTCTTCCCGGAACGTTGGAAGGTTGCCAACGTTCAGACAATACCCAAGAAAGGTGAAGCAAACAACCCTGCGGCATATCGGCCAATTGCGATATGCTCCGCCCTCTCCAAGGTCATGAAGAGCATGATTAATCACCATCTTGTGAGGTATTTAGAGTCTAATGGCCTTCTTAGCGACCAACAGTATGGGTTCCGCAAAAATCGCGACCTCATGGCACTTCTGTCCGAACGTTGGAGTCGCTCGATCCGCTGACCCATTACGATCATCTTTGTCCATCAACGATGTAGATGTTGAGCAATCAGAAGCTCTTGATGTTCTGGCCATGAAAAAAAAAAAGTGATGTGCGTTGGGCTAAACATGTATTTGAAGTGTCGAAAGTAGCATTCAAGTGTTTAGGCTTCCTTAAACGGTGTAAGAATTACTTCACTCCGTCTGATCTTCTTAACATCTACACCACTTTCATAAGGCCGAAAATGGAGTACAACTCACATGTATGGGCTGGAGCTTCAAAATCATCCCTGGAGCTTCAAAATCATCCCTGGAGCTTCTGGACCGTGTACAGAGGAGAGCGATGGCGTCGATTGGGGACAGTGGGGTATCCAACTCTATTGCCTCCCTTCATCATCGTCGCAATGTGGGTTGTTTGGCGCTGTTCTATCAGTACTTTCATGGTGTGTGTTCGTCTGATATTCGTCTTCTTATTCCTGATGTAAGGACGTATGTCAGGGATACTAGACATTTCAGAAAATCACACCCGTTTGTTATTGATTGGCCAGCGGACCGCACCATGCATTATAGAGAGTTCGTATGTGGAATCGACTTCCGGCTAATGTTGTAACCACCAACTCTGACATCCAAAGATTTAAGACAAATGTCAATAAGCACTACATCCTTTTCCCCCCCTTCAATTCCTAATGTCCTATCGCCAACGCAATGCACTGCATTCATAGGGGACATCCCCTGCGTGTTGACTGGCAGAAAAAAAAACTGCTACGACCACTGAGGTTTTATTAAGGGTGGAGCAACGGTCAACTGATAGATCCGATTGCGACTTCAACACACCTGTTTTTTTATAAAATACTTTCGATAGAGTGACGATAGAGGTTTTGGGCTATATTTTAAGGAGTTAGATTTCCGCAAGAGCAAACATTTTTAAACTTAAAATTTGAGGGACATTCAAATAAGATTTTCAAAACTTACCTACCTCATTGAGTAAGTTTTTTGAAAAAAACGTAAAATGATTCCGAGCACTTACCTGTAAAGAAATAAAAATACAATACAATTAAAATTTCTTCTCTATGTTATAAAATATGTAAGACTCGAGAGCTTTTAGAAAAAAATTAATGCTTATAAGTTAGTTCAAATAAGGGCGTGGGCGACTTGTAACACTGTGGAGCAGCGAAACCGTCGGTAAGACGAACAAAATCCTGCGTGAAGATCCGGATCCTGAGAAGGCCATTGTTGAAAGAAAATAGGTATAAATTTCGGTATCCTAACGAGACATAAAGGACTACGAGCCCATTTATGCAAAATAGGTGCGGCAAGTAATAGCATGGTCAGGTCATGTGGGGAAGATGATGAGCCGTTGCACAGTGTTGCCAAATCGAAAAGTTTTGAAAATAATTCTGGAACTTTTGAACGGATAGAGATACATATACGAAACTTTACACAGCATTAATCGCATCTACATTTAGTCCCCTTTAAAATATATGAGAGAAAATAACGACAACTGGAAGAAAAAACAAGTAAAAGCGTGCTAAGTTCGGACGGGCCGAAACTTGGGAACCCACCACCATGGATTCTGCATAAATATGGGAGCTATATAGACCGATTTGGACCGTACTTAGCACAATACACTATGCGCACACTTTCAGTCAAATCGGACAAAAATTGCGGATTCGAGGGGCTCAGGAAGTCAAATCGGGAGATCGGTTTATATGGGAGCTTCATCAGGTTCTTGACCGATTTAGACAGTACTTAGCACAGTTGTTGAGTTGAGTCATAACAGAACACAGTTGAGTCATAACAGAACACAGTTGAGTCATAACAGAACACTATATGCAAAATTTCAAAAAAAATTCAAATTCAAAAAAAGGCTCAAGAAGTCAAATCGGGAAATACGAAAGCTTTATCGGGTTCTTGGCACACTTGTTGGAGGTCATAACAGAACATTATGTGCAAAATTTCAGCCAAATCAGATGAGAAGTAAGACTTCCAGGGGCTCACGAAGTCAAATCGGGAGATCGGTTTATATGGGAGCTATATCAGGTTATAGCTAGATTTAGATCAGAACACTATGTGCAAAATTTCAGCCAAATCGGTTAAAAATCGCGGCTTAAAACGCTCAAGAAGTCAAATCGGTAGATCGGTTTATAAGAAAGCTTTATCGGGTTCTTGGCACAGTTGTTGGAATTTATAACAGCTTCATGCAGCCAGATCGAGAGATCAGTTTATATGGGAGCTATATCAGGTTATAGACCCATTTGGACTGTACTTGGCAAAGTTCTTGGACAAAAATTGCGGCTTCTATGGGTTTATATGGGAGCTGCGTCCAAATCTGGAGCTATATCAATTTGTAGTCCGATTCGGACCATAAATGAATTGAATGCTGAACATTGTAGTAGTCATTGTGTAATATTTTAGTCCATTCGGATAAGAATTGCGCCTTGTAGAGGCTGAAGAAGCAAATTTGGGAGATCACGACATGCAAAATTACAGCCAAATCGGATTGATCAATAAATGCGCTTGCAGTGGCTCTAGGAGTGAAAATCGGGCGATATATATATATGAGCTACATCTAAATTTGAACCGATTTCTATGAAATTCACCAGTAATGTCGAAAGTTATAAGAAAATTCTTTCTTTCGAGAGAATTGGTCAACAAATGATCATTTTATTGCGGTTTTACTGCAAATCGGACGAACATATATATGGGAGCTGTATCCAAATCTGAACCGATTTTGTACAATTTCAATAGGCTTTGTCTCTAGGCCGAAAAACATGCCTGTGCCAAATTTGAAGACGATTGGAGGAAAATTACGATCTGTAGACAGACGGACATAGCTAAATCGAATCAGAGAGTGATTCTGAGTAGATCGGTATACTTATCAATGGGTCTATCTCTCTTCCTTTTGGGTGTTACGAATAAATGCACGAAGTAATAATACCCTGTACCACAGTAGTAGTGTAGGGTATAAAAAAAGCTGTCTCCTGTAAAATTTGAATTTTTTTGCTTACATCATTTCCATGGGAAATTATTAGCACACGTTTAGAGCCACTAAATCAAACATTTCGTCTACAGTGGGATGGTCGCTGTTAACCCTTGGTTTGGTACTAGGACTTGCAGACTTAAGGTAGTCGGGTCATTGGTGACCAGATTGACCATCATACCTATGGTCTCCAGAGTGTTTACCATTTTTTAAGGTTAACCCTAGTGAACGTGTGCCGAATCCTATCCTACTACCTCTTTATATCTTTTTGCCGTAAGATCTGTGTACATCTACAATATTTTCAGTAGGACTTAAACTACTATAACAAGATACTAACTTCTTTGCATGTGCTTGTTCATGTCATTCATTCATAAATTCATCTCAATTTTTTTTTTTTACAAAAATTATTTGCAACTTGGTTAACATGCCCTTCATCAGCATTAGAAAATTTGAAATTATCGCCTTAAGCCGTAGCATAAAAAACTAACACACTTTGAACACAGATAGACCCTCATTTCATATAAACTTAGGAGATACGAGTATAATGAACTTGTCCATAATATTGTCACATAGGCGGTAAATTTTAGGCGTTAACATAATTTTGTTAATTACTTGGGGTGCTAATGAAAATAGCGCAAAGATGCATGTATAAAAGAGAGCATAACATCACAATTTGACATCAATCATTCTCATAGCTAGGTTTTGATAAGTTACACAAAATGGTTAGTTCTGACTGAATATGGGCCTGTGAAAAGTGGATACAAACATTTATTTAATAATATTTTTCAGAATTCTTTGTTATTATCTTTGGCTTTAATTGCTGGTGTTGTGGCGGATGTTTCCCATTTGGGTTATCACTATCATGGGCCTAGTACACGTTCAATTCATGATGCTGTTGGCAGTGGCAGCTCATTCAATGATGGTCAAGGCGACATAAGTTTTGGTAGTACAGGTATGTTGGGAAGATCTGGAAAATCTGAAATCCAAAATCCTTTTTTTTATATCTTTTTTTTTTTTCTTCTTTTGAACTTCAGCCCAATCATCTGGCGTGAACCAACAACAATCTATACCTTACCACACCGTTCCAGTTTCTCAAGTGAACTATCAGCCTGAATATCACACTTCTTCGACTGCTCAACAGTTGCCCGTTTTCAATACCGCTGTGGTTAATCAGCCAGCTGCTGTTTACAATCAAGCTCCTGTTTATCAAACCGGTTATGTTGAGCAACCGGCATACACCACTTCCCAAACATCGGGTACTGAGTACCAATCTAGTCCTGTTTATCAATCTGCTCCTGTATATCAATCTAGTCCTGTATATGAATCTGCACCTGCTGCCTACCAACAGGCTTCTGTTTCCCAGCAGGCTCCTAGCTATCATACAGCTGCAGTCTCTCAACCATCTTTTACCATCACTCAATCAGCTCCTGCCTATGAAACAGCTGCAGTGCATCAATCAGCTCCCGTGTATCAACCTGCAGTGGGAAAACTTGACACTTCAATAATTTCCTCAGCTCCAGCTTATCAACAAACTCCTGTGTACCAGCAAACTGCTGTGTATCAAACAGCTCCCGTTTCTCAAAACACAGCTACATTTAGCCAAAATTTCCTTCCCTCGTCCGCTACGGCTTCATCAGTCTCCGATTCCTTTGCCGGCGTGTATGATAAAGGAGTTGTTGGCACAGATTTTGGCAATACCATTGATGGCAGCGAAGACAACTCGAATGGCTATCATTACGAAGACCCTCGTCTTCGTCGTGTCTATCGCCAAAGTGTTTAAGCGCAATGAAATTCCCTTATTATTTAATTGTTATAAATCCGCCAAAACAAACACAAATTTTGTTAAATAATTTAAGAGCATATTAAATTGGTTTTTTTTTCGCCGAAAAAAGACTCGTGTACTGCATTGCTTTCATTTAAATTCACTTTGGTGAGTATTATGTCACCCAAAACAACTGGAATTGAAATGGGGCTTGAATGTTTGCTTTTTCAGATAAATTCTACAGTTGTTAATTTACTGCTATTAATTATTATTTTATATTAGTCACCAATAGACCAGAAAGCCAGCTAGCCACTCCGACGACCGGTTTTAAATACTCGCTATATATAAATATTTTTTTTTTAGTTGAACGATATTCGATAATTGAATGAATTAATTGATGCTAATTGAATTGCATAAAGAGTGAGACAAAATCATTTTTTAGTAATGTGAATATTAACCAATTTAAAGAATTTTCGTCTTCTTCTACAAACTAAAATCCAGTAAAAATATTGGGTTGCCCAAAAAGTAATTGCGGATTTTTTTAAAAGAAAATAAATGCATTTTTAATAAAACTTAGAATGAACTTTAATCAAATATACTTTTTTTACACTTTTTTTCTAAAGCAAACTATAAGTAACAGCTGATAACTGACAGAAGAAAGAATGCAATTACAGAGTCACAAGCCGTTGAAAAAATTTGTCAACGCCGACTATATGAAAAATCCGCACTTACTTTTTGGGCAACCAATACATGCTTAAATATGTATAAGCTATAAAGTAAAGCTTGAAATACAATATGAAATATTTCAAAAAAGTCTATTAAGCCTCAAAAAAATTAAATTTTTTAATAAATTTCTTAATGTTCAAAAAAAAGTCCCATAGAAATTTGGATTGATTTAATTTTGATAACAAAAGACTTAAGAAACGAACTCTACATCAGCCTATGCTAACATGCGGCTCAGTAGTTTGGTGGACTGCGATGGAGCAAAAGCGCTACGTAAATACTTACTTACTTTAATTGGCTACGACAGAATATTTGTTCCACTAGCCGAACTTAGAATAGCATTCCAAGCGCCTCGATCTTCTGCGCTCATTCTAAAATCTCTGACACCAAGTTTCAAGGTGTCTCCCACAATTTGATCTTTCCATCGGGCTATCTGTTCTTTCCATCTGTTTGCCAGTACTCTAACACCACTTGATCTTTCCATCGGGCTTTTGGTCTTCCCGGTTAGCGTGTGCCACCGTATTTGCCTTCAAAAGACTTCTTTGATGGAGCTTCTTTATCCATTCTGACAACATGACCTAGCCAACGCAGCCATTGTATTTTGATGCGTGTAACTATGCCAACGTCGTCATACAGCTCGTGGTTCATACGTCGCCTATATTCTCCGTTAACGCAAACTGATCCATATATTTTACAAAGAATCTTTCTCCCAAATACTCCAAGTACTGCCTCATCTGCTTTCACAAGTTCCCATGCCTCAGAAACATATAACAAGACGGGCAGTATCAGTCTGCCGAGAGGTGGCCTTGTTTCTTAACTGCTTACTTAGTCCAAAGTAGCATATGTTTGCCAGTATTATACTCCCCCTATGATTCTGAACGCCTGGGTTCGAATCCTGGCGAGACCATCAGAAAAAATTTTCAGCGGTGGTTTTCCCCTCTTAATGCTGGCAACATTTGTGAGGTACTGTGCCATGTAAAACTTCTCTCCAAAGAGTTGTCGCACTGCTGCACGCCCTTCAGACTCGGCTATGAAAAGGAGGCCCCTTATCATTGTGCTTAAACTCTAATCGGTTTGCACTCATTGATATGTGAGAAGTTTGCCCCTGTTCCTTAGTGGAATGGTCATCGTGTTTGCATTTGCATACTTCGCTTTATCTCAAAACTGGTGTCATTCGTTTCGATTATGGCGGTGCCGAGGTAGATAAAGTTACTGACTGTCTCAAAGTGGTGGTGGTTCCCAACTTTCTCCATTTTCTTTATCTGCTCGGTTGTGCAAGGCTTTTTGGGAGCTGAAACCATCCATTTACTGCCAGACCCATTTTCACTGACTCTCTTTCGATTCTTTCAAAGGCTGCAGTTACTACTTCCGGTGACAGACCTATGATATCGATGTCGTCGGCTTAGGCGACTAGCATGTGTTCTCCTGTGATAAGTGTGTCTTATCTATTCACATCTGCATCTTGTATAATCTTCTCCAGCAGGATATTAAAGAGATCACACGATAGGCTGTGTCCTTGTCTGAAACCCCGATTGGTATTAAATGGTTCGAAGAGATTCTTTCCTATTCTTACTCAAGAACGCGTATCAGCAATTGTCATACTGCAGAGTCTTATTAATTTTGCAGGGATACCATATTCAGACATGGCTTGAAGTACCTTTGAATGTAAAGGGGTATCGAAGGTGGCTACGAAGAGATGGTAGGTGTTGATTTGTCCTTCTCGGGTCTTTTCCAAGATTTGACGCAGTGTGAATATCTGGTCTAGGGTGGATTTATCAGGTCTAAAACGGCATTGATTGGGCCCTATTGTCTCATTGACTTTAGGTTTCAATCTTTCACACAGTACGCTCGAGAGTATCTTGTATGCGATGGGGAGGAGACTTATTCCTCTGTAGTTGGCACATTCCGTCTTGTCTGCTTTCTTGTGTACGAGACATAGTATGCTGAGGTCCCAATCATCGGGTATGCGTTCTTCTTGCCAGATTGCGCAGATAAGCTGATGCATACGCCTAATCAGCGTGTCGCCTCCGGTCTTAAATAGTTCAGCGGGTAAACGGTCGGCTCCTGCTGCCTTGTTGTTCTTGAGTCGGGTCACTGCTACTTGGACCTCATTCTGACTAGAAGGTAAACATTCTATATCATCGTCAGGGATTGGTTCTGCGGTATCCTCTTTGCCGCCAACGTCGGACACTAGCAGTTGGGTAAAATGTTCTTTCCATATCCTCAGCATGTTATCTGTGTCAGTTACCAGATTTCCTTCTTTGTCTCTGCAGGAGGATGTGCCTGCACCAAAGCCATTGGTTTGATGTTCAATTCTTTGGTAGAAATTCCGGACTTCATTCTGTCTCCTGTACTCACGTTTTTCCATTTCCTTTTTCTTTCTGCGGAATAGACGTTTCTCCTCTCTCCTTTTCTCCCGATACCTCTCCTTCATCTGGCGCGTTGCTACTGATTGCATGGTTGCTCTATATGACGCATTTTTGGTTTCACTAGCATCTCAACACTATTGGGTTTCTTGGAGGAGGCTTCCGGTACCCAAGTACGGATTTCGCGGCATTTTCAATGGATTGTCACTGAGTCGTTATATCATCGGGAAAAGCAGAGTTTTCATCTAGTAGTTGAGTCAGTCGAACGGAATATGTCTTTGCCATCTGTTGTGTTTGCAGCTTTTCAATGTCCAGCTTCCGTGCAGTGTCAAATCGTACTTTCCTCGCCATGTTCAAACGGGTGCGAACCTTTGCTGCAACAAAGTTATGATCCAAATCTATATTCGCTCCACTGATCAATCGTACATCTAACACGCTGGATGAATGCCTTCCATCTATCACAACGTGATCAAATTGGTTTATCGTGTTTTGATCGAGTGACGGCCGTGTGGATTTGATTTGATTTGAATATTTTTATGTTGAAATCCGGTGCTACTAACTACCATGTTTTTTGTCGCGGCGAAATCTATCAGCCTCAACCCATTACTGGACGTTATCTCGTGGCATATGGAAGTCCTAGACACGCTGTGAAAATTTTGGCCAGACGAGGCGCCAGATAGTCTGCCTTTCTCTGTATTAACGCCGGAAATATTCCATCAGGTCTGGATGACTAAAATGGTTTGAAGCTCCTCAAGGATTCCTTCATAAATACCGTTATTATTAACCTTCGATCAACCTCTATCAACGCTATTCCAAGATTCCGGTGTCTCCGTGAGTCCCGTCGTATCCTGTGGAAAATGGGTTTTCATCAAAAGCCTCAAAATGTCTTCCGTTGTCTCTGCTCACACTCCCATGTCGTCTACTAAAGTTTCAGTTTAGTAGACGTATGGCGTAAGTGCCATAATGGGATCCATCACGAAGTTATGCGAGATGCCGAGGTGGTTTACTTTTTCCGTAAGATAAGGTGGGATTTTAGCCGGTAGAGACAGAGCCCGGCATACGGCAAGAGGAGACGATCATCGTTAGATGCGTAAAGCATATTTCCACCTTATACCCAAAAAAAAAAAATCTAGAGGACAGAGTGGGTCTGGGGACTGAAATCTGTTTTCGACTGCCAGATCATACGACGACCAAAATCCTAGGGGGAGATCCGGATCGTGAGAAGACGAGGCTATTACTGAAGAACGTAAGAAGGTGCTCAGGATAATTTTCGGTATTATGACGGGACACATAGTATTACGACTATGTGTAAAGCATGTGGGGAAGATGATAAGACGATGGAGTATTTCCTATGTCATTACCCGACTTTCGCGTCTAACAAATACCAGCACACAGGGGGGGGGGACAAAACACCAGACATGAACCGACTTAGGGGCGTGATTACTGATTTTGTAAGTAGCACCGAATTGCTGATAGACTTTTTTTAGGTAACTTTTTAGTATTTAAAGCGCACAACCAGCCGATTCCTGACTATACACCTAAGCCATGGTGGCATGGGGTGGATTAATATCCGCAACTAATACTCAACCTAACCTAACCTAGTCTTTAGAGAAATTTCCTTAAAATTTTATTTTTAGGGGAAATTTGATCGAACTTCCGTCTTAAGCGCATAAATCAATTAAATCTTGTCTTTAAAGAAAATTTCTTTGATGAAATTCAGTGAAATTTTGCGTTTTGGCAAAATTTTAACGAAGTATTGTCTTTAGGGAGGAGGACACCATAACGCAGAGACGGATCATGATGGGTTCGAATTCTGACTAAAACATCAGAAAAAACATCAAAAAAAACGGTGGTTATCCCTTCCTAATGCTAGCGACATTTGTGAGGGTACTTTGCCATGTAAAAACTTCTCCCTAAAGAGTTGTCGCACGCCGATCGGACTATAAAAAGGAGGCCCCTTGTCATTGAGCTTAAACTTGAATCGGACAGCACTCAGTGATATGTGAGAAGATTGCCCCTGTTCCGTAATGGAATGTTCATAGGCAAATTTGCACTTTCTTCAGGGAAAATTGCATCCATATTCTTGTCTTTTGGGAATATTTCATCGAAATTTTGTTTTTAGGGAAAATTTCATCGAAATTTTTGTCCTAGGTGAAATTTTCATCGAAATTTTGTCTTTAGGGAAAATTTCAACGAAATTTTGTCTTTAGGGAAAATTTCATCGAAATTTTGTCTTTAGGGAAAATTTAATCAAGAACTTGTCTTTAGGGAAAATTTCATCGAAATTTTTTCATTAGGGAAAATTTCATCAATATTTTTTAATTCGAGAAAATTTCGTTGAAATTTTGGCTTTAGGGAAAATTTCATCGAAATTTTGTCTTTAGGGAAAATTTCATCGAAATTTTGTCTTTAGGGAAAATTTCATCGAAATTTTGTCTTTAGGGAAAATTTCATCGAAATTTTGTCTTTAGGGAAAATTTCATCGAAATTTTGTCTTTAGGGAAAATTTCATCGAAATTTTGTCTTTAGGGAAAATTTCATCGAAATTTTGTCTTTAGGGAAAATTTCATCGAAATTTTGTCTTTAGGGAAAATTTCATCGAAATTTTGTCTTCAGGGTAAATTTCATAGAAATTTTGTCTTTAGGGAAAATTTCATAGAAATTTTGTCTTTAGGGAAAATTTCATAGAAATTTTGTCTTTAGGGAAAATTTCATAGAAATTTTGTCTTTAGGGAAAATTTCATAGAAATTTTGTCTTTAGGGAAATTTTCATAGAAATTTTGTCTTTAGGGAAATTTTCATAGAAATTTTGTCTTTAGGGAAAATTTCATAGAAATTTTGTTTTTAAGGGAAAATTTCATCGAAACTTTGTTTTAAGGGAAAATTTTTTGTTTTAAGGGAAAATTTCATAGAAATTTTGTTTTAAGGGAAAATTTCATAGAAATTTTGTCTTTAGGGAAAATTTCATAGAAATTTTGTCTTTAGGGAAAATTTCATAGAAATTTTGTCTTTAGGGAAAATTTCATAGAAATTTTGTCTTTAGGGAAAATTTCAGCAAAATTTTGTCTTTAGGGAAAATTTCATCAAAATTTTTTAATTAGGGAAAATTTCATTGAAATTTTGTCTTTAGGGAAAATTTCATCGAAATTTAGTCTTTAGGGAAAATTTCATCGAAATTTTTGTTTTTAGGGAAAATTTCATCGAAATTTTTGTTTTTAGGGAAAATTTCATCGGAATTTTTGTTTTTAGGGAAAATTTCATCGAAATGTTGTCTTCAGTGAACGTAGCGAGGTGTCTTTCCATCGGGATTTTGATCGTCCCCGTTTGACGCATTGAAAGAAGCATTTAGTTGTTGGAAAGAGTACGACAATATTGGACTAAGAGGATGGACCATTTGAAACGCAGTCACGATCAACATTTGCATGAAACAATTTTCAAACATTAAATTATATGGACCGAACTATCGATTCAAATAAAGATTTCATGCATTTTTCGGAATTTCATGTGTTTTTTTCCAATAGCCCTTAAAAAATCATCCTTTAGTATGCAAATCGTATAATAAAAAAACTGTATTTAGATAAGAAGCTTACTTACGTTTGTTTATTTGGACCTTGTAAGGTGATAGAAAACGACCCTGCCGTATGGGTACAGCGATTTTTAATGGTAGATATAAGCAAATACGCCTACCAACGTTAAACTTCAACGTAGTTCGTGGGAGTTTCAGCACTTCCAATATAAAAATATGTCTAAATGGAAACAAAATCAACCTATGTTGAGAAGTTTGAGAAATATTATTTATTGGAGGGTGATTGTGAAGGGATAAAGGGATCGATGAGGGTTAGAGCTTTATTTGCCGACAACTTCATCCTTTACTACTTACAGATAAAGAAATTGGAGAAAGTTGGGAACCACAACTTTCTGATAGTCAATAACTTTATCTACCTCGGCACCGCCGTAACCGAAACGAATGGCACCAGTTTTGAGATTAAGCGAAACTAGCATGGTTACACGCATCAAATTACAACGGCTGCGTTGGCTAGGTCATGTTGTCAGAATGTATGAAGAAGCTCCAGCAAAGAAGTCTTTTGAAGGCCAACACGGTGGTACACGCAAACCGGGAAGACCAAAATCCCGAGGGAAAGATCAAGTGGTGGGAGACACCTCGAAACTTGGTGTCAAAGATTTTAGAATAGGCGCAGAAGATCGAGGCGCTTGGAACGCTATTCGACGTTCGTGTATTTTTCCATGATGAAAATGTTAAGCTTAGTGAATAAATTGACAGTGACAGTTCGATGATTAGTGTAAGAAGAGTGCCTCCACAAATTAAATTCAAAGTTGTTAAGTCCCAATTGGAAAACCCTTTAAATCACTGAAAATGTTGGAAATATGGACAATTTCACTTAACATCTTTTAATACATAGTGAAAATTTGCCCAAACAACATCGCACAAAATATTAGCTCAATGATAAATAAAATTAAAAATTTTGCCCTGGAACATTCCGCTAAGGAACAGGGCTGAAGTTGTCACATATCAATGAGTGCAGTCCGATTCAAATTTAAGCTCAATGACAAGGTGCCTCCTTTTTATAGCCGAATCCGAACGGTTAGCCGAACATGCGACACCTCTTTGGAGAGAAGTTGTTTTAAATTGCAAAGCACCTACAAATGTTGCCAGCATTAGGAGGGGAAACCATCGTTGAAAAATTTTCTGATGTTCTCGCCAGGTTTCGAACCCAGGCGTTCAGCGTCATAGGCGGACATGCTAATCTCTGCGCTAATATATATATATAGTACAGCAACACCTCGTTATGGATAACTAGCGTATATTCATCCCTCCATTAAGTCTTGTCCGCCTCCTAAGAAATACTTCCCGGGAAAAGGTGGCCAGCCTTGCAACAGTCGTCTCGTCTTCAAGGGCCCTACCTGAAATCCCACACCGCCTCGCTAATCCCCATCGCGCCTAAATCTCTAATGTCTGCATAGTACGGGCATTCCGTCAGTGCATGCCTCCAGTCCTCAGGTCTCCCACAGCCGCACAAATCAGTTGCGGACAAATTCCTCTGATGCAAAAGTGCATTAAAGGAACCATGTCCCGTCAGTATGAAGCCCAGACTTAGGCCGAAGCAAAGTTCGGGCGGTCTCGTACGAACGTCGCGTCACGAATAAATTCGGAAGTCACCCGACCATTGTCACTGTTCGTCCATCTAGTTCTCCACCTATCATCAAGACGCTCCAAAAGGAGTGCCTTGAGTCGCCTAATATCTGTAAGCTCAGAAGCGGTGAGCCAATCCTCACGCACTAATGGAATTCCCTCTTTTACACTATACAGAACGGCTATGTAAATCACGAGTAAGTTAAGCGGGGGCGCGCCTGTAGTGCATCTGTCGAAACAGTCCTACACACAGGCAAGCAAGCCAGCATTGCCACCCTCTGACAAGAGAGGATCTTCTTTCGTCCTAAGACAGTCGCAGCAATTCCGTGCCATACAGGCGCTCCATAAGCAACAAATAGACCACCATATATGGACCGAACAGCGCGACGACGAAGACCCCAATCGCTTCTCAGAACCATACCGGCTACTTTAGTTATCTTCTCCCTCACCCGATCCAAATGAACCAGGAAACCCATTCTCTCCGAAACAGTCCCTCCCAGATATTTAACGAGCGTTACATTCCTGATGCTAGCTCTAATAGATCGAATGGAGGGTGGACGATTCCGCGACAAGATTCGGTTTTGTCCTCCACGACGTCAACACCAACACGATCGCTACATTCGCGCACAATGCCCATGGCAAGCTCACCGCGAGTTTCCAGAGCAAGTCTGGAATCTCCTTCAACCAGGATGAGCAGGTCATCCGCATATGCACTGATTCTGAAGGACTCAGCGAGATGTCCCAGCAGGGGATCCATCATGAGGTTCCATATATATGGAGCACAGATGGACCCTTGAGGGCAGTCATGATCAATATCCTTCCAAACCGTATCGCTAGCACCAGCCACACAAGCTCTTCTATCACAGAAGTAACTACGCCAGAGAGAAAGTTCCCGACAACCTTTTTCGCCTAACCTCGTGAGTACCTTACGCCATGAAAGGTAATCAAACGCGCCTTTGAAATCGACAAATATGCCAAGGACATATTTGGCGCATAGTTCTGCACGTGGATCCAGGCATACACAGTGCTCTTTTCCTACCGAAAGCCGAACTGGTACGGAGAAACACCCTCCTCGTAGCCCTCCCTAAATCTTGTTACCATTGTCCTCTTCAATACTTTTGCAAGCACGGGGAGGAGACTGATGCCCCGATACGAACTTGGATTGCTCCTCAATCGATCGGGCGACTTCAGAAGGACTACGACTCGAGCATATTTCCACGTACGAGGGAAATAACCTACTTCGACACATCGTGTGAGGATCAACTCGACATTGTCAGGTAAAGCCTTCCAGATGCTTTTACACATCTGTCCAGTCGTACCGTCCATGCCAGGTGACCTCCCAAGGTTACATCACCGCGAACTTTTAGCGGGTCACCTTATAAAAATCGCAACAATGTTTCCATTTAGTGAGGTCTCCGGGAGTGATTTAGTGCCTTGGCAGCATTTCGAACTGAATTTTTAAGAGAAAGTATGACCCTTCTAAAGTAGGCCTCCTTATTCTTATCATTAATTTCAACATCTCAACCCTTTCACATAAATTATTCATAATTATTATTTCTAGAACAGTCAGTCCTAACACAACTCACAGTGCGATTCAGTGGAACCTTCCACAGCAACTACTTAAGAATAGAACAAACAAAAACAAAAGACTTAAGCAACAAACACAGAAGTCCAGCTGTTGGCCAAATCTCATTAATAAGCAGTAGCACAACATTAATATCTTTATGATTTTAATATTTAATATAAAAAAACTATTGTTTTAAAGTTCTAAAAGAGAAAATGGACTTGATTAAACCAGATCTAACAAAAGGAATCGGGGATTTTTTTTCCTTTCATGAACCATAAGCTTTTATAAGCAAATTTGAGGTATTAAATGGTTAAATTCTTTAAGTAGTTTAGCTTTCTATGTGTTCATTGTGGACAAATATGCATTTCAATTTGTTAAATTATAATATTATTTTAATCCTATTATATATCACTTCATATACTAAATACAATCAAGGGAAAAATTAGAACATGAATATGAATCAGTAAATAGAAGTTTTGTTAACTTCATTTAAAACTGTACCAAACATTCCGAGCTAAAAAGAATGCTTTTGAAATCATAGCTATGAACTAATACTAATACTAATACCAACACCAATACCCATACCAATACCAATACCAATACCAATACCAATACCAATACCAATACCAATACCAATACCAATACCAATACCAATACCAATACCAATACCAATACTAATACCAATACCAATACCAATACCAATACCAATACTAATACTAATACTAATACTAATACTAATACTAATACTAATACTAATACTAATACTAATACTAATACTAATACTAATACTAATACTAATACTAATACTAATACTAATACTAATACTAATACTAATACTAATACTAATACTAATACTAATACTAATACTAATACTAATACTAATACTAATACTAATACTAATACTAATACTAATACTAATACTAATACTAATACTAATACTAATACTAATACTAATACTAATACTAATACTAATACTAATACTAATACTAATACTAATACTAATACTAATACTAATACTAATACTAATACTAATACTAATACTAATACTAATACTAATACTAATACTAATACTAATACTAATACTAATACTAATACTAATACTAATACTAATACTAATACTAATACTAATACTAATACTAATACTAATACTAATACTAATACTAATACTAATACTAATACTAATACTAATACTAATACTAATACTAATACTAATACTAATACTAATACTAATACTAATACTAATACTAATACTAATACTAATACTAATACTAATACTAATACTAATACTAATACTAATACTAATACTAATACTAATACTAATACTAATACTAATACTAATACTAATACTAATACTAATACTAATACTAATACTAATACTAATACTAATACTAATACTAATAATAATACTAATACTAATACTAATACTAATACTAATACTAATACTAATACTAATACTAATACTAATACTAATACTAATACTAATACTAATACTAATACTAATACTAATACTAATACTAATACTAATACTAATACTAATACTAATACTAATACTAATACTAATACTAATACTAATACTAATACTAATACTAATACTAATACTAATACTAATACTAATACTAATACTAATACTAATACTAATACTAATACTAATACTAATACTAATACTAATACTAATACTAATACTAATACTAATACTAATACTAATACTAATACTAATACTAATACTAATACTAATACTAATACTAATACTAATACTAATACTAATACTAATACTAATACTAATACTAATACTAATACTAATACTAATACTAATACTAATACTAATACTAATACTAATACTAATACTAATACTAATACTAATACTAATACTAATACTAATACTAATACTAATACTAATACTAATACTAATACTAATACTAATACTAATACTAATACTAATACTAATACTAATACTAATACTAATACAGGCAAGTCATCCGCATATGGACTGATTTTGAAGGACTCAGCGAGACGTTCCAGCAGGGAATCGATCCATCATGATGTGCCATATATATGGAGCACAGATGGAACCCTGACGGCAGCCACGCTGAATTTCCTTCCAAAGCGTATCGCTAGCACCAACCACGCAAGCTCTTCTATCACAGAAGTAACTACGCCAGAGAGAAAGTTCCCGACAACCTATTTCGCCTAACCTCGTGAGTACACTACGCAATGAAAGGCAATCAAACGCGCCTTTGAAATCGACAAATATGCCAAGGACATACTTGGCACAAATAAACTGATCCTGAGTTTGCCACTTAAACTGAGACGCACTAAACTCTACAAAATTCCCATACTCGTATTTGTAAGAATTTCAAATAGAAAGAGCACATAAAGTAATACCATAACAGTCTATGATGCGTTAAACTACAAATTAGCATATGTTTTTGGAAAAAGCTTGTGATAATTGTACAGTAGAGTGTCCCAAAAAACAAAAAAGTAAACATTTCTTTTGAAACCCATACCCCTACGTTTTTATCCTTTTGATCCCAATAAGCGAAATACGAAATATTATGGCGACCGGTTGACGATAATCCATGTCGCCACCATGCACAGTGGGGGCTATAGAGGCTACAAATATTGTTAGGTGCAACAAAATATGTTCGGGGGATCTGGGCTTTGGAAGTTTCAAAATCGAGGGGTTTCTCCTATTTTTTATATTTAAAACGGATACCGGCACTTGGGTGGGGACACTATACAAGACATTAACTAACTTAGGGGGTGGCATGGAGAACAATCAAGGATTTTGTAAGTAGCACAGAATTCCTTTCTTAGACTTTCTTTTTCGAGATTACTTTTTTGGTATTTAGAGTGCACAACAAGCCGATTACTGGCTTAGGCGTATGATGAAGGAATCCTTGAGGTGCTTCAAACCATTTAAGTCACCAGGACCTGATGGAATATTTCCGGCGTTACTACAGCAAGAGGCAGACTATCTGGCGTCTCGTCTGGCCAAAATTTTCACAGCGTGTCTAGGACTACTCATATACTCAGAAAGCCTGGCAGAAGGCGAGGGGGGTGTTTATACCCAAGCCCGGCAAGGCAAGTTATGCGACACCAAAAGCCTACAGACCCATAAGCCTTACGTCCTTTCTATTCAAAGCCATGGAACGTATTGTGGACACCATGATAAAGAGTAGGACATCCAGCGAACTGCTCAAATACAAACAGCATGCCTATGTCAAGGGAAGGTCGGTGGAGACTGCCCTGCACGAGGTTGTGCATAAAATAGAAGAATCCTTCGATGCTAAAACGTACACCCTGGCGGTATGCAATGACATCGAGAGGGCTTTTAACAATGTGCAGACCGACACACTGGTCCAATCCTTAGACCAGTACCGGATTAGACCAGGTCCTTAGAGACTGGATAAACCACGGACGGACGGACATGGCTTTGTCGATTCAGAACGACGAGACGATCAAGAATATATATACTTTATGGGGTCTTAGACGAATATTTCGAGGTGTTACAAACGGAATAAATAGACCCGTATATTTGCACTCTTTTATTTTAATCTTTAAAATGTTCTCGAGATTTGTCGAATATATTCCAGAATAGCATAGCAAAGAACTTATAAAAGTTAGGCAAGTGTGTGCTGTTTTCAAAACACTTTGACTGATATGGTGTGTCGTCGCTGTGCTCTTGGTCAATGTGGCCTAAGCACAAAAAGCACTTGCAGTGAATGCTCAAGTGCACAACAAAAGTGATGAAGTGGTTTTTTATACCCTCCAACATAGGGTAGGGTTATACTAATTTCGTCATTCTGTTTTTAACATCTCGAAATATGCGTCTAAGACCCCATAAAGTATAGATATTCTTGATCGTCATGACATTTTAAGTCGAACTAGCCATGTCCGTCCGTCCGTCTGTCTGTCGAAAGCACGCTTACTGTCGAAGGAGTAAATATGGGCGCTTGAAATGTTGGACACAAATACTTTTTATTAGTGTAGGTCGGTTGGGATTGTAAATGGACCAAATCGGTCCATGTTTTGATATAGCTGCCATATAAACCGATTTGACTGAAATTTTGCACGTGGTGTTTTGGTATCATTCCAACAACTGTGGGAAGTATGAACGAAATCGGTCCTGGGTCGATCTTGAGTCTTGAATTCTTGAGCACCTAGAGAGTGCAATTATCGTCCGATTTGACTGAACGTGGTGTTTTGGTATCACTTCCACTGTGAATTCTTGAGCACCTATAAAAAGGAGGCCCCTTATCATTGAGCTTAAACTTTAATCGGTCTGCACTCATTGATATGTGAGAAGTTTGCCCCTGATCCTTAATGGAATGTTCATGGGCAAAATTTGTATTTTTGCATTATATGGCATATCAGAAATCGCGATCCACCAAGCCAGTCAAAGTGCTTAGAAAACAGCACACACTTGCCTAACCTTCATAAGTTCTTTGATATGCTTTCTATTCACATTTGAATAGAACACATTGAATATGATCTCGAGATGAGTTTATATGTTTAAATTTGTAGCAGAATTTTGCAGAATCCCTGGTGGAAGTAGCCACGATGCGGCCCGGCCGCACTTGGGTAGTTTTATTTTATTTATGTTTATTGCTTTAAAGCATTTATGGGTTATCATTTAAATTTTAGTTTGAATTCATAACAGATGCTAGTAAACCTGTCGGTTGGTTCAACAAAAAAAATATAATTCTTTCAAAGTCAACATAATTTGTTTTTGTTTTCATTTTTAACAAATTCGATATGAAACAAATAATTTGCATTATAAATAATAACAATAATAGTCTTATGTTCTCGATGTTTGGCTGAAGACCCCCTTCTGCATAATCCCTAAGTTGAATGACAACCTTCAACGGTGATTTCCCCCACTCTTATGGAGCGCTTATTATTATGATTATGTAAAAAATTGATAATGGATTAAAAATTGCTTGAGAGCTTCTATGCGCTTCTGCGGTTCTTCTTCTGAAATTTATGATTTTTTTTTTTTTTTAGTTTTAGAAATTGTGGTTTTCAACCGCTCCTCTCTCAGCAATGCTGCAATGACATTTGCTGCCAGAATAACATAACAAGAATATGCATAATAGTTGGGTGGTAGCGTTATATTAATGCTGCATTTTAATTGAAGTGATAGAATCAAGTGAAATTTTAATGTCCCACAAAATATATCTGGATTTTTTTATGGGCTTCCATATAAATAGGCAAAACAGCATAATGGGCTGGTCAGAACTGGTCTAGATCTTATTGCGTTCGCATATGTGTCGCAGTCGTGCATTCTAAAGTGCTCTAAGAGAAAATGGTAAGTGTGAAAGAAAGTCGAAGGGTAAACGTTTGGAATTTATATGGAATTTTTTTTGTTTTCTTTGCAGAAACTGTTTATAATTGCTTTGGCTCTAATGGCAGCCTTGGTCGCAGCCGATGAGGATGGCTACGATTATTCTCCTCCCCAAAATCCCTTTAATGCGGCGCATGAACAACCTTCCAACAAATATATTCCTCCCCCACCACCCAAGAAACCGGATAACACTTATATTCCGCCAGCTCCTTCACATCATGCAGGGCCAGCACCAGCACATCATCATGCTGCAGCTCCGGTACATCATAGTGCGCCAGCTGCCGTACATCACAGTGCCCCCGCTGCTGTACACCACTCGGCTCCAGCCCCGGCCCCAGCCCCAGCCTATCATCCCGCACCCAAGAAACCGGATAACACTTATATCCCACCAGCTCCTTCACATCATGCTGCCCCAGCTCCTGCCCCTGCTCCAGCATATCACAGTGCTCCTGCACCTGTACATCATAGTGCCCCAGCGGCAGTACCTCATAGTGCTCCTGCACCAGCTCCCGCATATCATCCAGCACCCAAACCAGCCAACACCTATATTCCTCCAGCCCCAGCAAATACCTACATTCCCCCAGCCTCAGGTGGTAGCCACAGTGGTCATTTGGATGATGACGGCTATCACTATTAAATCTAAGCAATCTATACTTTCCGAATTATTTATCTCAAACTCTTTTATCTATTTTAGTTGTTATTCAATCGAGAATTGAAAGTAAAAATTAAATCAAAAAAAAATGTCCTATAATTAATTTGGAACAGAGAGGTGAGTAGCAATTCGTGTTTTTATTACAACGTTTGAATTCGATCTTTTTTTGGATTTCTTGGAAATAATGCAGGACTTGTATGGGAAGGGCAATTACGGCAGCATAACTTTTCGGTAGCGTAATGGAGATATAACTATTCGAATTTTTTTGGGTAGGGGTCAGCCTTTTGGCCTTATGAATTAAAAGATAAGCTGTTCAAGTCTGCGATAGATTATAAATCGACACCCAAACTCAGTGCTTCCATGTCATTGAGGTCTTTCCCTATTCACGCACGGTCTGTAAGGCACCAATTTCGTCCTTGTGATTTTCTAGTCAAGTGCGTGTACTAAGCATCTGCTTTCTGAATCTGCTTCTAAATACCTTTAAATTTGTATACCCAATACCACCACTGTAGTACTGGGTATTACAACTTAGAGCATTTGTTTGTAACACTCAGAAGGAAGAAAGATAGACCCATTGATATTCGACTCAGAATCACTTTCTGATTCGATTTAGTTATGTCCCTCCCCTTAATCCAATTTTCAAAAAAGCCAGATCTCGAACCTGGGTGCAACGAAATTGGTATATAATTTTGGGGTCAAATAACCGGGGGGGACGCCCCATCCCAATACCCACCTAAACGGACAAGTTTAACAATCGGGACAATATAGGTGTCAAATGAAAGGTATTTTAGAGCACAGTACGACCTTAGCATAAACAAGTAAAAGCGTGCGAAGTTCGGCCGGGCCGAATCGTATATACCCTCCAACATGGATCGCATTTGTCGAGTTCTATTCCCGGTATCTCTTTTTAGGCAAACATATGATAAAAGGAAAGAAGTGCTATGACATTGGAGCTGAAATATCAATTTATAGTCCGATTTGGACCATAATTGAACTGAATGTTGGAGACAATAGTAAAAGTTGATGTGTAAAATTTCAGCCAATTCGAATAAAAATTTCGCCCTTATGAGCCCCTAAGCAGTAAAATAGGGCGGTCGGTTTATATGGGAGCTGTATCAGGCTATAGACCGATTCAGACCATAATTGACACGTATGTTTAAGGTCATGAGAGAAGTCGTTGTACAAAATTTCAGCCAAATCGGATAATAATTGCAAACTCTAGATGCTCAACAAGTCAAGCCCCAGGATCGGATTATATGGTAGCTATATCAGGTTACGGACAAATTAAAACCATATTTGTCACGGATGTTGGAAGTCATAACAAAACACCTCTAGCAAAATTTCAGCCAAATCGGATGAGAATTGCACCCTCTAGAGGCTCAAGAAGTCAAGACCCAAGATCGGTTTATACGGCAGCTTTATCAGATTATGGACCGATTTGAACCGTACTTAGCACAGTTGTTGAAAGTCATAACAAAACACCTCATGCGAAATTTCAGCCAAATCGATTTAGAATTGCGTCCTTTATAGGCTGAAGAAGTCAAGACCCCAGATCGGTTAATATGACAGCCATATCAGGTTATGGACTGATTTGAACCACACTTAATACAGTTGTTGGAAATCATAACAAAACACCTCATGCAAAATTTCAGCCTAATCGGACAAAAATTACGGCTTGTAAGGGCTCAAGAAGTCAAATCGGGAGATCGGTTTTTGCAGGAGAACTATAACAGGTTACAGACCAATTATGGTCCATACTTGGCGCAGTTGTTGGAAGTCAAAACAGATAGCCAGATCGGAGAAGAATTGCGCTCTCTAGTGACTCAAGATCCATGATCGGTGTATACGGCAGATATATCAAAACATGGACCGATATAGCCAATTTGCAATCCCAACCGACCTATACCAATAAGAAAAATTTGTGCAAAATTTCAAGCGGCTAGCTTTACTCCTTCGAAAGTTAGCGTGCTTTCGACAGACAGACGGACGGACGGACGGACATGGCAAGATCGACTTAAAAAGGCATGACGATCAAGAATATATATACCTAATAGGGTCTCAGAGGAATATCTCGAGGAGTTACAAATATAATGACGAAATTAGTATATGGCGGAGGGTATAAAAAGTCACACTAAGTGTCACCAAAAACACCACCTAACAGGATACTTTCACCGCTTTGGACTATATAGGTATCAAATGAAAGGTATTTAAAAGTAGAGTACAAATCTGATATAAAAAATTAATCCTTGGTGTCTGGGGGGGACTACCCCACCCCCAAAACCCCCCAGCAGGACATATTAACCGATTGGGACAATATGGGAGTCAAATGAAAGGTATTTGAGAGTTAAATACGAATATAGTATTAACAAGTAAAAGCTTGCTAAGTTCGGACGGGCCGAATCTTGGGAACGCACCACCTCTTATTTGAGCCTCATATTGCAATAGTTAGAAAATACTTACTATTTGGGTGGTGTTGTGGGGGTGGCCCCATAGACACTTTTCCCGAATATTGATTTCAAATTCGTGCTTTATTCCCAAAGACCTTTCATTTGAAATTTGTCCTCTTTGGGGATGTTTTTGGTGAGAGACGGCCCCCCAAACACTTGGTCCCATATTTGGATATCAGATTCGTATTCTACATTCAAATACCTTTTATTTAAGCCCTATATTCCCATGGTCAGTAAATAAGTCCTGTTTGGGGGTGTTTTGGGAAAGGGGTGGACCCATAGAAACGTGGTCCCACATTTTGATATCAGATTCGTATTCTACTCGCAAATACCTTCCATTTGAGTCCCATATTGCCATGGTCGGTAAATATGTCCGATTTAGGGATATTTTGGGGCTTGGGGAGGTCCCCCTGGCACTTGGTCCGACAATTGTATATAAGATACGTTTTCTTTTCCTAAATACCTCTCATTTGAGTCCCATATTGTCGTGATTGGTCTAAATATATGTTTGGTAGGTTTTAGCGTGGGGCAGCCCCCCTAGGTACACCATCCGAAATTTGGATACCACATTTTTTGATATCCCCTTCAGATATCAACAAATGTAGTACGCACCATCTGCGAAAATTTCAAGAAAATCGGTTCAGCGGTTTCTGAATCTATAAGGAACACGCAAACATGCAAACAAACAAACAAATCTACAAACAAACACAAATTGATTTTTATATATTAGATATCAGGTTATAGACCGATTTGGGCCGTACTTGGCGCAGTTGTCGAAAGTCATAACAGAACACTATATGTAAAATTTCAGCCAAATCGGACAAAAATTGCGACTTGTAAGGGCTCAAGATTTAAAATCGGGAGATCGGTTTATATAGGAGCTATATCAGGTTATAGACCGATGCGGATCGTACTTGACACAGTTGTTGGAAGTCATAACAGAGCACTACATGCCAAATTTCAGCCAAATCTGACAAAAATTGCGGCTTGTAAGGGCTCAAGAAGTCAAATCGGGAGATCGGTTTATATGGGAGCTATATCAGGTTATAGACCGATTTGGACCGTAGTTGGCACAGTGTTTGCAAGCTATAACAAAACACTACATGCAGAATTTCAGCCAAATCGGACAAAAATTGGGGCTTGAAAGGGCTCAATAAGTCAAATCGGGAAATCGGTTTATATGGGAGCTATAACAGGTTATGGACCATTTTGGATCGTACTTGGTACAGTTGTTGGAAATCATAACCTAACACCACATGCAAAATTTCAGCTTAATCGGACGAAAATTGTGGCTTCGAGGGGCTCAAGAAGTCATATCGGGAGATCGGTTAAAATGGGAGATATATCATGTTTTTGACCCATGTGGACCCTACTTGGCACAGTTGTTGGAAGTCACAACAAAACACTACATGCAAAATTTCAGCCAAATCGGACAAAAATTGCGGCTTTTAAGGGCTTAAGAAGTCAAATCGGGATATCGGTTTATATGGGAGCTATATCAGGTTATAAACCATTTTGGATCGTACAGTTGTTGTATTCGTATTTAACTCCCAAATACCTTTCATTTGACTCCCATATTGTCGGAACACCAGGTCCAAAATTTCAGCCAAATCGAATAAAAATTGTGGCTTCCAGGGTCTCAAGAATTCAAATCGGGAGATTTATATGATTTTTTTTAGGTTAGGATTTTCATGCATTAGTATTTGACAGATCACGTGGGATTTCAGACATGGTGTCAAAGAGAAAGATGCTCAGTATGCTTTGACATTTCATCATGAATAGACTTACTAACGAGCAACGCTTGCAAATCATTGAATTTTATTACCAAAATCAGTGTTCGGTTCGAAATGTGTTCATTCACCGTAACGTTGCGTCCAACAGCATCTTTGAAAAAATACGGTCCAATGATTCCACCAGCGTACAAACCACACCAAACAGTGCATTTTTCGGGATGCATGGGCAGTTCTTGAACGGCTTCTGGTTGCTCTTCACTCCAAATGCGGCAATTTTGCTTATTTACGTAGCCATTCAACCAGAAATGAGCCTCATCGCTGAACAAAATTTGTCAAAATTTGAACACATTTCGAACCGAACACTGATTTTGGTAATAAAATTCAATGATTTGCAAGCGTTGCTCGTTAGTAAGTCTATTCATGATGAAATGTCAAAGCATACTGAGCATCTTTCTCTTTGACACCATGTCTGAAATCCCACGTGATCTGTCAAATACTAATGCATGAAAATCCTAACCTCAAAAAAATCACCCTATATATCATGTTCTTGACCGATTTGGACTCTCTTTGGCACAATTGTTGGAAGTCATAACAGAACATTACATGCAAAATTTCAGCCAAATCGGTCAAAAATTAAGGGGCTCAAGAAGCCAATTCGGGAGATCGGTTTATATGGGAGCTATATCTAAATCTAAACTGATATGGCCCATTTGCAATCCACAATGACCTACATCAATATTAAGTGTCTGTGCAAAATTTCAAGCGGCCAGCTCTACGAGTTCGACCACTATCGTGATTTCGACAGACATACGGACGGACGCTAGATCGACTCGGAACCTATGCTCATCCTATGGAGGTGGGCATAAAAATTGGGTCCAAGTATCTAGGAGACCGCCCCAGGGCCAATATCGCACCAAAATTATGGCTCAATAAAAGATGCTTCATTTCGGACAATATAGGGATCCAATTAAATGTATTCGAGAGTAGAGTATGAAGTATCTAGGGAGCCGTCCCAACCCCAAAACCTCCCCAAAAGTACCACCCAAAATCAAAGTCGACCGATGGGGACAATATGGGACTCAAATGAAAGTTATTCGAGAGTAGGAGCACGAATATGATTATCAAATATTAAAAATTGGGTGCAATTACTAAGAGGGCCGCCCCTACACCATCCCAAATATTAGACGATCATAATAATATGGGATTCAAATAAAAGGTAGTCGGGATTAGATTACGAATATGGTATTAAAATGAGGTTCTAGTGATGGGAAGTTGCCTACCCCTCAAAACACCTCTCAAAAGAGGAATATTTGTCAATAATGGCTAAAGGGGCTCAATAAAAGGTATTTCGTAGTAGATAGACAAATTGTACCGGGGAGATACCTATGATAGTAAGTAAGAAACTTGTTTTTCGCATGGTGCTAATGAAGGAGCAATAGAGCGAGGCGGGTTCATCTATCTTTTATATAAAAATTAAATTGTTAGGCTTTGTTTGTTTGTTTGTTGGTCTGTTTCGTATAGACTCCAAAAGGGCTGAATCGATTTTCATGAATTTTTCACAGGTCGTAGAGTTTCGCCACTCCCTTGGGTGGCCACCTTAAATAACCTATTACGGATGCTGACTGAGAAGGGATTTGGATCTACTACGCAGACGATGTTATAATAATTCTTAGGGATAAGGATCCGAATCGGGGTGTTGCATATGGCATATGACTGGGCTAGACCCAGGGGTCTCAATGTTAACCCAGAGAAGACAGAAATAAGCTCAATCACGAGGAAGACGAAGGTGGGCCAATTTGACGCGCCACGTTTCCTCAATAAAACGAACGACTTAGGAGTGTTCTTGGATAGGAAACTTAATTGGAAGTGTAACATTCAGGAGCGTACTGAGAAGGCTCACAGATGTTGGACACTATGCAGACGGGTCGTAGGCTCGAAATGGGACCTAAATCCGAGGATAGTCCACTGGCTCTACAAAAGGGTGATTAGACCAATAGTTACTTACGCCTCAGTTGTTTGGTGGACGGCTATGGAGAAAAAGTGCAACAAAAGGACCATACAATTCCAGAGAAAATGTTGTCTTGACATAGGCGGAGCGATAAAAACCACGCCCACTAGGGCACTGTAGATACAGATTATGTGTAAGGCAGCCACTGCGCCTATGAGAATTAAGCCGTTGGGAGAATGGATTGAGGGTGGAAACAGCAGGAAGGGAAGAGGTTTCCGATCGGATATCTGAGACGACACTTGAGGTCGAGTGAGAGGCGCTGCTGGCAGCGGCAAAGTCTTGGATTGACGGAACCCTAGTATTGTCATCTGGAAGATCATGTTACACGGATGGATCAAAGCTAGAGAACGGAGTGGGCATGGGGGTCTATATTGAGAATCCAAGGACTGAGATCTGTTTAAGACTGACTGAACATAATACGGAACACAGAATGCGTGAGTTGGTGTGGTTCTAATGCGAGGACGTCGACTGTGATCACCTTTACGGACAGTAAAATTGCCATAAGGGCAAACACAACCAGGACCAGGTAAGGCCAAGAACAGTCTTGGAGTGTAAGAAGGAGCTTAACGCCTTCTCTGAGGATGGCACAATGCGCATCGTTTGGGTGTCGGGCCATAACGGAGTTAAGGGGAACACAGTGGAACAGCAAAACAGTCGGTAAAACAGTGATCACCCCTATGGGGTGATCAGAATCGTGAGAGGAGGAGGCTATTACAGAAAGGAAGTAAGAAGGAGATCAGTATTGTTTTTGGTGTCATAACGGGACACATAGGACTACGAGCTCACTTATGCATAATCGGTGCGGCAAGTGATAACGTGTGCAGGGTAGGTGGGGAAGATGATTAGACGTTGGAGCATTTCCTATGTCATTGTTTAACTTTCGCGGCTAACAGACACCGGTTAGGGCAAGAACAGTCAGGCTATATACTGATTCGGACCACATTTTAAACGTATGCTGAAGGTCATGCGAGAAGGCGTTGTACAAAATTTCAGCTAAATCGGATAATAATAACGCCTTCTGGAGGCTAAAGAAGTCAATATCCCAGATCGGTTTAAATGGCAGCTATATAAGGTTATGGATCGATTTGAACCATAATTGGTACAGTTATTGGAAGTCATAACAAAACACGTCATGCGAAATTTCAGCAAAATCGGATAGGAATTGTTCCCTCTAGAGGCTCAAGAAGTCAAGATCCCAGATGGGTCTATATGGTAGCTATATCAGCTTATAGACCGATTCAACCATACTCACCACATTTGTTCGAACTTATAATAAAACACCTAACTCAAAATTTCGGATAAGAATTGAGCGCTTTAGTGACTCAAGAAGTCATGATTCAAGGTCGCTTTATATGGCAGCTATATATCAAGTTATAGACCGATTTAGACCAAACATAGCACAGTTGTTGGAAGTCATAACGAAATACGTCGTGCAAAATTTCAGCCAAATCGGATAGGAATTGCGCCCTCTAGAGGCTTAAGAAGTCAAGACCCCAGATCGGTTTATATGACAGCTATATCAGTTTATGGAACGATTTCAACCATACTCAGCACAGCGGTTAGAATAAAACACTTAATGGAAATTTTCAGCCAAATCAGATAAGAATTGCGTCCTCTAGTGGCTGAAGAATTCAAGATCCAAGATCGGTTTATATGGCAGCTATATCAAAACATGGACCGATATAGCCTATTTGCTATCCCAACCTACACTAATAAGAAGTATGGGTGCAAAATTTCAGCGGCTAGCTTTACTCCTTCGAAAGCTAGCGTGCTTTTGACGGAAGGACATGGCTAGATCGACTTAAAATATCATGACGATCAAGAATATATTGGGTTGCCCAAAAAGTAATTGCGGATTTTTCATATAGTCGGCGTTGACAAATTTTTTCACAGCTTGTGACTCTGTAATTGCATTCTTTCTTCTGTCAGTTATCAGCTGTTACTTTAAGCTTGCTTTAGAAAAAAAGTGTAAAAAAAAGTATATTTGATTAAAGTTCATTCTAAGTTTTATTAAAAATGCATTCATTGTACTTTCTTTTAAAAAATCCGCAACTACTTTTTGGGCAACCCAATATATATACTTTATGGGGTCTTAGATGAATATTTCGAGAAGTTACAAACAGAATGACGAAATTAGTATACCCCCATCCTATGGTGGACGGTATAAAAATGTGTATTTTAATCGGAGCGGAGCTGATTTTGAGACTTAAAACCGCTCCGGGTTCAAAACATTTCCCTCCCGCTTCGCCAAAAATAGGTCTGCTCCGCTCCGCAACCCTGTTCTTAATCGATAGCCAACCCACTTGGGGTACAGTCCACTATAATCCTAGTTTGTGTGTCAGTCTGCGCATATTATAGAAAATCCTTCTTTCAAAAAAATTTAGGAGTATGAAAAATGTATAGCCTTTTATTCTTAAGGCAAGGTTAGGCTACCTTAGACTAAGTTTAAAATAGTAAGCAAATTCACTAGGAGTCTAGTTTTGGCACATTACATTATCCTAGCTGGCCACTTCTTTTGAATGTATGTTGAAGATACTCCTATGTATTCAAAAAGCCACCTAGGAAGGTCCCTCAGATAGCTGAGACCACCCTATGTTTCTTCAGCTTCCACATGCAAAGCAGAGTCTATCATAGTTGTTTAAAATCTTATCGAAAAAGTTATTAAATTTAAATTTTTTATAGTTTCTCACATCGTAGATGCCAAACAATACGCAATTTGTCCCAAAACTAGTTACCTAGGCTAGTTATAAAGCCAATTAGTTTGGAAATTAGACTACCATATTAAAACATTCTAATTGTCTTGCCTTGCCAGTTCTAAACTCCCCTTGGAAAATGTATGCTTATCCTTTCACACGTCTTTTGTTTATGAAGATGAGTGCTATAAAAAAAAACCTCATAACAAAGGTTATTTTAAATAAAAAAAAAATCGCCTACCCTACTGAAAAATCAAACAAAAAGCAGAAACAAATTTACGACTCCCAAGCATTTAACAGTCAGCACTTTTGGGGTGTGTGGAATTCTTTGGGAGGTACGTATTGAAGGTATATAAAAAGATAAGCTTAACTCCAGCCAAACGTTGATGATGTGACTGTCGAAATTTCTTCTCAGTCTTAGTTGATTCCTCAAACCTGAAAGACGGAATGCAAAGGTGATTGTTTTGCTGTAGATGAAGGTGAGTTTAGTACTCAAATAATTGTCATAATTAATACTGGAATTAACATCAATTTTAAATGTTAGAATTTTATTTTTGGAATCTGAACGGCTGACAACAAACAATTCTACAAATTTGGTCTAAGTGAAATGGTGAGTTTTTGTCTCTATTCTTGAAAGACAACTTTGTCAATTGTCAATCAATTGTTTTGATATTTTAGAAATTCCCATGGTTGGCCCTGTTCTGGGTGACCCTTTGCTTGGTTGGAGATGCCTACCCACAAGGCTATCATTACCCACCTCCAGATGTTATAGTGGATTTGCCTTTCTTTCAGACCATGTATAAGCCCGCTAATAGGTACACCACTGTGTATTATCCACCCAAAACTGGAATATATATTCCCCCTGCTGCCTCTCCTGGCATACGTTCGACTGCAGCCCCCTTGACAGAGAAAACAAAGCCCACACCCATGTTTTTGATAAACACACGCACCACATCCAAAACAAGATCTCAGAAAAGCAAATCTTATTATGCCACAGATTCTGCTGCTGGGGAACCCCTGCCCGCTTCACCATCACCTTCACCTCCCCCCAGCAGCACTAGTGACATCTATAGGCAAACAGAATATCAGCAAGAAAAATATTTTGCTGAGAATTACAACCGTCCTGTCGTTGACGATCTCTTGCACAACTCTATTTCTTCGAATGAAATAGAGCATGGTAATGGCTATTTAGATGCCGAAGGTTATCATTATTAATGTGATGTTTTTTCATATAAGTTTATTCAAAGAAAGTGCCAAAATTATATAAATTTAAGATTTTTTTAACCAAAGTGATTAAGGGCTAATAAGACTTTTAATTCAAAAATCCCAGCTACAAGGGGTAAACTTTATATATTGGGTTGCCCAAAAAGTAATTGCGGATTTTTCATATAGTAGGCGTTGACAAATTTTTTCAACGGCTTGTGACTCTGTAATTGCATTTTTTCTTCTGTCAATTATCAGCTGTTACTTTTAGCTTGCTTTAGAAAAAAAGTGTAAAAAAAAATATATTTGATTAAAGTTCATTCTAAGTTTTATTAAAAATGCATTTACTTTCTTTTAAAAAATCCGCAATTACTTTTTGGGCAACCCAATATAATAAAGGGTAAGTATCAATAGCAACACACGTCATAGGTATTTCCTCAAATATCTGGTAACCACAGTTCAAAAAAGTAAACACGTGGTAAGTTCGACCAGGCCGAATCTTGGGAACCCACCACCATGGATTCTGCTAAAAATATATACAAAATAAATTCAGTTGAAGAGCATAATTATACCCTATGCCATAGGATGGGGGGTATACTAATTTCGTCATATTGTTTGTAACTACTCGAAATATTCCTTTGAGACCCCTTAAAGTATATATATTCTTGATCGTCATGATATTTTAAGTCGATGCAGCCATGTCCGTCTGTCTGTCCGTCCGTCTGTCTGTCCGTCCGACTGTCTGTCCGTCCGACTGTCTGTCCGTCCGACTGTCTGTCCGTCCGTCTGTCCGTCCATCCGTCTGTCTGTCCGTCCGTCTGTCCGTCCGTCCGACTGTCTGTCCGTCCGTCCGTCTGCCTGTCCGTCCGTCCATCTGTCCGTCTGTCCGTCCGTCCGTCTGTCCGTCCGTCTGTCCGTCCGTCTGTCTGTCGAAATCACGCAAACTTTCAATAGAATAAAGCTAGCCGCTTGAAATTTTGCGCAAATACTTCTCATTAGTGTAGGTCGGTTTGGATTGTAAATGGGCCAAATCGGTCCATGTTTTGATATAGCTGCCACATTAACCGTTCATGGATCTGGACTTCTTGAGCGACAGAGGGCACAATTCTAATCCAATTTGCCTGAAATTTTCGCATTGTTGCATTGTTTTGCACAGTTGTTGGAGACTTATTCATCTGTAGTTGGCACATTCCGTCTTGTCTCCTTTCTTAAGCGACATAGTATGCTGAGGCTCCAATCACCGGGTATGCGTTCTTCTAACCAAATTACACTGACCAGCTAATGCATACGCCCTATCAGCGTGTCGCCTTCAGTTCAGCGGGTAACCCGTAGGTTGCTGCTGCCTGTTTGTTCTTCAGTCGGGTCACTGCTACTTGGTCAGAATGGGGTCTAAGTAAAGGAGACAAGACGGAATGTGCCAACTACAGATGAATAAGTCTCCAACAACTGTGTTAAGTGTGGTTAAAATCGGTTCTGAAACCTGATATAGCTGGGGGTCTTGACTTCTTGAGTCTCTAGGGGACGTAATTCGTACGTTTCGTACGACGTGTTTTGCTATGACTTCCAACAACTGTGCTAAGTATGGTTCAAATCGGTCCTGAAACCTGATATATTGGGTTGCCCAAAAAGTAATTGCGGATTTTTTAAAAGAAAGTAAATGCATTTTTAATAAAACTTAGAATGAACTTTAATCAAATATACTTTTTTTACACTTTTTTTCTAAAGCAAGCTAAAAGTAACATCTGATAACTGACAGAAGAAAGAATGCAATTACAGAGTCACAAGCTGTGAAAAAATTTGTCAACGCTGACTATATGAAAAATCCGCAATTACTTTTTGGGCAACCATAGCTGCCTTATAAACCGATCTGGGATCTTGACTTCTTGAGCCTCTGGGGGTCGCAATTATTATCCGATATGTCTAAAATTTAATACAACGGATCCTCTCATGACCATCAACATACGTGTTTATTATGGTCTGAATCGGCCTATAGCCTGATACAGCTCCCGTAAAAACCCGATCTCCCTATTTTACTTCTTGAGCCCCCAAAGATCGCAAGTCTTATTCGAATTGGATGAAATTGTACACAGGTCTCCAATATATAATATAATTATGGTCGGAATCAGACCATAACTTGATATCGCTCTTATAGCAGAGCCAATCATTTCTTTTATCCTTTTTTCGACAAATGCGATCCATGGTGTAGGGGGTATATAAGATTCGGCCTGGACGAACTTAGCACACTTTTAGTTGTTTTATTTTACATGGATGATCGCAAGAAAGGTTTATTTGGGAGCTATATCAGGTTATAGACTGATTTAGACCGTATTTGGCACAGTTGTTGGATGTCATAAGGGAACATGTCATGCAAAATTTCAGCCAAACTGGAAAAAATTAGGGCATCCAGGGGCTCAAGAAGTCAAATCGGGAGAACTATGTCAGGTTATAGACTGATTCGAACCGTACTTAACACAGTTGTTGGAAGTCATAACAAAACACTTCAAACTAAATTTTAGCTAAATCGTACAAAAACTGCGGCTTGTAAGGGCTCCAGAAGTCAAATCGGGAGATCGGTTTATATGGGAGCTATATCAAGTTATAGACCGATTTGGACCGTACTTGGTTCAGTTGGTGGAAGTAATAACAGAACACTCCGTGCTAAATTTAAGCCAAATCGGACAACATTTGTAGCTTCCGGGGGCTCAAGAAATCTAATCGGGAGATGGGTATATATGGGAGCTTTATCTAAATCTTGACCAATATGGCCCATTTGCAATCCCCTACATCAATATTAAGTATGTGTGCAGAATTGCAAGCAGCCGGCTTTACGCGTTCGATCGCTATCGTGATTTCGACAAACGGACGGACGGACATGGCTAGATAGACTCAGAATACTCGTATATATTTTTCACTAGCCGAACCGGACCCGCTCCGCTGCGCCTTTTTTAACTCTCTAATGTGGATATCGAATTTGTGCCATTGTAGCCCATGTTCGTTAAACGGATGCGTTCAAATTTTGGCGAGAACATCGGAAAAAATTAAAGGCGGTGGTTATTCCCTCTTAATGCTGGCGAAATTTCAGAGGTACCAAGCCATGCATGGTCATGTAAATTCTCCCCAAAGAGGTGACGCACTGCGGCATGCCGTTCGGTCTCTTATCATTGAGTTTAAATTTGAATCGGAAAGCACTCATTGATGTAAGAGAAGTTTTCCCCTGCTCAGTTCATGCGCAAAATTTTTCTCTGCATCCAAATGCCTTACTTTTGAGTCCTATATTACCACTTTGGTTAATATTTCTTGTTTACGGAATATTTCGGGGTGGGATGGCCTCCCAGACGCTTCCCCCCTAAAGTAAATATAAGCTTCGTGCTTCACTTTCAAATACATTTTAGGTGAGCCCCATATTGGCATGATCGTAAAATAAGTTCGGTTGGAGGGTGGAATTGGCCCCAGGGGTTTTATTCCAAAAAATAAGTATAAATTTCGTACTCTACTCCCAAATAGCACTTTTATAAACAATTTGGGAGCCAAACACATGGCTCTTGAATTGCATATCAAATTCGTTTTTTCTCTCAAGCATCTTTCGTTTGAGCTCTATATTGTCGTGATTGGTCTATATTTGCCGAGTTTTGGGTGGACCCCGAGGCAACCGACCCCAACAATAGAAACCATGTTTTGTTTTAGGAGACTGTAAGAGTGCAAAAAAATGTCGAACGAATCGCATTACCAATCTCCATTCACCAAAAATAGGGGAATGGTAAGTGGTTTTTAGGGGTGAAATGACACCTCAGACATTTCGACTGAAATATCGATAGTACGACGACACTCTGCCCTAAAAAAAAAATTTCAAATTTGTTCTTTACTCATAAATACTGTTGATTTAAGCTCCATATTGTCATAGTCTTAAATGAAGTTCAGTTTAGGGCTCCAAAATTGGATATCAGATTCGTTTTCTACTCTCAAATATCTTTCATTTGAGTCCCATATTTTCATAATGGGTCAATGAACCTTTTTTGGGGGTATTTTTAGGAGACAAAGCGCCGCCTAGATTTCAACGCAAATATTAATGCCATGTTCGTTATCTACTTCCAAATACCTTTCATTTCAGTCCAGTACAGCCATGATCGGCTTTTATGTTCATTTTGGGGGTTTTTGGGGGTGGGGACACCTCTCATTACATCGACTTCATTTCTTTTGCCATATTCATAATCTACTCCCAAATACCTCTCATTTGAGTCCCATATTGGTATGAACGTCCAATATGTCTGTCTGGGAGAGTTTTGGGGTTGTGACGGCCCGCTGGGTATTTCGATTAAAATTATAATACCATATTCGTATTCTACTCTCCAATATCTATCATGTGATACCAATAGTGATCCGATCGGTCCAATTTTGATTTTGGGTGGTGTTTTTGGAGTAAGGTGGAGGGTGCGCCACCTACCGATATAGACCAAACTACACAATCTGTGAATACTTTAAGAATATCGGTTCAGCCGTTTTTTATTCTACGGAAGAAAGAAACAAACCGAGTCACATATAGTAGTGATTAGCTCATATGATATTTGAGGCGTTTTCGGGGGGGGGTGGGTTTTGTATGCCAGATTCGTAATCGACTTCCGAATACCTTTCATTCGAGCCCCATATTGATATGGACGTGCAATTTGTCTGCAATTAGTCTGCAATTAGAAGTTTTGGGGTTAGGACGACTTCCTGGGTACTTGGACCCATTTTTAGTACCATATTCGTATTCCACTCTTCAATACCTTTCATTTGATACCCATTTTTCCTTAACGGTCCACTTTTGACTTTGGTGGTGTTTTTGGGGTTACGGGGGAGGGTCCGCCCCCTTCCGATATCAACAAATTATAAAGCCTATTCCTCTTCCTGACTTTTTTCGCAATCTACTCCCGAATACCTTTAATTTGAGTCCCATGTTGTTATGCTCGTCCAATAAACCTTAGGGTGTTTTGGGCATGGGACGGTCCCCGAATTACTTGGACCCAATTTTTAATATGAAATTCGAACTCTACTCCTGGATACCTTTCATTTGAGTACCATATTGTCCCGATCGCTACACTTTTATTTTTGGGTAGTACTTTGGGTAAAAAGGGGAGGGTCCGCCCCCCTTCCGATATCAAAAAATTATATAGCCTATGTTTCCTTCCAGACCAACCTGTGAACATTTCAAGGTAATCGGTTCAGCCGTTTTTGAGTCTATACGGAGACAAAGCCTATTGCAATTGGAAAAAATCGGTTCCGATTTGTATATAGGTGACAAATATATGTTCGTCCAATTTCTGTAAGTATTAGAATAAAGGGCTCATTTATTAATCGATTCTCTCAAAATTGGCAGAAAGGATTTCTAAATGACTCTCGACATTACTGGCGAATTTCATAGAAATCGGTTCAGATTTGGATATAGCTCTCACATATATATATCGCCCGATTTTCACTCCCAGAGCTACTACAAGCGCATTTATTGACCTATTTTTCCAAAAATTTTTACAACGCTTACCTCGACGACTACCACAATACCTATAAAGTTTGGTAGAAATCGGTTCAGATTTAGATATAGCTCCCATATATATGTTCGTCCGGTTTTGAGAAATATTGCAATAAAGTGCTCATTTGTTAGAAGCTTTGCTCGGCATTTGGCAGGAAGGATTTTTCTATTGACTCTTAAAACTACTGGTGAATTTCATACCGTAGTTATTACAGTTTGAACATATTTGCTCAAAATTTTATACGGATTGTTTAATGACCCATCTGAGAACATCCGCCGAGGTCCATCAAATTCAAATTCAATCCATCATCAAATTCAGAGATAGATACAATATAACTCCCACTCTATACTTATAGGTAGGTGTAGGGTATTATACAATCGGCATCGCCCGACTTTTGCCTTTCCTTACTGGTTGTATATGATAAACTAAACGCCACAGCATATCATGTTGTTAGACAATGCAGGCCACAAACAAAAGACTTAAGACACAAACTTACACAGCTCCAATACAGGCGTCACACAGTGGGAGGAAATCAAAAAAAAAATAGTACAAAATATGTTATTTGAGAACGGATAGAGACAACTCCTTGAAATTTGAGATGGTTAAAGCTGAGTTGACTTGCAAAATTTTAAGGCCCTGGGTGGTCCGGGCGCTTTTTGGCAGGCCCATAAATTTGGTCATCTTGGCATTTCGAAAAATTGTTCGGGCATTCCAAATCTTCATGAAATTTTTTACTAATCTTTTAAAAAACCCTTTAAATAAGAATATTAAAAAAATATTTATATTTGTGGTCCCCCTGCAACTAATCGATGTTTTCGTACGAAGGTTTTCTAACAAATGAAAGCCAAATATTTTTTTCCCAAAAGATCGACTCAGAATGTCGAGACGATCAAGAATATATATGGGGTCCTAGATCAATATTTCGAGGTGTTACAAACGGAATGACTAGATTAGTATACCCCCATCCAATGGTGGTGAGTATAAAAATCTTAAATTTTCGGCCAACTTTCACATCACCACTGTGGTACAGGTGCAAATTTGTGCATTTGTTTGCAACCCTAAGGAGGAGAGGAGCTAAACCAATTGGTAAGTATACCGATCGACTCTTTTTGGTTCGATTTAGCCCTGTCCGTCTGTGAGTCCATGTATTCTTGTAATCAAGGTACAGGTCGTTAAAGCCGAATTCATCCGTTCCCCTGTCCGTCCGTCTGTAGAAATCACGACAGCGGTCGAACGAAGAAGTTATTTTTTTTGAAATTTGACACCCACACTTCGGTTTTATGTAGGTTGTTGGGGATTTCAAATGGGCCATATCCGTTCAGATTTAGATTTAGCTCCTAAATCTTAAATATAAAATCCCTCCCCCTTACCACAATTTTCAGAAACGCCACATCACGGAGATGGGTTGTGCGATTTAAGCGAAATTTTGTGTGCTCTCATAGTACCCTAAAAATAGAAATTTGGTATCCAAACTTCGGATGGGGTACCTAGGGGGGCCGCCCCATCCTAAAACCCACACAACATATATTTACATCGATCACGACAATATGGGACTCAAATGAAAGGTATTTAGGATAAGGAAACGTATCTGATATCTAATTGTCGGACCAAGTGTTAGTAGGACCACCCCAACCCCCAAAACACCCCTAAATAGGAAAAATGTCTGACCACATTTCTGGGGGTCCACCCCTTCCCCAAAACACCCCCCCCAAACAGGGGCTTAGATAAAAGGAATTTGAGTATAGAATTTGAATCTGATATCCACATATGTGAGCAAGTGTTTTGGGGAAAGCTTCTCCCCAAAACCATCCCATAGGGCTCAAATGAAAGCACTTTGGGATTAAAGCACGAATCTGATACCAATATTCGTGGAAAAAGTGTCTACGGGACCACCCCACCCCCATAACGCCACCCAAATAGGAAGTAGTTGCTGACTATTGCAATATGAGGCTCAAATAAGAGGGTTTTTAGATTAGAACACGAATCCGATATATATTTTCAAGGTTAACTCAGTGAGTGGCCGCCCATACCCAAAAACACCCACCAAGCCGGTCATGAGATTTGGATATAGCTGCCATATAGACCGATCCTCCGGTTTAGGGTCTTAGGCCCACAAAAGCCACATTTATTATGCGATTTCACTGAAATTTGAGACAGTGAGTTGTGTTAGGCCCTTCGACATCCTTCGTCAATTTGCCCCACATCCGTCGAGATTTGGATATAGCTGACATATAGACCGATCCTCCGATTTAGGGTCTTCGGCCCATAAAAGCCACATTTATCATGCGATTTTGTTGAAATTTGGGACAGTGAGTTGTCTTAGGCCCTTCGACACCCTTCGTCAATTTGGCCCAGATCGGTCCAGATTTGGATATAGCTGCCATATAGACCGATCCTCCGATTTAGGGTCTTAGGCCCATAAAAGCCACATTTAATTATCCGATTTTGCTGAAATTTGGGACAGTGAGATGTCTTAGGCCCTTCGACTTTTTTCTTCAATTTGATCCTGATCGGTTCAGATTTGGATATAGCTGCCATATAGACCTATATCTCGGTTTTAGGTTTTGGGGCCATAAAAGGCGCATTTATTGTCCGATTTCGCGGAAATTTGGGACAGTGCGTTGTGTTAGACTCTTCGACATTTTTCTGCAACTTAGCCCAAATCGGTGCAGATTTGCATATAGCTGCCATGTAGACCGATCTCTCGACTTAAAGTCCTTTTATGGGGCCAAGGCGCACTTATAATCCGATTTCACTAAAATTTGTCATAGCGACATATGTTAGGCTTTTCAACATCCGTGTCCATTATGCTATACACAATTGAACAATGATATGTACTTATTAGTATTTTGTCCAAATCGACACATATTTCGATATAACAGCTATGGGACATAAGGAATGTAATTTTCACCGGATTTTGATGAAAGGTTGTTTACATATTGGGTTGCCCAAAAAGTAATTGCGGACTTTTCGGCGTTGACAAATTTTTTTCACAGCTTGTGACTCTGTAATTGCATTCTTTCTTCTGTCAGTTATCAGCTGTTACTTTTAGCTTGCTTTAGAAAAAAAGTGTAAAAAAAGTATATTTGATTAAAGTTCATTCTAAGTTTTATTAAAAATGCATTTACTTTCTTTTAAAAAATCCGCAATTACTTTTTGGGCAACCCAATATATACCCGAGGTGGTGGGTATCCAAACTTAACGCCTTTTTACTTCTTTGTTTTTTTTATAAATTTCTTATACTAAAACTTTTTTAAATTTTTTATGTCATGGTTTCATATTTATTCAAATGACCCATATAATGGTTCAAGCAGAAACTCTACATCAAAACTCTTTAAGTTAATAATTGGGGTTTTAGTCGAACTTGATTCATCATTCATACATCTTTGGTCTGTTTTTTTGGCAGATTGAACTACTTATTTTTTTTTTTTTGCTTCGAATAAAGTTCAAATTCATAGCGAAACAAGAAAAAATGCTTCAACGCTTCTTCTGTTACCAAAAAAGCGTGGAGCAAAAAATGCAAACACTAATTGACTGCTAAATGCTTTGTTGGGCAAATGAATGTTTTTTGGCGCAATCTCCGGTATTTTTTTTTTTAGGAGGTACATGTATTTTCTATTTTTGGATTTAGTTTTTTTTGCACTGCTCAGCTTGTTTCAAAAGTGCTTTGGATATTTTTGTAAATATGAATTTTGAAAAAACAAATGTTTATTAATCGTTTTTTTTTTTTTTTTGTGGTGTTATCTGTTGGTCTGGGCTGTATTTTTGCCTCTTCTTCTGGCTTGCCTTAAGAATGATAGATGATGATTGGATGATGTTACACAATTTGAGCCCAAGCAAAACGAGACGGTGGAACCAAGAAAAGAACCCCAGCCTAGAAAGGTTTGAAAAAGTGTTATGATTTCGGATAAGGGTTTAGTGTGGTCGCTGGCGGCATCATTAGACATTTTTTGGTAGGTCTACTGGCTGTCTGTATAGCTTGCTGCCTGTCTCATTTGCCAGCACTATATAAGCGCCACATTTGTATCGTCTCTTAACATTCAATGTTCTGTGTATCCGTTTTAATTGTCTTCCATTCATAGATAACCTTTATAATCTATTGTTGATGTTTTGCGTTTTTTTTTTGCACCATGCGATTTTTTTCTTTTGGAGTGTGTGTAATTTTTTCCATTTAGTGTTTCTTTTCAAAGCATCTATCGGCATTGTTTCGCTTCATTCATTGTTTAATGAAAATTGTTTTTACTAACCAAGTGAAAAATATTATGCACATTTTCACAACGATTAATTTGTAATTACTCACAAGTGCAAGCGTAGAAAACTGCTGCCATTTGTCAAACATGTTGGAAAATGCATTCAAATCCATTTGGGTGTGGAGAGATGCAAATTTATTATAATTTTTTCAACTACTATTGAAGTTTTTTTTTTTTTTGGATATGAATATTAAATTGGTAATATTTTTGAAATTTAACAAGATAATCGGGAGATCAGTTTATATAAGATGTACTTAAAAAATTTTAAGAGGTATCTTATAAAAATTGGGAATTGGGGAGGCCTGCCAATCGGGCCCACTCCGCTACGCCTTCTTTTACTTTATATGGAACAAAATTAACCTTGGAATATTTATGTTCGACAATTAAAGAGCTTTTAGTGAAATACCATGCTACAAAAATAGAATATGTATATCGCTTGACTAACACTACAACAATGTTAGTGCCTTTATCTGAGTCCCATATGATCTTTATTGCACCACGAATTCGCTCGGAGGTTTTAATGCCATTCTAAAAAGACTTTATTTCGGTCCGATGTTCTCACGATGTCCGATTTAGGGGTGTATTCAGGGGTGAAAACACTTGGCCACAAAAAAATATCAGCATCGTGATCTTCTCTCAACTACCATTTATTTAAACTCCCTATTGCCATTGGCTTAAGAGGAGTTTACAGGATGAGGCGTCTCCCAAACACACGGCCCTAAAATTGGTTATCAAATTAGTTTTCTTATCTCAAATACCTTTCACTTGAGCCACATATTGGCATAGTCGGCAAATGTTTACCATTTGGAGGGTTTTTGAAGAGAGAGCGATGCCCCAAATACATGTTGCCACACTTGGATATTCGTATTCTACTCCCAAATACCTTTAGTTGAGCCCCACATTGCGATGGTCAATAAATAATTGCTGTTTGTGGTCTATTTTGGGAAAGGGATAGACAACCAGAAAATTGATTCCGAAAGTGGATATCAATTTCATGCTCTACTCCCCCAAAACCTTTCATATGAGCCCCACATTGACATGGTCGATAAAGATGTCTGATGTTAGGGGTGTTTTTGGGAGTGAGGTGGCCCCCAAATACTAAGCCCTGAAAATATATCAGCATCGTGATCTATACTCATATATCTATATATCATTTATTTCAACCCCATATTGGCATTGGACTTTCTATATCTTTCATTTAAACCTCATATTGCAAAAGTCAACAAATATGTCCGGTTTGGGGCACCAAAGATATCAATATCGAGCTCCACTGTCTTGAGGACCCAAATTGTCTTGTTGAGCAAATACGTCCTATTTGGGGGTTGTTATGTGGGTGAGACATCCCCTAGACAGTTGGTCCCGAATGTTGATATCAGATTGGTGGTATACTCCCAAATACCTTTAATTTGAGCCCCATATTTCCATAGCCGGCAAACATGACCGGCTTGGGGGGTGTTTTGGGGGATGGGCGGGCACTCAGTGCGTCGGCCTTGATAATATATATCGAATTCGTGTACTACTCTAAAAACCCTCTTATTTGAGCCCTATATTGCAATAGTCAATAGTTGGTTGGTGTTGTGGGGTTGGGGTGGCCCCATAGACACTTTCCCGAATATTGATATCAAATTCGTGCTATTCTCCCAAGCACCTTTCATTTGGGCCCCATATTGCTATGGTTGTAAATTTGTCCTATTTGGGGCATGTTTTTGGGGAGAGATGGCCCCCAAACACTTGGTCCCATATTTGGATATCAGATTCGAGTTCTACACTCAAATACCTTTAATTTAAGCCCCATATTCCCATGTTCGGTAAATAAGTCCTGTTTGGGGGGTGTTTCGGGGAAGGGGTGGACCCCCAGAAACGTGGTCCCACATTTGGATATTAGATTCATATTCTAATAGTAAATACCTTTCATTTGAGTCCCATATTGCCGTGGTCGGTTAATATGTCCGATTTAGGGGAATTTTGGGGGTTGGGGTGTCCCCCAAACACTTAATCCGACAATTAGATATCAGATACGTTTTCTTATCTTAAATGCCTTTCATTTGAGTCTCTTATTGTCGTGATTGGTCTAAATATATGTTTGGTAGGTTTTAGGGTGGGGCGGCCCCCCTAGGCCCCCATAGGAAATTTGCATACCAAATTTTTATTTTTAGGGTACTATATGAGAGCACACAAAATTTCGTTTAAATCGCACCACCCATCTCCGAGATCTGGCGTTTCTGAAAATTAGGGTAAGGGGGAGGGTCCGCCCCCCCTCAGATATCAAAAAATTTAGTACCCTATTTTCATCACGGGGTCATTATGCACCATCTGTGTGCAAGAAAATCGGTGCAGCCGTTTCTGAGTCTATAAGGAACACACAAACATACAAACAAACAAACACAAATTGATTTTTATATATAAGAGATATATTGAATTATGTAAAAAATGGATATTTGAGCTGGCGATACCGGGAAAAACCAGGGTTTGAATTGCTGACTTCAAAATAGAGGCAGCAAAGCAAAAATATCTTTGCTTTACATTGAACAATGTTCAAGCAATTCAAACTCTGGGAAAAACAAGTAAGAGCGTGCTAAGATCGGCCTGGCCGAATCTTATAAGCCCTCCACGGTGGATCGCATTTGTCAACAAAAGAAAATGGATAAGAATTGCTATGATATTGGAGCTATACCAAGTTATGAACATATTGGGGCCATACTTGGCTGCTGGAGACCAAAGTAGCAGTCATTGTGCAAAATGTCAGCCAAATCGGATAAGAATTGAGCCCTATAGTGGCTGAAGAAGTGAAATCGGATGAGCTATTCATATGGGAGCTATATCAGATTAAGGACCATGTTTGGCAAGTATGTTGAAGGTCATAGGAAAAGTCGTTCAGCCAAATCAGATATGAATTACACCCTCTGGAGGCTCAAAAAGTATAATGAGGAGCTCGGCTTATATGACAGCTATATCAAATTATGAACCGATTTGGACCATACTGCACAGGGTTGTTGGAAATCATAACAAAATACTTCATGCTAAATTTCAAACAAATCGGATGACAATTGGGCCCTCTAGAGGCTCAAGAATTCAAGACGCTGAATCGGTTTATATGGTAGCTATATCAACACATGGACATGGACCCAATCCCATGGCAGCCGGTTGTATGTAGCAGATTGACCTGATGGATTCCTTCGTCGGCAAGGGCTGCCGCCTCAGTGTACAACACTTTGCTACAACAACATGGACGTGGACCATTTACAATCCCAATATAGGAAGTATTCATGCAAAATTTCAAGTGTCTGGCATTATTCCTACGAAAGTGACCGTGCTTTCGACGGAAGGACGGACAGGGCTAAGTTGACTTAGAATAAAACCTCTTATACCAAATTTTGGCCATACAAGGCCATATCGGCTGAAAAATATATATGGGAGCTATCTCTAAATCTGATCTGATTAAGGCGTTAAACAAAACATGTCAAGCAAAATTGTACAAAGATTGGACAAAGATAAGAGCGGCTACGTCAAATAAAACATCTCGTTCCGAATTTTGTAAAGATCGTACAAAAATTGTGGCTACTATAGCCTTAAAAGTCCATATAGGATATGTATATGAGAGCTGTATCTAAATCTGATCAAAATCAATAGCGTTCGCCCTTGGACCAAAAAAGAGACTTGTGCAAAAGTTCACGACATTCGGACTACAAATGCGACCTGTACCTTGATCATAAGAATACATGGACAGACAGACGGACATAGCTAAATCGAATCAGGAAGTGTTTCTTGGCCAATCGGTATACTTATCAATGAGTCTAGCACCTCTTCTTATTAGCGTTGTAGACAAATGCACAAAGTTATAATACCCTGTTCCACAGTGGTGGTCAAGGGTATAAAAATGAAGTGTCATTAAAAAACCAAAAATAAATATTGTCCGAAAATTTTCACAGAAATATCCAAAATACCCACTTCAGGCAACGATAGATTCCCAATCGGCATTTTTTACTAAAATTTTCTGTAGAGACTACAAATATTGTTTGGGACAAAACATTTTTTGCATGGGTTTAGGGGACATATGATGTAGAACAAGTAAAAACGTGTTAAGTTTGGCCATGTCGAACTTTGGATACCCACCACCATGGATAAATTAACCATCCTATTTTATTATATCTTCACTACCATACCATTTCATTTAGGTCCCGAGAACACTTATCCAACTCACAGTTTCAGCGAAGTCGAGCAACACATCCACTTTTTATGGGATTAAGACCCTCAAGTGGATGATCGGTCTATATGGCAGCTATATCAAAATATAGTCTGATCTGGACCACATTCTGGAGGGAGGTTTAATACAAGTCACTGTGTCAAATTCCAGCTAAATCGGCAGATTGGTTTATATGGCAGCTATACCTTAATATAGTCCGCCCTGAACCATATTTAGATGTGACGACGGAAGGCTTAAAATAGCTCACAGTTTCAAGTTTCGGCGAAATCGGGTTATAAATTCAGCTTTTATAGGCTCAAGGCCCTTAATCGGCAGATCGCTCTATATGACAGCTATATCTGAGTGAAGACCGATCTGAACCATATTTGAGTCGGATATCGGGAGGCTTTAATCGACTCACTTTTACAAATTTACGCGAAATCGGATAATAAATGCGGCTTTTATGGGCTTAAGATCTTCAATCGGCAGATCGGACTATACTACAGCTACATCTAAATGTAGTCCGATCTGTACCATTTTTGAGTCGAATGTCGGGAGGGTTAAAACATTTGACTGTTTCAAATTTCAGCGAAATCGGATAATAAATACGGCTTTTATGGGCTTAAGACACTAAATCAGCAGATCGGTCTATATGATAGGCACATCTAAATATGATATATGATCTAAACCATATTTGAGTTGAATATCGGAAGGCTTAAAACATTTGACTACTTAAAATTTCAGCGAAATCGGATAATAATTGCAGCTTTTGTAAACTTAAGATCAGTAGATCGGTCTATATGACAGCAATATCTAAATATGATCCAATCTGAACCAAATTGGAGTCGGCTTCGAGAGGCTTCAAACAACTCACTGATTCAAATTTTAGCGAAATCGGCAAATCGGTCTATATGGCAGCTATACCTATACCAAAATTTCAGCCAAATCGGACAAAAATTACGGCTAGCAAGGAAATCAAGAAGTAAAACCGGGAGATCGGTTTATATGGGAGCTATATCAGGAAAACGACCGATTTGAACCATACTTGACGGAGTTGTTGGAAGTCATAGGAGAACTCTATGTGCAAAATTTTAGCCAAATCGGATGAAATTTTTGGCTTCCAGGGGCTAAAGAAGTCAAATCGGGAGATCGGTTTATATGAGAGCTATATCAGATTATAGACCGATTTGGACTGATTTGGACAGACCGATTTGGACAGATGTTAAAAATCATAAGAGAACACTATATGCAAAATTTTAGCCAAATCGGATGAAATTTGTAGCTTCCAGCGGCTCAAGAAGTCAAATCGGGAGATCGGTTTATATGAGAGCTATTACAGGTTATAGACCGATTTGGACCATATTTGACAAAGTTGTTGGAAGTAATAAGAGAACACTATGTGCACAATTTTAGCCAAATCGGATGAAATGTATAGCTTCCAGGAGATCAAGAAGTTAAATCGGGAGATCGGTTTATATGGGAGCTATATCAGATTATAGACCGATTTGGACCGTATTTGACACAGATGTCGGATGTCATAAGAGAACACTATGTGCAAAATTTTAGCCAAAACGGATGAAATATGAGGCTTCCAGGGGCTCAAGAAGTCAAATCGGGAGATCGGTTTATATGGGAGCTATATCAGATTATAAACCGATTTAGACCGTATTTGACACAAATGTTGGAAGTCATAAGAGAATACCATGTGCAAAATTTAAACTCAATAACTCAAAATTATGTATCTGTGCAAATTTTCAAGCTGCTAGCTTTACGCGTTCGACCGCTATCGTGATTTCGACAGACGGACGGACGGACATGACTAGATCGAATAAGAATGTCGAGACGATCCAGACTATATATACTTTATGGGGTCGCAGATTAATATTTCGAGGTGTTAAAAACGGAATGACTAGGTTAGTATACCCCCATCCTATGGTGGTGAGTATAAAAAGTCGAGTATCCGTGAAACCAAAAAATTTTTAAAATCAGACCACATATTATGATTTGAAACCCCGAACAATTTCCCAGAATACCGAGGTTTCCAAAGTTAAGACCCTGCCAAAAGGCGCCCAAACCACCTAGGTCTGTGCATCGTATGAAATCTATTAACGAAAACTTTCAAGGAACGCAAAATTTTCCCAACATCCAACAAAATGTTCACATTCCAAAAAACTCCTTGTGGTTTCTCTTTATAATCATCAACCTGTTTGTCTTAAGCGACGAACGACAATTTAATTATATTTATTAACGTAGCAGCAAATAATATTAAATTGATGTGAATCATTGTGCCTAAATGATTTTAAAGTTGTGGTTTCTATACCCTACACCATAGGATGGGGTCATACTCAACGATAAGGGGCCTGCTTATTATGGCCGAGTCCGAGCGGCGTGCCGCAGTGCGACACTTTTTTTGAGTTTTTACATGGCATTGTACCTTACAAATGTCGCCAGCATTAGGAGGGCATAACCACCGCCGAAAATTTGAATAATGGTCTCTCCAGAATTCGAACCCAGGTGTTCGGCGTCATAGGCGGACATGCTAACTTCTGCCTCCATTCTGTTTAAAACACACCGAAATATTGGTCTAAGACCCCATAAAGTATATATTGGGTTGCCCAAAAAGTAATTGCGGATTTTTCGGCGTTGACAAATTTTTTCACAGCTTGTGACTCTGTAATTGCATTCTTTCTTCTGTCAGTTATCAGCTGTTACTTTTAGCTTGCTTTAGAAAAAAAGTGTAAAAAAAGTATATTTGATTAAAGTTCATTCTAAGTTTTATTAAAAATGCATTTACTTTCTTTTAAAAAATCCGCAATTACTTTTTGGGCAACCCAATATATTCTTGATCGACATGGCATTTTAAGTCCATCTAGCCATGTCCGTCCGTCTGTCTGTCTATGGAAAGCACACTAACTTTCAAAGGGGTAAAGCTCAACGCTTGAAATTTTGCAGAAATACTTTCTAGTAGTGTGGGTCAGTTGGGCTTGTACATGGCCCATATCGGTCATGGGCCGCTAATATAGCTCCCATATCAACCGATTTGCCAATTATACATCTTGAGCCTCTAGAGGGCGCAATTCTTATGCGATTTGGCTGAAAATTTGTACTGTGACGTTTTCTATGACATCCAACAGATTTGTTACCTATGGTTGGAATCAGTTTAAAACCTGGTATAGCTCCCATATAAACCGGTCTCTCCATTCCACTTGTTCGCCTCTAGAGTGCGCAGTTTTTATCCGATTTGGCTGAAATTTTCAACAATGACTTCTCCTTTGACCTTCAGCTTGCCGAATATGGCCTGAATCGGTCAAAAACCTGATATTGCTCCCATATAAACCGACCCCCCCGATTGCATTTATTTAGCCCCTAGAGGGCGCAGTTCTTTTCTGATTTGGCTGCAATTTTGCATAACGACTCATTCTATGACCATCGACATAACTTCGTAGCAAATATGGTCTGAATCGGTCTTTAACTTGATATAGCTCCCATATAGACCGATGTTCCGATTTTACTTCTTGAGACCCTATAGGGCACAATTCCTAACCCATTTGGCACAACCGAATTTTGCACAATGACTTCTACCATGGTAGAAGCCAGATCCAAGTATGGCTCGAATCGGTTCATAACCTAATACATCTCCATTAGCATAGCATTTCTCAGCCCTTATCTTTTGTTTGCCTACTAAGAGATATCGGGACAAAAAAACTTGACAAATGCGATTTATGGTGGAGGGTATATAAGATTCGGCCCGGCCGAACTTAGCACACTTTGACTTGTTTGCTAAATGAAACGTCAAAGTGCAAATCGTTTTGATGACACACGCAGGGAATAACCTGCAATAAGTTTCTCGGGGGAAATAACATTCCAAAACCATTAAATTAAATGTAGTGCTTATGTGGTTACAAAAAAGTGTTTAATCATCAAAAAATTAATTAATAATGGGTTGCCCAAAAAGTAATTGCGGATTTTTTTTAATAAAGTAAATGCATTTTTAATAAAACTTAGAATGAACTTTAATCAAATATACTTTTTTTACACTTTTTTTTCTAAAGCAAGCTAAAAGTAACAGCGGATAACTGACAGAAGAAAGAATGCAATTACAGAGTCACAAGCTGTGAAAAAATTTGTCAACGCCGACTATATGAAAAATCCGCAATTACTTTTTGGGCAACCCAATAAATAAAAAAAATTAAAACAATAAATAAAAACGAATGCAAACGATTACAGTAAAGTAGTCAAACACATAAATTTTTAAATAATCTTAAAGTCACATTGAATAACAAAAAGTATTGACGTATAGGAAACAAGTTAAAAACGTGCTAAGTTTGGCAGGGACAAATCTTGGATACCAACCCCAATGGGGTTCCGCTAAAAATTTACCCTTATGAACTCATTTTGTATTTGAATTATTTTTTTACAATCAAATCGGGATTGATAGCAGCTTTTATGGTCCCAAGAATTCATATTGGGGTATCGGTATTTAAGGGCCGTTATATATATGTATATATATATTGGGTTGCCCAAAAAGTAATTGCGGATTTTTTAAAAGAAAGTAAATGCATTTTTAATAAAACTTTGAATGAACTTTAATCAAATATATTTTTTTTGCACTTTTTTTCTAAAGCAAGCTAAAAGTAACAGCTGATAACTGACAGAAGAAAGAATGCAATTACAGAGTCACAAGCCGTTGAAAAAATTTGTCAACGCCGACTATATGAAAAATCCGCAATTACTTTTTGGGCAACCCACTAGACAGATTAGGATCATACTTTGTATGGATGTTGGAAGTCAAAACAGAAGTTCTTGGGCCAAATTTCAGGCAAATTGGATAAAAATTGAGGCTGCTTGAGTCTCAGGAACTCCAATCCGGAGATCGGTTTATATGAGGACTAAAGCTGAACAGGGCCCGATCCGCTGTGCCTTCTCTCACTCTCTTATTCTATCTGAGCCCTACACTGGCACGGTCAGGAAAGTCCTGTGGGGATAATGGTACGGCATTTCAGATATTTCGTCCCAATGTGGATATCATATTGGTGCTCTACTACCCAATCCAAATGCCTTCCATTTGAGCCTAATATTGCTACGGTCGGTAAATAAGTCCGGTATGGGGGTATTTTTTGGGGTGAGGTAGACCGCCAAATGTCAGAATAGTTCAAATATTGCAAATTTTGCCCATGGACTTTCCACTAAGGAACAGGGGCAAACTTCTCACATATCCATGAGGGCAGTCCGATTCAAGTTTTAAGCTCAATGATAAGGGGCCTCCTTCTTATAGCCGAGTCTGAACGGCGTGCCGCAGTGCGACACCTCTTTGGAGAGAAGTTTTACATGGCATAGTACCTCACAAATATTGCCAGCATTAGGAGGGGAAAACCACCGTTTGAAAAATTTTTCTGATGGTCTCGCCAGTATTTGAACCCAGGCGTTCAGCGTCATAGGCGGACATGCTAACCTCTGGGCTACGGTGGCCTCCTCATAATCGTTCTCTTGTCTCAAATACCTTTAATATAAGCTCCATATTGTCAGTATTGGTTTGGTATCCACATTAAACAAGGATACGAAATTTGTGTTTTTGAGTTATTATAAACAAACTAAATTTCAAATTGCCGCAACCATCTCCGAGATGTGGAGTTTTTGAAAATAAGGTTAGGGGGAGCACGCCCATTAAAGGGGAGCCCGCCCATTACAGTCTACTTCATTCTCTTGATTTTGGTGGTGTATTGAAGTGGAGAAACCCTTTGCCCCGAAAGTGGAAGGTGGATATCAGATATATACTCTAGTCCCAAAAATCACATTTAAGAATTAAGGTGAGGCGTCCTTGAAACTCTTGGCCATAAAACAGATATCAAATTTGAGCCCTTTTTGTCATAATCTACAAATATGTCCACTTTAAGGGGTATCTATGGCGGGGTGGCCACTCTGAAAAAATATCAGATTCGTGCTCTACTCTCACATTTCTTTTATTTGAGCCCCAAAAGCCATTGGTTTAGGGGGAGTTTTGGGGTGAGACGACCCCCGAACACTTCAGCCTCAAAATTGGGTATCAAATTCGTTTTCTACTATCAAATACCTATTATTTAAAGAGAGAGGTTTAAAGAGAGTTTAGGAGGCGAACCCTGAAATAATATCAGCATTGTGTTACGATTTTGTTTGAGCCCCATAATGTCAAGCACTTTGAAGGTGGCGATCAAGATATTCAGGGCACAGGGTCTCGTTCAGATCCACACTAATTATTTTTTTTTTTGTTTCGGTTATCTACATTCAAAATCATATTTCAAAGGTACCTTTTGAGATTCTACACTTTTAAAGATCCGTAGGTCCTCCTGTTTCTATCTCAATTTGAGGGCGAAAAGTGTACTCTACTACCAAAGACATTCTATTGGTGTCCTATTCTATACTGATCGGCATTCACACATTATTTTTAATTCCTTTTTTCCTGGGTAGAATAGGGGGAGAAGTACTGCACTCTGACGTATCCTTTGATTTGAGTACAATATATTCTCGGCCGTCCTACATGACAATTTGGTGTTGTTTTTGTTGGGAGGAGATGGTAGCTCTCGCCGACGCCTCTAAGATCCGAAAGACAATTTATTTCAGTCCTTTATTGTCGCGATATACATGTCCTGCTGAAGGCCAGGACGGCTGGACATGACCCAGATTCTTGAATCCTAATATCAACATTAGATTCCAACTCTACTGACATAGAGCTTTCCCAGAATCTATCTCAAATATGTATACCATATTCGTAGTCAAATCCCAAAGACCTTTCATTTGATATCCATTTTGTGACGTTGGACATTCATGCCCGATTAAGGGGTTATTGGGGTTGGAGAGGGCCCGTAGACACCTTGGACCAAATTCATATAACAGATAAGTACTCAACTTCCGAACACCTTTACATTTGAATCCATACTGTTCCAATCGGTAAACAAGCCCTGCTAAGAGGGTTTTTGGGGGTAGGGAGGCGACTCATATACCAAGGAATAAATTTTTATATCAGATTCTTACTCTACTTTTAAATGGCTATCATTTGATACCCATATTTCCTAAAGCGGTGAAAGAGTCCTGTTGAGGGGTTTTTTGGGGGGTGGGGGACCCCTTGGACCCTCTGGGCGAAATTTTTATATCATGTTCGTACTCTACTCTTAAATACCTTTCATTTGATAGCCACATGGAACCAATCGGTAAACATGTCCGTGCGGGAAGGTTATGGGGGTTAGGGAGGCCCCTCAGACACCAAGGATTGAATTTTTATGTCAGATTTAAAAAAGACAATTCATTTGATACCCATATTGCCTAAAGCGGGGAAAGAGTCCTGTTGAGGGTTTTTTGGGGGTGGGGGACCCCTTGGATACTTTGATCGAAATTTTTATACCATGTTCGTCCTCTACTCTTAAATACTTTTCATTTGGTACCCATATTGAGCCAATCGGTAAACATGTCCGTGGGGGAAGGTTATGGGGGTTAGGGAGGCCCCTCAGACACCAAGGATTGAATTTTTATGTCAGATTTAAAAAAGACAATTCATTTGATACCCATATTGGCCAAAGCGGGCGAAAGTGTCCAGTTGGGGAGTTTTTTTGGGGGTGGGGGACCCCCTGAATAATTTGGGCGAAATTTGTATACCAAGTTCATACTCTACTCTTAAATACCTTTCATTTGATAGCCACATGGAACCAATCGGTAAACATGTCCGTGCGGAAAGATTTTTGGGGTTAAGGAGGCTTCTCAGACACCAAAGAATGAATTTTTAAGTCAGATTTATACAAAGACAATTTATTTGATACCCATATTGCCCAAAGCGGCGAAAGTGTCCAGTTGGGGAGTTTTTTTTTTTTGGGTGGGGGACCCCCTGAACAATTTGGGCGAAATTTGTATAGCAAGTTCGTACTCTACTCTTAAATACCTTTCATTTGATACCCATATTGTCCCAATCGGTAAACATGTCCGTCCGGGTGGGTTTTGGGATGGGGCGTCCCCCTGGTTATTTGACCCAAAAATTTTATACCAATTTCGTGTTTTTGGGGTACCATAAAATACAAATACAAAATAACGCTTAAATCGGTGAACGCATCTCGGTCGCATATAAACCGATTAGATCCATTTGTAGTCCCCAACGACCTACATCAATACGAAGTATCTGTGGAAAATTTCAAAAGGCTAGCTTTACGCTTTCGATCCCTATCATGATTTCCACAGAAGGACGGAAGGACATATCTAAATCGACTTAGAATGTCAATAAGATCAAGAATATATACACTTTATGGGGTCGCAGATCAATATTTCGAGGTGTTACATACGAAATGACTAGATTAGTATGCCCTCTTCCTATGGTGGGGGGTATGCCACACCACCATTGTGGTACAGGGTATTAGCACTTTCTGCATTTGTTTGCAACGTTAATAATAAAAAGAGCTAGACCCATTGATAAGTATACCGATCGGCTTAGAATCACTTCCTGATTCGATTTACCTATGTCCGTCTGTCTGTCCATATGTTCTTGTAAAATTTTGCACAAGTCTTCTTTATTTGGCCCAAGGGCGAACGCTATTGGTTTTAAACATAATCGGATCACATTTATATATAGCTCCCATATATATCTTTCATACGATATGGCCTTTTTAGGCAGTAGTAGCCTAAATTAAATCGTTCCAGAAAGATATCTTTCATGGCATTTTTAGGATGTAATAGCCACAATAGCACAGAGGTTAGCATGTCCGTCTATGACGCTGAACGCCTGAGTTCAAATCCTGGCGAGACCATCAGAAAAAATTTTCAGCGGTGATTATCCCCTTCTAAAGCTGGCGACATTTGTGAGGTACTATGCCATGTATAAACTTCCCCTCGAAAGAGGTGTCGCACTGCGGCGTTCGGACTCGGCTATAAAGAGGAGGTCCTTGAGCTTAAAATTGAATCGGACTACACTCATTGATATGTGAGAAGTTTAGCGCTGTTCCTTAATGGAATGTTCATGGGCAAATTTGCGTTTGCAATAGCCATAATTTTAGTTCGCTCTTTACAAGACTTAGCATGAGATGTTTTATACGACATCCAAATATGTGTGCTTAATTTCATCAAAATCGGTTCACATTTAGCTCCCATATATATCCTTCATGCGATATGGCCTTTTAAGCTTGTATAAGCCGCAATTTTGGTTCGGTCTTTAAAAAATGTTCCCTGAGGTGTTTTATTTGACTCTCCAACATGTATGCAACATTTTATCAAAATCGGTCCAGATCGGTCTAAAGGAAGGGGGAGAGCGGACCCTCCCCCTTACTCCCATTTTCTACACCGATTTAAGCGAAATATTGTATGCCATCGTATGCTACCCCAAAAAAACAAGTAATTGGTATAAAATTTGGGGTCAAATAACCTGGGGGGACGCCCCATCTCAAAACCCACCCGAACGGATTCCGATTGGAGGCTAGAGTGCAAACTTGGCATAAAACTGGTAACCTAAGTGTGGGGGGGCCCTTCACTCCCAAAATTCGTCCTAAAAATTCGTCGAATAGATTAATTGACCCATTATGGCAATATGGGACTCAAATGAAAGGTATTTGAGAGTAGAAAACGAATTTGATATCCAATTTTGGAGGTACGCTCTAAATCACCCTTAAACTAAGTTTTGTTTCCGACTATATCAATATAGAGCTCAAATCAACGGTATATGGGAGTAAAGATCGAAACGGTTCATACTTACCGACCATGACAAAATGGGGTTCAAAATAAAGGGATTTGGGACTGGACACGAATTTGATATCCATATTTGATTCGAAATGTCTCCCCTAAAAATCACTTCTCATTACCCTAATTTCAAAAATACCAGATCTCGGAGATTGGTAATGCGATTAGTTCGAAATTTTTTGCACTCTAACATGTTTTTGATTGTTGGGGACGTGTGCTGCGGGGACAGCCCAAAACCCGCCAAATGGATATATGGACCAATCACTACAACATAGAGCCATGTGTTTGGGGAGCCGCCCCACCCCAAAAATACCTCCCCATCATATAAAAGCTTATTGGGGTATATATTTATTGATGTTTTTGAAATTTTCATTTTCGGCACAAAGACCCTGGGGTCCACCCTACCTTCAAATACAACCTATTTACCGTTCATGACATTATGGGACTCATACGAAATGTTTCTGAAAGTAGAGAACGAATCTTATGTTTACTTTGATGGCCAAGTGACCAGCTCCGAGATACCCCCTAAAACCGAAATATTTACCATTACAGTAATATGGGGCTCAAAAGAAAGACATTTCGGAGTAGAGTAAAAATTTGCCCAGGAACCGAGCGGTGGCAAACTTTTCATACATCAATGAGTGCTTTCCGATTCATGTTGAGTTTATCAACGATAAGGGACCTTTTTTATAGTCGAGTCCGTACGGTGTGCGACATCTCTTTGGGGAGCATTTTTTACATGACCATGCATGGTATTGTATCTCGCAATTGTCGCCAGCATTAAGAGGGGATAACCATTTTTATAGCCGAGTCCGTACGGTGTGCCGCAGTGCGACATCTCTTTGGGGAGCACTTTTTACATGACCATGCATGGTATTGTACCTCGAAAATGTCGCCAGCATTAAGAGGTGATAACAACCGCTTTAAATTTTGTCCGAAGTTCCGCCAGGATTCGAACGCAGGCATTCATCGTCATAGGTGGACATAGGCTACAGAAGCACGATATCCACATGTCCCCACCCTAAATAGATATTAGAGAGTTAAAGAAAGCGCAGCGGAGCGGGCCCTGTCCAGCTAGTAAGACAAACTTTCAGTGAATTTTCCTTTACATACAAAATTTTAGTGAAATCTTCTTTAAGACAAAATTTCAGGCAATATTTTCTTAACGAATATTGTCTTCTCCGACAGCCAGGCCACCACTAAAACTGAATTCTAAGATCCTCCTTAACCGTATTATAACCTGTTACCACCCCCCCTTATTGCCTTGGATTCCCCTTTGATGCCAATTATCAAAGTTTTGTTTGGTTTTTCCGGGAGGTCAATACTAAGATAATTATTATTAAGCTTCCGTGAAGAATCGATTTCTTTGTGTTTTGATAACTAACTAACTTGCACCCCAAACTTGTGTGCGGTCGGTCCTGTTTAAATGTACTCTCCCACCTTATGTACCTAACCAATTTTTTAAATGCTCATTAAATATTCGACACATTAATTGGATGACGACCATAACAGAGAGATATTTTGGAGGCACACAGGCAGGTAATCTAATGAAGAACATGAAAATGGCATAAATTAAAATACCTGTCGCCGTAATCAAGGTTAAGTGAGTTGACCAGTTCTCAATCTTATTGTTCATCTGCAGAGTCTATTATTAAAGAGTATTTAATTATTGACCACAACACATTCAGTAATCACCATTACGGGGCATTGACAACATCGAACAAAGAATAAACGAAATTCTTTTTACCATTAAGTCTATAAATATAAAATCTAGAACTTAAATATATTTTGCCGTGAAACACTTGAAAAAAGTTGGGATATAGAAAATATTTTGTAAAGAGAAATTTTTAGATTCTTAAAATATTAACTTTTTTAATTAGCAAAGCTCAGCAAGCCATGACTTCAGGAAACAAACAATAGTAGCCTTACTTAAAATAAGAAAGAATGTCTTCGCGCCATTCAGTGCCAAATGGGATTTAAGACAAGAAGTATTCAGCATTGAAGTTATGAATCGAAGTGATACTACAAATTCTAATTTGCCCAAGAACATTTCATTAAGGAGCTGGGGCAACTTAGAGGCCACCGTAGCGCAGAGGTTAGCATGTCCGCCTATGACGCTAAACGCCTGGCGAGACCATTAGAAAAAATTTTCAGCGGTGGATTTCCCCTCCTAATGCTGGCAACATTTGTGAGGTACTATGCCATGTAAAACTTCTCTCCAAAGAGGTGCCGCACTGCGCCACGCCGTTCGGACTCGGCTATAAAAAGGAGGCCCCTTATCATCGAGCTTAAAACTTGTATCGGACTGCATTCATTGATATGTGAGAAGTTTGCACCTGTTCCTTAGTGGAATGTTCATGGGCGGAAAAAAAAAATCAATAACAGAATTACAGTGAAATTTTCTCTAAGGAAAACGGAAATTTTGTCTTTAATGAAAATTTCACTAAAATTTTTCCTTTCACTGAAATTTCGTCTTTTAGCAAAAATTAAAAAAAAAAAACGTTTGAGAAAATTCTACTGAAATTTTGTCTTTAGAGAAAAAATTTCAGTGCAATTTTCTCTAAATACAAAATTTCAATGAAATTTTCTCTAAATTCGAAATTTTAGTAAAATTTTCTCTAATGGTAAAATGTTAGTGAAATTTTTTCTGAAGACAAAATTTCAGTGAAATTTTCTCTAAAAACGGAAATTCAGTGAAATTTTCTCTAAAGACGGAAATTCAGTAACATTTTCTCTAAAGACGGAAATTCAGCGACATTTTCTCTAAATACAAAATTTCAGTGACATTTTACTGAAATTTTCTCTAAATACGAAATTTCAGTGAAATTTTCTCTAAATACGAAATTTCAGTGAAATTTTCTCTAAAGACGGAAATTCAGTGAAATTTTGGCTAAAGACGAAATTTTAATAAAATTTTCTCTAAATACGATATTTCTGTGAAATTTCCTCTAAAGACAAAATTTCAGTGAAATTTTAGCTAGACGAAATTTTAACAAAATTTTCTCTAACTACAAAATTTCCGCCAAATTTTCTCTAAAGTCGAAATTTCAGTGAAATTTTTTCTATAGACGAAATTTTAGTGAAATTTTCTCTTAAGACAAATTTTTAGTGAAATTTTCTCTTAATACAAAATTTTCGTGAAATTTTCCTAAAAACAAATTTTCAGTGAAATTTATTGTTTTCAGTGAAAAGTTCACTGAAATTTTGTCTTTTAAGAAAATTTTACTGAAATTTTGTCTTTAGAGAAAACTTCACTGTAATTTTAGTTTTTAAGAAAATTTCACTGAAATTTAGTCTTTAGAAAAAAATTTCGTCTTTAGCGAAAATTTCACCGAAATTTCGTATTTAGAGAAAATTTTACTGAAATTCAGTCTTAAGGGAAAATTTCGCTGAAAATTTGTCTCAGAAAAAATTTGAAATGAAATTTTCTCTAAATACAAAATTTCAGTGACATTTGCTCTAGAGACAAAATTTTAGTGAAATTTTCTCTGTAGACGGAATTTCAATGAAATTTTCTCTAAAGGCGAAATTTCAGTGAAATTTTGGCTAAAGACGAAATTTTAACAAAATTTTCTCTAAATACAAAATTTCCGTCAAATTTTCTCTATAGTCGAAATTTCAGTGAAATTTTCTCTATAGACGAAATTTTAGTGAAATTTTCTCTTAAGACAAATTTTTAGTGAAATTTTCTCTTAATACAAAATTTTCGTGAAATTTTCCTAAAAACAAATTTTCAGTGAAAAGTTCACTGAAATTTTGTCTTTTAAGAAAATTTTACTGAAATTTTGTCTTTAGAGAAAACTTCACTGTAATTTTAGTTTTTAAGAAAATTTCACTGAAATTTAGTCTTTAGAAAAAAATTTCACAAAAATTTCGTCTTTAGCGAAAATTTCACTGAAATTTCGTATTTAGAGAAAATTTTACTAAAATTCAGTCTTAAGGGAAAATTTCGCTGAAAATTTGTCTCAGAAAAAATTTCAATGAAATTTTTGTCTTAAGAGAAAATTCCACTGAAGTTTCGCATATAGAGAAAATTCCACCAAAATTTTGTCTTTAGAGAAAATTTCACTGGAATTCAGTCTTTAGGGAAAATTTCGCTGAAAATTTGTCTCCGAAAAAAATTTCACTGAAATTTTGTCTCAAGAGAAAATTCCACTGAAATTTCGCATGTAGAGAAAATTCCACTAAAATTTCGTCTTTGGCGAAAATTTCACTGAAATTTCGTATTTAAAGAAAATGTCACTAAAATTTTGTCTTTAGCGCAAATTTCATTGAAATTTCGTATTTAGAGAGAAAATTTCACTAAAAGTTTTTCTTTAGCGAAAATTTTATTAAAATTTTGTCTTTAGGGTTTTAATTTCACTGAAATGTTGTCTTAAAAAAACTGAAATTCAATCTTTAGGGAAAATTTCGATGAAAATTTGTCTCAGAAAAAATTTCACAGCAATTTTGTCTTAAGAGAAAATTCCACTGAAATTTCGCATATAGTGAAAATTCCACTAAAATTTCGTATTTTGAGAAAATTCCACTAAAATTCAGTCTTTAGGGAAAATTTCGCTGAAAATTTGTCTCAGAAAAAATTTCACCGAAATTTTGTCTTAAGAGAAAATTCCACTGAAATTTCGCATATAGAGAAAATTCCACTAAAATTTCGTCTTTGGCGAAATTTTCACTGAAATTTCGTATTTGGAGATAATTTCACTAAAATTTTGTCTTTGGAGAGAAATTTTCACCAAAAGTTTGTCTTTAGCGAAAATTTTATTAAAATTTTGTCTTTAGGGTTTTAATTTCACTAAAATGTTGTCTTAAAAAAAATATTTCACCAAAATTGTCTTCACAGAAAATTTCTTTATTTTTTTAAGTGTATATTTAAAGCGTACTCCAAAGATTTGCAAAAATCAAATGTACAACAAATAATGATACAAAACAGTAGCATCATGATAAAGTGTTAGAATTGTTGCATTGTACGCTTCAGTAAACACCTATGGAGTGAAGTGGATTGGATTGAATGCCGCCACAGTCAAACGATGTCTGAATGGCACTACGTCTTCAGCTCACCTTTAAAGGCTAGAGCAGAAAAACAATCAACAACTCTTAAACTATCCACTCCAGTTGCATATTTTGCCCTTCTTAGAGTTTTTGCGCCTACAATCAGCGATATATAATCTGGCAAAATGATTTGTTGCCTTTTGTGTTTTTGTACAATTCTTGTTATAATGTTTTTGTGTTTTGCATTGTTTATCCCCCATATATGAAGAGGAGGAGACCAGATGGGCCTGCCTCAATCATAATTTCGTAAAAAATTATTCATACGCGTTTGTTTGTGGTGTTTTTGTGATAGATAACATGTGTGTGTGTGTAAGTGCGTGTACTGGTTGGTTGGTTGATGTGTTCCAACGAATGATTTCAATACTCACCCACGTGGTCCCGCTGTATAGACAGTTTCTTCCACCTGTCCAGTTGCTGGATTACGCGAACCATAACGACCTTGGACTAAGTTGTCTGGAGAACCACTTGCACTGTGATAATAGCCACCAATGTCATCATTTGCATGTCTGCCATAATAAAAATATAACAAATATGGAAATATTAAAAAACACACACACACACAACAAGCAGAAAAGTGAATTTTTGATTTAAAAACAAAACAAATACTAGTTTCTTAGTCTTTTAGTTGATTGGTTTAATTGAATTCAAAACATTGTCTATGACAAATTTTTCCATAATTTTTGAATTTGCCTAAAATTCGATGCTAGAAAATTTACGACAAACGCCAGACAGTAAATTGAGTTAATGTGGCTTTTAATATAATTTTTATGTTTTGAATGAGAAATATTTAATCACAAAACTTAAATCAGGTATAGAAAGTCGTATGGTGTCACGCATACCGGTGTCTTAAGTCATCTAGAATGGTCCATAGTATATTCACATCATCATTTGAATCGCCTTAAAATATTGAACTGCCATTCCATTAGGTAAAGAAAACGAAGTTTATTGGCACTTCAATTTTTCAGTATTTAAAAATAGCAACGCACAGTGGGCTTAGGCAGCAAAAGTGTAAACAAGTCGGTAATGTTTGAAGTGATAGATCTTATAACGGGTGATTTTTATACCCTACACCACTACTGTGGTACAGGGTATTATAACTTAGTAAATTAGTTTGTAACACCCAAAAGGAAGAGAGATAGACCCATTGATAAGTATACCGATCGACTCAGAATCACTTTGTGATGCGATTTAGCTATGTCCGTGTGTCTGTCTGACTGTCGGTCCGTCAGTCCATGTTAATTTGTGTACAAACTATTGGGTTGCCCAAATAGTAATTGCGGATTTTTTAAAAGAAAGTAAATGCATTTTTATTAAAACTTAGAATGAACTTTAATCAAATATACTTTTTTACACTTTTTTTCTAAACCAAGCTAAAAGTAACATCTGACAGAAGAAAGAATGCAATTACACATTTCACAAGCTGTGAAAAAATTTGTCAACGCCGACTATATGAAAAATCCGCAATTACTTTTTGGGCAACCCAATACATATTGCAATTTTCATCCGATCGTCTTCAAATTTGGTATGGGCGTGTTTTTCGGCCTGGAGACGAAGCCTATTGAAATTGGAAAAAATCGGTTCAGATTTGGATATAGCTCCCATATATATGTTCATCCGGTTTGCAGTAATACTGTAATAAAATGGTAATTTGTTAATCGATTCTCTCAAAAGTTGGCAGGGAGGATTTTCTTATGACTCCCGACAAATCAGGTAAATTTCATTAAAATCGGTTCAGATTTGGATATAGCTACCATATATATGTTCGTCCGATTTGCAGTAATAATGCAATAAAATGGTCATTTGTTTCCCGATTCTCTCGATTTTCATGGATATCGGTTCTGATTTGGATATAGCTCCCGTATATATGTTCGTCCGATTTGCAGTAATTTGTTAACCGATTCTATTGAAATTTCGTAGGAAGGATTTGCTCTTGACTCTCAATAATACTGGTGAATTTCATAAAAATCGGTTCAGATTTGGATATAGCTTCCATATATATGTTTATTCGATTTGCAGTAATAAAGCTATAAAATAGTCATTTGTTAGCCGATTCTCTCGAACTACGGCAGGAAAGATTTTCTCATGACTCTCGACATTACTGGTGATTTTCAAGGATATCGGTTCAGATTTAGATATAGCTCTCATATATATATATCGCCCGATTGTCACTCATAGAGTTACAGCAAGCGCATTTATTGACCCATCTTGCCAAAAATTTAGCAAAACGCTTTTCTCGACGACTGCCACAGAAATCGGTTCAGAAATAAATATAGCTCCCACATATATATTCGTCCAATTTTGGGAAATATTGCAAGAAAGTGTTCATCTTTTAACCGATTCTCTCGAAATTTTGCAGGAAGGATTTTCTTATGACTCTCGATATTACTGGCGAATTTCATAGAAATCGGCCCAGATTTAGATATAGCTGTCATATATGTATATAGATTTTCACCCCAAGAGCCACTGCAAGCGCATTTTTTGACCAACCTTGCCAAAATTGTGCACAACGCTTTCCTCGACGACTACCACATTATCTGAGAAGTTTGCTTGAAAGAGGTTCTGAATTAGATATAGCTCCCATATATGTGTTCGTCAGATTTTGGGTAATTTGCAATAATGTTGTCATTTGTCAACCGTAGTTATTACAGTTTGAACCTATTTGCTCGCCGAGGTCCATCAAAATTGGTTCAGAATTGTATATAGCTCCCACATTGTACTAATGGGGTAGGTGTAGGGTATTATACAGTCGGCACCGCCCGACTTTTGCCCTTCTTTACTTGTTTAGGTCCAATTTTGTCATACTCTTTCGAACATTTCACAAATAAATGTTTCAATGTTGTCTTCCAATGCGTCAATTGTAGCGGGCTTGTCTGTATAGGCATGAGCTTTAACATAGCTCCACAAAAAATAGTTTAAAGGCGTTAAATCGCATGATCTAAGCGGTCAATTGACCGGTCTCGAACGTGAAATAAAATGTTCACCGAACTCGCCTCTCATTGTTACGCATGCTATGTGGCACGTGGCACCGTCTTGTTGAAACCACATGTCATGCAAGGCAAGCTCTTGCATTTTGGGCAAAAAAAGTTGGATATTATCTCACGATAGCGCTTACCATTCACAGTTATGCTACGAATCATCTTTAAGAAGTACGGTCCAATGACGCCAAAGAATAGGGGTATATTCATTTTGTGATTCCGTTTGCAACACATCGAAATATCCATTTCCGACCCTATAAAGTGCATATATTCTTGATTGTCGTAGAAATCTAAGACGATCCAGCCATGTCCGACCGTCTTTCTGTTGACATCACGCTACAGTCTTTAAAATAGAGATATCGAGTACAAACTTTACATAGATTCTTTTTTTGTCCATACGCATAGGTTAAGTTGGAAGATGGGCTATATCGGACTATATCATGATTGAGGCCCCATATAGACCGATATGCCGATTTAAGGTCTGAGGCCTATAAAAGACGCATTTATAATCCGATTTTGCTCAAAGTTGGGTTAGCGAGTTGTGATAGGCACCTCGACATCTTTTGGCGATTTGGCCTAGATCGGTCCAGATTTGGATATAGCTGCCATATAGACCGATCTCTCGATTTAAGGTCTTGGGCCCAAAAAGTCCCAAAAGTCCCGATTTCCCCGAAATTTGAGACAGTGAGTTGTGTTAGGCCCTTGAACAACCCTCTTCAATTTGGCCCAGATCGATTCAGATTTGGATATAGCTGCCATATAGACCGATCTCTCGATTTAAGGTTTTGCGCCCATAAAAGGCGCATTTATAGTCCGATTTCCCCGAAATTTGAGACAGTGAGTTGTGTTAGGCCCTTGAACATCCCTCTTCAATTTGGCCCAGATCGATTCAGATTTGGATATAGCTGCCATATAGACCGATCCGCCGATTTAGGGTCCTCGCCCCATAAAAGGCGCATTTATAGTCCGATTTCGCCGAAATTTGGGACAGTGAGTTGTGTTAGGCCCTTGAACACCCTTCTTCAATTTGGTCCAGATCGGTCCAGATTTGGATATAGCTGCCATATAGACCGATCTCTCGATTTAAGGTTTTGCGCCCATAAAAGGCGCATTTATAGTCAGATTTCCCCGAAATTTGAGACAGTGAGTTGTGTTAGGCCCTTGAACATCCCCCTTCAATTTGGCCCAGATCGGTTCACATTTGAATATAGCTGCCATATAGACCGATCTCTCGATTTAAGGTTTTGGGCCCATAAAAGGCGCATTTATAGTCCGATTTCCCGGAAATTTGAGACAGTGAGTTGTGTTAAGCCACTCGATATTCTTCTTCAATTTGGCTCAGATCGGTAAAGATTTGGATATAGCTGTCATATAGACCGTGCCATAAAAGGCACATTCATTGGTCGATTTCGCCAAAATTTGGGACAATGAGTTGTGTTAGGCTCTTCGACATTTTTCTGCAACATGGCCCAAATCGGTCCAGATTTGTATATAGCTGCCATATAGAACGATAACTCGATTTAAAGTGCTGGCGCATTTATAACCTGAATTTGTTAGGCTTTTCGACATTCGTGTCGTATATGGTTTAGATCGGTTTATTTTTAAATATATTTAGCTACTAATAAGACCAATATTTTGTTATACACAATTGAACAATGACTTGTACTTATTAGTATTTGGTCAAAATCGGGACATATTTCGATATAGGTGCTATTAGGGCATAAATTATGCATTTTTCACCGGATTATGATGAAATGTGGTTTACATATATACCCGAGGTGGTGGGTATCCAATGTTCGACCCGGCCGATCTTAACGCCATTTTATTTGTTTATAAAAAGTACTGCACTACTATTCCTGACAGAACCGATTGGAGCTACGATATTCCTGGTAACAGAAGTTACATAGACTTCTATACGCATGGTTCCAACTAGACTACCAGGTGGACTTTGGCGTGTACTTTAAAGATCTACAAGTGGACATATCGAAAAGGTTACCCGACCACTGCAGTGCGTATCAAGCGGAGATCCTTGCAATTAAGGAAGTGGTGAAATGGCTAAGATATAATGACATAACGACGATTGACATAAATATCTTCTTCTTCTTGAACACAAAAACCGCCCTCGACTGTCGCCGATCTCTCAACGAGATGGCTGAACAGTTCAAAATTCATTCGGGCCACGGTGATATCCCAGGGAATTGTAAAGCGGATTAGCTTGTGAGACTAGGAATTACCTTATACACTTCAGGGATACTGGAATCTGTGGGTATGCCTCTAGCGACATGTAATCCAAGGTTTCAGGACCAGGCCCAAAGGTCAACACATGATAGATGATCACAAAAAGGGGGCTGAGAACATTTCAAAACTATGTGGCGTAATCTAGAATTGAAGAGGTCTACCGCCTTACTGTCACTGGCTAGAACCGAGGTCTCAGTCATTGTGTCTGTCATGACAGGCCATTGTCTAATCGGAAAACATGCTGACAGACTAAAGGTTACCAGCAACGACTTTTGCAGAAGCTGTAAGGACATCGAAGAAGAAGAGAATACCTTTTGTGTGTGTGTACCGCACTAGAAGTCAGAAGGAGTTCCTCTAGGTTTACAATTCTTTGAGAACTTGTCTGATTTAGCGGATGGGAACATTCGCAAGTTATTGGGCTTTTGAAAGCCCTTCTTCTGTTCCTGTGTTATCACAATGGACGAATACCTCTAAGTAAGTCTGATGGCAGACTGCCACTTAAATCTAACCTAGATATGTCCGTTCTTCCATCCATATGTCTGTTCTATCGAAATCACGCTGATATTGAGCTCTTGATAGAGCCTCCATATGGACCGATCTCTGGATTTGGGGTCTTGGGCTCATAAAAGCCGCATTTATAATCCGATATAGCTGAAATCTGAGACAGTAAGATATATTGGACCTGTCGATGTCCGCGCGAAATATGGTCCAGATCGGAACATTATTGGATATAGCTGCCATATAGACCGATGCTCCGATTATGTGTCTTAGGCCCATAAAAGCAGCATTTATTACCCGATTTCGCTGAAATTTAAAACTGATTTATATTAAACCTTTCTATGTCCGTGCGATATATGAGACCTTTCGATGTCCACGCCAAGTGTACTCCTTATCGGACCATTATTGGATATAGCTATATACCGCCCTATATACCGAAGATCCGATTTAGGGTTTTGGATTCAAACCGCAATGGGTTGGAAAAAACGAATTTATTATCCTATATTAATACAGTGTTTTCTATGACATTCAACAGATGTGTGTGCCGAGTGTGGTCCAAATCAATTCAAAACCTGTTATAGCTCCCATATAGACCGATCTCCCGATTGTACTTCTGGAGCCTGTAAACGGCCCAATTTTTATCCGATTTGGCTATGACCTACAACATCCGTGACAAATGTGCTCTGAATCGGTTTATTACCTGCGATAGCTCACATATAAACCGATCTTCCGATTTTACCTCTTGAGCCCCCATAGATCGCAATTCATATCCGACTTGGCTGAAATTTTGCACAATGAGTTCTACTAGGGTCTCCAACATCCAAACCAAGTATGGCCTGAACCGGTGCATATAGCTCCATAGCTTCGATATAGCTCCAGTCGCATGGCAATTTCTATCCATTATCCTTTGTTTGCCTTTAAAGAGATGCCGGGCAAAGAACTTGACATATGCGATCCATGGTGGCTCCCCGGTCGAACTTAGCCTTCATTTACTTGTTTTATTTTAAAGTTAACAAGGTATTTATGAGAATTATAATAGGAGTTGCAATAGCAGTTGAAGTTTTTTGGCAATTCGACGATTTTCGATACACTTGCCATATGCATATCAAGGATATTCGTCACAAGGCCTTAATCAAATGATTGTTGCTACAATAGTTTTTTTTTTTGTGAAAGATGTGCATTTATTACTCATATTTGGACAAATTAAAATAACAAAAATACACATTTAAGGTCATTACCGAAATCGATAGGATCCATCTTCATTAATGGTGTTATAATCAATATCACAATGAGACACAATAATCAAATCACTCAATACTACTATTAAGCTCCATATAAGGCTTAACTTGCTTGACATTTTTTTCGCTCTTTTGTCTTTTTTTATGTAATTTTGTTAATATTTTCCAGTTTTTCAAATTTCTATAAAATGTTTGAGTTTACTATAGCAAAGTATAAAACAATGTCCTTGATTTTCACATTAAATAGCACACCGATTTGTTAACAATGTCCATGTTTTCATTGCATTTTCTTCTATCGAGAAATTTTCTTTCGTTAACATATCCAAGTTAGTAAAATCAAATGATGAAGAAGAAGAACCGCAATGACCAAGAACAATAAACCGACTGACTGCTTTCTAACAAAAGCTGCAAGCATTTAAATAAGATTTTCCAACGATTTGTAAGTGGAAATTCGTTTCGTGGAAATGAAGCTCTTCTTGCCCGTGCCACTTGTTTGCAATGGAAAATCAGCGGCAGCTTTAACATCACCTCACGAAACTTTGTGACTGAGTGGAGGTAAGTTTCGGATGTTGTATTGTTTCACCTGACCACCCACCAAACGCCACCACCATGTGTGTGGAAAATCTCTAGACCAACAGCAGCTTCATCAGCAAAATAAACAAAAATTCACAACTCGAATGTACATTGAAAACTCTGATCATTTAGAGTCAAATGTTGTTTTTGGCTTCGTTGTTGTATTTTCCTTTGACTTCTCGGTCAACATCACACATTCAAGTAGTAAGATGGGAGTTTTTTTGGATTGTGCCCACAATGAACCATGTAAACAACGTGCAACCAAGCATTGCAACGTTTTTTGGACTTTTATTTGCTCAGCTATTTTCCAACATTTTAGCCATAACATTGAGCATTTTGTGGTGAGAGAATCTGTTCTTAATGTGGTTAACATAGATCACTGTTGTTGTTTGAAACTTTTTCCCTTGATGCGAAGAAATAAAAGAGGAGTTGAATATTTTTTGTTTTTTATTGCTATGGAGCCAAGTAGTTGCGGCAATGGCATAGTCAGGCTGTTGTTATAGGGGGTTTTTGTGGCAGGAAGATTCGTGGTTTTCCTTTTGGCCTCAACAAGAAAATCGTTAAGTGTGATTCCTACTGCTGGTGGTTGTTTGGTATGTTGGTAAGTAGACATATGATCTAATGCATTACAGGCTTTCAATATATGGCACAGTGGATTTTTGAGAGGCTAAAATATTCACATATCTTCATAAAAAAGATTGCAAACTTTGCCCATGAATATTCCATTGAGAATCAGAGACAAACTTCTCACATCTCAATGAGTGCTGTGCGACTCAATTTTAAGCTCAATGATAAGGGCCCTGCCTTTTATAGACGAGCCCGAACGGCGTGCCGCAATGTGACACTTCTTTGGGGAGGAGTTTTTACATGGCAAAGTACCTCACAAGTAAACCTTTCGCCATCATTCGGAGGAGATAACCACAGCTGAAAAGTTTCTCTAATTTTCTCGCCAGGATTCAAACCCAGGTGTTCAGCATCATAAGCGGACATGCTAACCTCTGTGCTACGGTGGCCTCCGTAAGAGGATTAGCCTAGAAAAAAGTTCGTTTCTTAAATCTTTCCTTTATTAAGATACCAATTCATGGCAAAGTTCGTTTCTTAAGTCTTTAAATCAAGTTCGTTTCTTAAGTTTTTAAATCAAGTTCGTTTCTTAAGTCTTTAGAGCAAGTTCGTTATTTAAGTCATTAAAGCATGTTCGTTTCCTAAGTCTTTTGTTATGTTCAATATTAAGGTTCATTATTTTGATGGCAGGCGACCGTGACGCAAAAGTTAGCATCATAGGGGGACAGATGCTGAACGCCTGGGTTCGAATCCCGGCGAACACATCAGAAATAATTTTCAGCTATTGCTATCCTGTCACTAAATGCTGGCGACATTAATGGGGTATGCAGACTTGTAAAACTTTACTAAGAGGGGTCGCTCTTAAAAAGGAGCGGTATTGGTAGTGAGCTTAAATGTGCCACGAGTTCAGCTGTAGAACAATAAAAAGGGAAAAAATTGCAAAAACCCAGTAAAAAATATGCCGTGAGAACGGGTAGAGATTATTTGGTATGGAATTCGGAATGGTTGAAGCTAAGGTTGTCCGGGTGCCTTCTGGCAGGTCCTTTAAGTTGGTCACCTTGGTATTTCGAAAATTCATTAAGGCTGCCAAATCTTCATTTGTGGTCATATTTCCATTAAAAATCCCAACAAAAAAGTCCACATGAGGACGACCTACAATATCTCGTCTTGTTCCGGGGATACTCGACTTTTACTTTTCTCTACATTTTTGACCGAGACCTGCTTCGAATTTTGCAATTTACGAAAGCATTTGTGATTCGATTTTCATTTTTTAAATGATTAAGACTCGTGACAAAATTTACAGCATCTGAGTATTCAGTTAAAAGTTAAACAGATTGGATTGGAAATCATGTGATTTCTCTTTATAGAAAAAGACGTGATAAAACACTTTTTTTTTGTGATGAGGACATAATGTATTGGTTGCCAAAAAGTAATTGCGGATTTTTCATATAGTCGGCGTTGACAAATTTTTTCACAGCTTGTGACTCTGTAATTGCATTCTTTCTTCTGTCAGTTATCAGCTGTTACTTTTAGCTTGCTTTAGAAAAAAGTTTAAAAAAGTATATTTGAATAAAGTTCATTCTAAGTTTTATTAAAAATGCATTTACTTTCTTTTAAAAAATCCGCAATTACTTTTTGGGCAACCCAATAGAAGCGTTTTAAGTGCATTTTACATCAGATACGTTAACTGAAACGGGTGCTTTGTGTACTTCCAAACAGATAATTGGAAAAACCCCTCGAGTTCTCAAATTCCAAAAATCAGCTCCCCCATTTGCGTTAATCTTTTTTATACCCACCACCATAGGATGGAGATATACTAATCTAGTCATTCCGTTTGTAACATCTCGAAATACTCGTCTAAGACCCCACAGGATATGTATTCTTTATCATCTCGACGCTCTGAGACGATCTAGTCGAAATCACGATAGCGGTCGAACGCGTAAAGCTCGCCGCTTGAAACTTTGTACAGATGCTTAATATCGATGTAGGTCGTTGTGATTGGACATGGACCATATCGGTTTAGATTCAGATATAGTTCCCATATAAACCGATCGTCCGATTTGACTTCTTGACCCCTGGGAGCCGCAATTTGTGTCCGATTTGGCTGAAATCTTGCGAGTAGTGTTCTGTTGTGATTTCCAATAACTGTGCTAAGTATGGTCCTAATCGGTCTATATCCTGATATAGCTTCCATATAAGCCGATCTTCCGATTTGACTTCTTGAGCCCTTACAAGTCGCAATTTTTGTCCGATTTGGTTGAAACATTGCGAATAGTGTTCTGTTATGACTTCCAACAACTGTGCAAAGTAAGGTCCAAATCGGTCTATAACCTTATATAGCTCCCATATAAACCGATCTCCCGATTTGAATTCTTGAGCCCTTACAAACAGCAATTTTTGTCCGATTTGGCTGAAATTGAGCATGTAGTGTTCTGTTATGACTTCCAACAACTGTGCCAAGTACGGTCTTAATCAGTCTATAAACTAACCGGTCTCTTGATCATCCTTGTTCGGTTCCTGGAAGCTTTAATTTTTGCTAGATTGGCAGGAGAAGGGAAGAAGTATTTTAGGGATTTTTGTAAAAAATTGGGGCAGCATTTATTTTTAGGTTTTAAGACACTTCCATCTGCAAAAAGAATTACTTAAATATCTCTATTTGTTTATTTTTTAAGAATTTTTTATATATAAATTTTAGATATAAATTCCCCTTTGAATTTTTTTACAAAAAAAAATAAAAAAAAAAGTTCGTTTCCTAAGTCTTTTGTTTATTCACTAGCCCACCACTTTATAATATCTACAAAACACTGTTCATAAGACTCCATGTTTATTCTAACAAACAGTTGAGGATAATTTATTCTATGGCAACCGTCAATTAGTGTAGTGTTCTTTTTTTATTGCGGTTGCCTCTTCATGTTCGAGGATATTTACTTGTAAATGTTTGTACTCTCATGCACCTTATTTCCTTTCATGTTATTGTTGTTGCTGTTGCTGATGATGATTTGGTGGTTTGCAAAGTTGTCATTGCTTTGTGGTATAGAGATTGGTTTTTTTCCCAGGTATCAAAGGAAAACCCATGAAAATCGTACTGCGGTAGGTAGGTCTCCTGAAAACCTACACAACAAGTTGCCAACTTTCTTGTTCGTTTAGGTTTGCGTTTTTTCTTTTTATTCTTCTTCTAGGCACTTGTCTCTTATGGCAAATCAATTCTTGTTTGTTGATAGATGATCTATGAGATTTGCGGACAATTCAATGAAAAAGAACCTACAGAAGTTGACTAGATTTGGTTTGTTAGATAATTTTCTGGGAAGACATGAAATCTTGACACATTCTCCTTTCTAGTTTCTATGTCAGGAGAGTTTGTACGAACCTATGCCCTGTCATTAAAATCTTTTAAAGGATTTTTTTCACAAATATATTTGTGGCAGTTCCATAGACACAAGACGACAAATCAGTTTGAGTCCAAGATTTATGTCTCTGACAACAATATGACAATATGTGGTTTGCCTTTCGGGATTGGACAACCCTTGAATTGCAAACTGCCATCTGACAGCTCTATCGTAAAGCTGGACATTTTTGAGGTTATACGTACCCAGAATGTGTTGACATACGAGCGCTATTTGTGTTGTTTACAGTAACTCAAAAGATTCATCTCGCCCAAAAAATGGAATTAAACCGTGAACATTTTCATGCAATTATTTTTTACAACTTTCGACGTGGATAAACTCAACAACAGTGCATCGATTTCCATCAAGGACCAGTGTTTATCGATGGTATGGTGAATTCAACTGAGTAGTAGTTCACTCCAAGACGAATTTCGTGAAGGTCGACCAAAATCAGTTGTTGTTCCAAAAACCATTGATGCTGTGCGCCAAGATCTTCAAGTGACCTATCGTGAGATTGAGACAACTTTAGGCCTTTGTTGGACCAGCATACATTCATTCCAGCATAGTGCATGAACACATGACCGTGAAAAAAAATTGTTCGAGTTCAAGGATTCCGCACAATTTGTCAATCGCTCAAAAAAGGCTCGTGTCGATTGGTCGAAAGATATGCCCCAAAAATATGAAATAACTGCATTTTTGAGTACTCAAAACATCGATTTGACGGGTCATCCGGCGTTTAGTCCTGACTTGTCACCGAATGACGTAAAACATAAAAACCACCTTTCATCAAAATCCGATGAAAATTGCATTTCGTATGTCCCATAGAAGTTATACCGAAATATGTTCCTATTTGGACCAAATACTAATAAGTACAAGTCATTGTTCAATTGTGTATAACAAAATATTGGTCTTTTTAGTAGCTATATCTACATATAAACCGATCTGAACCATATACGACATGGATGTAGAAAAGCCTAACATAAGTCACTGTGTCAAATTTCAGTGAAATCGGATTATCAATGCGCCTTTTATTAGGGCAAGACTTTAAATCGAGATATCGGTCCACATGGCAGCTATATCCAAATCTGGACCGATTTGGGCCAAGATGCAGAAAAATGACGAAGAGCCTAACACAACTCACTGTCCCAAATTTCGGCGACATCGGACAATAAATGTGGCTTTTATGGGCCTAAGACCCTAAATCGGCGCAACGGTCTACATGGCAGCTATATCCAAATCTGAGCCGATCAGGGCCACATTGAAGAAGGATATGGAAGGGCCTAAGACAACACACTGTCCCAAATTTCAGCAAAATCATATAATAAATGTGGCTTTTATGGGCCTAAGACCCTAAATCGGAGGATCGGTCTATATGGCAGCTATATCCAAATCTCGACGGATCTGGGCCAAATTGACGAAGGATGTCGAAGGGCCTAACACAACTCACTGTCCCAAATTTCAGCAAAATCGGATAATAAATGTGGCTTTTATGGGTCTAAGACCCTAAATCGGCGCATCGGTCTATATGGCAGCTATATCCAAATCTCGACGGATCTGGGCCAAATTGACGACGGATGTGGAAGGGCCGAACACAACACACTGTCCCAAATTTCAGCAAAATCGGATAATAAATGTGGCTTTTATGGGCCGAAGACCCTAAATCGGAAGATCGGTCTATATGTCAGCTATATCCAAATCTCGACGGATGTGGGGCAAATTGATGAAGGATGTCGAAGGGCCTAACACAAGTCACTGTCCCAAATTTCAGTGAAATCGGATAATAAATGTGGCTTTTATGGGCCTAAGACCCTAAATCGGAGGATCGGTCTATATGGCAGCTATATCCAAATCTCGACGGATCTGGGCCAAATTGACGAAGGATGTGGAAGGGCCTAACGCAACTCACTGTCCCAAATTTCAGCAAAATCGGATAATAAATGTGGCTTTTATGGGCCTATGACCCTAAATCGGAGGATCGGTCTATATGGCAGCTATATCCAAATCTGAACCGATCTAGGCCAAATTGAAGAAGGATGTGGAAGGGCTGAACACAACACACTGTCCCAAATGTCTACAAAATCGGACAATAAATGTGGCTTTTATGCGCCCAAAACCTAAAATACAGAGATCGATCTATATGACAGCTATATCCAAATCTGAGCCGATCAGGGCCAAATTGAAGAAGGATGTGGAAGGGCCTAAGACAACACACTGTCCCAAATTTCAGCAAAATCGAATAATAAATGTGGCTTTTATGGGCCTAAGACCCTAAATCGGAGGATCAGTCTATATGGCAGCTATATCCAAATCTGAACCGATCTAGACCAAATTAACGAAGGGTGTCGAAGGGCCTAACACAACTCACTGTCCCAAATTTCAGCAAAATCGGATAATAAATGTGGCCTTTATGGGCCTAAGACCCTAAATCGGAGGATCGGTCTATATGGCAGCTATATCCAAATCTAAATCGATCTGGGCCAAATTGACGAAGGATGGCGAAGGGCCTAACACAACACACTGTCCCAAATTTCAGCAAAATCGGATAATAAATGTGGCTTTCATGGGCCTAAGACCTTAAATCGGAGGATCGATCTATATGGCAGCTATATCCAAATCTCGACGGATCTGGGCCAAATTGAAGAAGGATATCGAAGGCCTTAACACAACTCAATGTCCCAAATTTCGTCGCCATCGGACAATAAATGCGCCTTTTATGGACACAAAACGTTAAATCAAGAGATCGGTCTATATGGCAGCTATATCCAAATCTTTACCGGTCTGTGCCATATTGCAGACGCTTGTCAAGGGGCTTAACTTAACTCACTGTTCCAAATGTCGGCGACATCGGCCAATAAATGTGGCTTTTATGGGCCTAAGACCCTAAATCGGAGGATCGGTCTATATGGCAGCTATATCCAAATTTGGACCGATCTGGGCCAAATTGACGAAGGAAGTCGAAGGACCTAACACAACTCACTGTCCCAAATTTCAGCAAAATCGGATAATAAATGTGGCCTTTATGGGTCTAAGACCCTAAATCGGAGGATCGGTCTATATGGCAGCTATATCCAAATTGACGAAGGATGTGGAAGGGCCTAACGCAACTCACTGTCCCAAATTTCAGCAAAATCGGATAATAAATGTGGCTTTTATGGGCCTATGACCCTAAATCGGTCTATATGACAGCTATATCCAAATCTCGACGGATCTGGGGCAAATGGACGAAGAATGTCGAAGGGCCTAACACAACTCACTGTCCCAAATTTCAGCAAAATCGGATGATAAATGTGGCCTTTATGGGCCTAAGACCCTAAATCGGAGGATCGGTCTATATGGCAGCTATATCCAAATCTGAATCGATCTGGGCCAAATTAACGAAGGGTGTCGAAGGGCCTAATAAAACTCACTGTCCCAAATTTCAGCAAAATCGGATAATAAATGTAGCTTTTATGGGCCTAAGACCCTAAATCGGCGCATCGGTCTATATGTGAGCTATATCAAGATATAGTCCGATATAGCCCATCTGCGAAATTAACCTACCTATGGATAAAAAACGAATCTGTGCAAAGTTTCAACTCAATATCTCTATTTTTAAAGACTGTAGCAGACAGACGGACGGACAAGGCTAGATCGTCTTAGATTTTTACGCTGATCAACAAAAACAAACAAATTTTGCCCATGAACCATCCACTAAGGAACAGGGAATATATATACTTATAGGGTCGGAAATGGATATGTCGATGTGTTGCAAACGGAATGACAAAATGAATATACCCCCATCCTTCGGTGATGGGTATAAAAATGTTCATATGATTATCCCCTAACTATTGGGTTGCCCAAAAAGTAATTGCGGATTTTTCATATAGTCGGCGTTGACAAATTTTTCACAGCTTGTGACTCTGTAATTGCATTCTTTCTTCTGTCAGTTATCAGCTGTTAAATTTAAGTGTAAAAAAAGTATATTTGATTAAAGTTCATTCTAAGTTTTATTAAAAATGCATTTACTTTCTTTTAAAAAATCCGCAATTACTTTTTGGTCAACCCAATAATATTAGCTAAATTTTTCTGAGGTATTTAAACGACATTTGTAAGGCATTGAGCCTTTCGGATTCGGTATGAAGCATTATCGGATTTAAGCTACTCTTTTACAAGTGCGCCTCAATTATCAACACTTTTCTTGGAGAGGTCATAGTGCTAACACCTAACAGCAAATTGCAAAGCAAAAAAAAAATAGAACGCCATCAGTAAGTTATTCAGTTACTATGCTATCAACGGTTAAATCCAATTGCATTCTGCTTAGGCCATGCTTCTTTTCAAGATATTTGCAAAAAAACATTTCTTTCAACTCATAATCATAAATCCAACGAGCTTGTGGCCTACAACAAAATATGAATTCAATTAACTCTTGGCTATGTTCACAGTTTCGTTTTTCATTCTTCATACTTCTAATGCATCTTCTTTTAAACCAATTATAGTTTTGTCTTCCTTACCAGCAACAGTTCGAGCCAAGTCTAGGTCAGTGTCTACCAAGCAGTTGTTCATCACCATTGCATCCGACTGAAGTTCAATTCGCCACACACAATGTTGCAATTAGAACGTCTCGTGGCTTGTAAATGGTGTAATCAAATTTTCGAATGCTGTCGTAGTCAGCGCCATAGCGTAAGCTTGTCGTTGTATAGTTCTTGAAGTTAAAGTGTAATTATATTGCAATTATTAAAACTTTTTCCATATTATTTGCATAAATTACAAGCTATAACATTTTCGTATGTGTGTGTGTGTGTTTGCAAGTGCAAATGTGTGCAATGTAAAGTACAATGAAAACAATTAGAATTTTTTTGATAACAACCATCACATATCCGTTGCATTCAAACAGAATTGTAATAGAAAATAAAATTAGACTGCCTTAAAGGAAAACAAAAGCCTTAAGCAACGAACTCGGAAGTAAAGGGAGTAAATTGAGTCAGCTAAAGGAATATGTGAAATATGTGGCTTAGGGTGTATTTGGGGAGTGAGGTGTCCACCCAGACTCTTGGCCTTTAAAGTAAATATAAGCTTCGTAATATACTCTCAAATATGAGCCCCATATTACCATAACCGGTAAACAAGTCCTGTTTCATTTGAGCCCTGTATTGTTGTGATTGGTCTATATATCCATTTTCAGGGGGTTCCTTTTGGAGTAGGGATGATACCTCATACATTTCGCTTTTGTCAAATTCGTGCTTTGCTCCCAAATACCTTTTATTTAAGCCCAATTGCCATGGTCGAAAAATAAGCACGGGTTGGAAGGCGTTTTGGGACTGGGGCTGGCACTCTGCAACTTTGCCCAAAGTTCTAATTTGTTCTTTACTCCCAAAAACCTTTCATTTGAGCTCCATATTGGTGTATTCGGGAAATAAGTTCAGTTGGGGTGCTTTAGGCTTTACCCACAAACACTTGGCCCCAAAACGGTTTTTCTTTTCCACTTTTAAATACCATTCATTTGAGTCCCATATTGTCATGATGGGTCAAATAACCTATCTTAAGGAGGTTAGGCGCCTTCTAGATACCATACCGCAAATTTTAATGCCATTTTCCAAATCTACTGTCAAATAGCTTTCATTTGAGTCCCATATAGCCATGGTTGGCTAATATTCCCATTAGGGGGGTTTTTGGGGGTGAAGAAACCACCCATTACATGGACTTAACTTTTTTTTGCCATATTCGTAATCCACTCCCGAATGCTTTTCATTGAACGTCCAGTATGTTTGTTTGGGGGAATTTTAGGGTTGGGGCGGCCCGCTGGGTACATAGGCACACATTCGTATTCTGCTCTTTCATACCTTTCATTTGATATACATATTGTTCCGATCGGTCCACTTTTGATTTTGGATGGTGTTGTCGGGGTAAAGGGAGTTCCCCCCCCTTCCGATATCGAAAAATTATAAAGCCTACAGACCAATCTACATTTTGAGTCTATATGGAACAAACAAACAAACCAAGTCCCTTGTAGACGTGATTGGCTAACATGCCCATTTAGGGGGTTTCCTAAGATGATTGAGATGATCTCCTATACTTTGACCTGATTTTGTATGCCAAATTCGCAATCTACTACCACTCATTTTAGCCCCATATTGATATGGACGTTGTCTGCTTTTAGAAGTTTAATTCCTATTTTTTTTTTTTTTTATTCCTGGGTACTTGAACCCAATTTTAAAAAACCATATTCATACTATACTCTTCAAAAGCTTTCATTTGATATTCATATTATCATATTGTCAAGCCTATTTCCTCTTTCTGACTATATTCGTAAGCTACTCCCGAATACTTTTCATTTGATTCCCATATTGTCGTGCTCGTCCAATAAACCTATTTTAGGGGGTCTTGGGTTTGGGGCGGCCCCCGGTTACTTGGACCCAATTTTTAATACGAAATATTAACTCTACTCCTAAATACCTCTCACTTGAATCCCATATTGTCCCAATCGGTACACTTTTATTTTTGGGTAGTACTTTTAGGGTAAGGGGGAGGGTCCGCCCCCCCCTTCTGATATCAACAAATTATAAAGCCTATACCTCCTTCCTGACCAAATTCGTAATCTACTCTCGAATGCCTTTCATTCGAGTCCCATATTGTCATTATCGTCCAATAAACCTAGAAGAAAGTGGGGGGGCCGCCCCGACCCCCCAGGATTCATCTGCTGATATCAAATTTGTATTCTACTCCCGAATACCTTCCATTTAAGTCCCATATTATCCTAATCGGTACATTTTTATTTTTGGGTAAGGGGCAGTGTCCGCCCCCTCTTCTGATATCAACAAATTACAAAGCCTATACCTCCTTCCTGACCAAATTCGTAATCAACTCTCGAGTGCCTTTCGTTCGAGTCCCATATTGTCATTATCGTCCAATAAACCTAGAAGAAAGTGGGGGGGCCGCCCCGACCCCCCAGTTTCTTGGATTCATCTTCTGATATCAAATTTGTATTCTACTCCCAAATACCTTCCATTTAAGTCCCATATTGTCCTAATCGGTACACTTTTATTTTTGGGTAGTACTTTTTGGGTAAGGGGGAGGGTCCGCCCCCCTTCTGATATCAACAAATTATACAGCCTATACCTCCTTCCTGACCAAATTCGTAATCAACTCTCGAATGCCTTTCGTTCGAGACCCATATTGTCATTATCGTCCAATAAACCTAGAAGAAAGTGGGGGGCCGCCCCGACCCCCCAGTTTCTTGGATCCATCTTCTGATATCAAATTTGTATTCTACTCCCGAATACCTTTCATTTGAGTCCAATATTGTCCTAATCGGTACACTTTTATTTTTGGGTAGTACTTTTTGGGTAGGGGGGAGGGTCCGCCCCCCTTCTGATATCAACAAATTATACAGCCTATACCTCCTTCCTGACCAAATTCGTAATCAACTCTCGAATGCCTTTCGTTCGAGTCCCATATTGTCATTATCGTCCAATAAACCTAGAAGAAAGTGGGGGGGCCGCCCCGACCCCCCAGTTTCTTCGATCCATCTTCTGATATCAAATTTGTATTCTACTCCCGAATACCTTTCATTTGAGTCCAATATTGTCCTAATCGGTACACTTTTATTTTTGGGTAATACTTTTTGGGTAAGGGGGAGGGTCCGCCCCCCCTTCTGATATCAACAAATTACAAAGCCTATACCTCCTTCCTGACCAAATTCGTAATCTACTCCCGAATGCCTTTCATTCGAGTCCCATATTGTCATTATCGTCCAATAAACCTAGAAGAAAGTGGGGGGGCCGCCCCGACCCACCAGTTTCTTGGATCCATCTTCTGATATCAAATTTGTATTCTACTCCCGAATACCTTCCATTTAAGTCCCATATTGTCCTAATCGGTACACTTTTATTTTTGGGTAGTACTTTTTGGGTAAGGGGGAGGGTCCGCCCCCCTTCTGATATCAACAAATTATAAAGCCTATACCTCCTTCCTGACCAAAATCGTAATCTACTCTCCAATGCCTTTCATTCGAGTCCCATATTGTCGTTATCGTCCAATAAACCTATTTTTGGGGGGTCGGGGCGGCCCCCCAGTTTCATGGATCCATCTTCTGATATCAAATTTGTATTCTACTCCCAAATACCTTTCATTTGAGTCTCATATTGGCACGATCGGTCTACTTTTATTTTTGGGTGGCACTTTCGGACTAAGGGGGAGGGTCCGCACCCCTTGCCATATCAAAAAATTATATAGCCTTTTGCTCCTTCCGGACCTTTCGTTTTTGAGTCTATGAGGAAAAAATAAATTTACAAACCCACAAATAAACAAACAAAAATACATCCCCCCCTCCCATTCCCTCTTCGTGTAATGAAGTCTACATTCTAGTTCTCTCGTTGCTATGCTCCCACTGCTTAAGGCATAACTCCCATTGGGTTAAATTCGGGATTGGATCACATATACTGCACTTCGGATGTTTATATAGAAGTCCAAACTCAGGCTTCCATGAACGGCTTTGACGCCCTTTCTGATTCCATTACAAATATTTCGGAGGATTTTCCGGGCAGTGAAATCGTTGTCGCTGAGGATTTCAATGTCCACAACTCCTCCTGGCTTTTCCATTCGAGTCATACGACTCCTGAGGGCCAATACGTTGAGGTTTTCGCTGCGCACAATGGTTTGGCGCAACTAGTAAACGAACCGACACATATCGCATGTGTCCAAGGGCATCAAAATAATACTCTTGACCTTTTTTCAACTTCACACCTTGAAAAGTATGAAGTTAATACTCTTGCACCTCTTGGTAACTCCGATCACTGCATTGTTTCAGCAACTTTTTCGCATTCTGCTCTTCGTACTGCTTCCTCCCCAGTCCCAAAGCGGTCAATATTTTTATACGAAAAAGCACGTTGGGCTGAGCTCAATGGATTCTTTCAGCATTTTAATAGGAAACTATGTTTTCTCGATGGTTCAACCAGACCTGCAGAGATGCTTTCAGATCGAAAGAGGTTACAGTATACAGGAACTGGCGCTTGGATAAAAATGCCAAAACTGAACTGCTGCGCAAACAGGCAAGATCTTCGTGTGCCAATGTGCTTAGGCGCAAAAAATTTCTTTACGAACAGTGTCTGAGTACTAAGGTTCTTGCTTCTACACGAGGAACTAAAAGCTTTGGGTTGTTGCGTGACAAGAGTAAAGGTAGTTCTTCATCTATTTCAACTCTTGTTAAGTATGATCGAACATTCAGTGACCCTGTTGATAAGGCTAACCTGTTAGCTGATATATTTGCAGGGAACTCTTCCCTGCCGGATAGCAATCAACCACTCCCCTCAATCGAAAATGTGTGGCATCATGCCCCAAATATTTTTTCGAACTCGTGGAGTTAAAAGCGTTCTTGAAAATCTAGACGTAAATAAATTTCCGGGCCCGGATGGCATATCAACACTGGTCTTACTCAAGTGTTCTTCGACGCTCGCTAGTCCATTGCGCAACCTTTTCAATCTTGCCTACCGTGTGGGTTTCTTGCCGGAGCGTTGCAAGGTCAATACCCAAGATGGGTGAAGCAAACAACCCTGCGATTTATCGGCCAATTGCGATATGCTCCGCTCACTCTCCAAGGTCATGGAGAGCATGGTTAATCACGATCTTGTGAGGTATTTAGAGTCTAATGGCCTTCTTAGCGACCAACAGTATGGGTTCCCCAGAAATGGCACTTCTGTCGGAACGTTGGAGTCGCTCAATTCACCAGTTTGGTGAGAGTAAGATTGTGGCTCTGGATATCTCCATGGCATTTGATAGGGTCTGACACGGTGCTCTACTATCAATGCTTGTCACATTGGGTGTCGGTAATGGCTTCGTTCGATTTATTTCGAGCTTTCTCAGAGATCGCACTATTCGAGTAGTCATAGATGGGTTCTCATTCAATGAGCATAAATTGAACGCAGGTGTACCCCAGGGCTCAGTTCTTTCTCCTTCTCTTTTTCTTATCTTTCATCAACGATCTGTTGGGTTAGACATCGAATCCGATCTACTCATTTGCGGATGACAGTAATCTCTGTCATTCGTACTCATTCGACCATGGGCCGAGTCTTTGAGAGATTGAGGACAAAGGGCGGCTTATGGACGATACACTCTGCCAGGATTTGCTGGCCATTTCTGAGTGGGGTTAAATGAATCGAGTAGATTTTAATGCACGGAAGACTCAGTTCTGCTTGTTTTCACACAAACGATTCGCTGACCCAGTACGATCATCTTTGTCTATCAACGGTGTAGATGTTGAGCAATCAGAAGCTCTTGATTGGGCTAAACATGTATTGGAAGTGTCGAAAGAAGCATTCAAGTGTTTGGGCTTCCTTAAACGGTGTAAGAATTACTTCACTCCGCCTGATCTTCTTAACATCTACACCACTTCCATAAGGCCGAAAATGGAGTACAACTTACATGTATGGGCTGGAGCTTCAAAATCATCCCTGGAGCTACTGGACCATGTACAGAGCAGAGCGATGGCGTTGATTGGGGACAGTAGGGTATGCAACTCTATTGCCTCTCTTGAACATCGTCGCAATGTGGGCGCTGTTCTATTGATACTTTCATGGTGTGTGTTCGTCTTCTTATTAGTCTTCTTATTCCTGATGTAAGGATGTCAGGGATACTACATATTCCAGGAACTCACACCCGTTTGTAATTGATTGGCCAGCGGACCGCACAATGCATTGGAGAGAGAATTCTTATTTCGCCCAAACCGTTCGTATGTGGAATCGATTTCCGGCTAATGTTTTTCCCACCCTCTTTGACATCCAAAGATTTAAGACAAATGTCAATAAGCACTACATCCTTTTCCCCTTCTCCAATTCCTAATTTCCTCCCGCCCACGCAATGCACTGCATTTATAGGGGACATCCCCTGCGTGTTGGCTGACAGAAAAAAAAAACACAAATTCATTTTTATATATTGGTTGCCCAAAAAGTAATTGCGGATTTTTTAAAAGAAAGTAAATGCATTTTTAATAAAACTTAGAATGAACTTTAATCATATATACTTTTTATACCCTCCACCATAAGATGGGGGGTATACTAATTTCGTCATTCTATTTGTAACTACTCGAAATATTCGTCTGAGACCCCATAAAGTATATATGTTCTTGATCGTCGCGACATTTTATGTCGATCTAGCCATGTCCGTCCGTCCGTCCGTCTGTCTGTCGAAAGCACGCTAACTTCCGAAAGAGTAAAGCTAGTCGCTTGAAATTTTGCACAAATACTTCTTATTAGTGTAGGTCGGTTGGTATTGTAAATGGGCCATATCGGTCCATGTTTTGATATAGCTGCCATATAAACCGATCTTGGGTCTTGACTTCTTGAGCCTCTAGAGTGCGCAATTCTTATCCGATTGTAATGAAATTTTGCACGACGTGTTTTGCTATGATATCCAACAACTGTGCCAAGTATGGTTCAAATCGGTTCACAACCTGATAAAGCTGCCATATAAACCGATCTTGGGTCTTGACTTCTTGAGCCTCTAGCGTGCGCAATTCTTATCCGATCAGGATGAAATTTTGCACGACGTGTTTTGTTATGATATCCAACAACTGTGCCAAGTATGGTTCAAATCGGTCCATAACCTGATATAGCTGCCATATAAACCGATCTTGGGTCTTGACTTCTTGAGCCTCTAGACGACGCAATTCTTATCGGATTGGAATGAAATTTTGCACGACGTGTTTTGTTATGATATCCAACAACTCTGCCAAGTATGGTTCAAATCGGTCCATAACCTGATATAGCTGCCATATAAACCGATCTTGGGTCTTGACTTCTTGAGCCTCTAGAGGGCACAATTCTTATCCGATTGAAATGAAATTTTGCACGACGTGTTTTGTTATGATATCCAACAACTGTGAAAAGTATGGTTCAAATTGGTTCATAACCTGATATAGCTGCCATATAAACCGATCTTGGGTCTTGACTTCTTGAGCCTCTAGAGGGCGCAATTCTTATCCGATTAGAATGGAATTTTGCACGACGTGTTTTGTTATGATACCCAACAACTGTGCCAAGTATGGTTGAAATCGGTCCATAACCTGATATAGCTGTCATATAAACAGATCTGGGGATTTGACTTCTTGAGCTTCTAGAGGTCGCAATTATTATCCGATATGCCTGAAATTTTGTACGATGGATCCTCTCATGACCATCAACAAACGTGTTTATTATGGTCTGAATCGGTCTATAGTCCGATACAGATCCCATATAAATCGTTCTCTCTAATTTACTTCGTGCGCCCCAATGGGCGCAATTCTTATACGAATTGACTGAAATTTTACACAGGTCTCCAACATATAATTTAATTGTGGTCCGAACCGGACCATATCTTGATATCGTTTTAATAGCAGAGCAACTCTTTTCTTATATCCTTTTTTGCCTAAGAAGAGATGCCGGGAAAAGAACTCGACAAATGCGATCCATGGTCGAGGATATATAAGATTCGGCCCGGCCGAACTTAGCACGCTTTTACTTGTTTTACACTTTTTTTCTAAAGCAAGCTAAAAGTAGCAGCTGATAACTGACAGAAGAAAGAATGCAATTACAGAGTCACAAGCTGTGAAAAAATTTGTCAACGCCGACTATATGAAAAATCCGCAATTACTTTTTGGGCAACTCAATATATAGATTTATTTATTAACTTACATTTGATCTAATTTTTTTATAATTCTCGGAGCCACTCTTAAGCATTTATAAATCACAAACAAATCTTAAAAATTACAAATAACGTAAAAAAAAACTTGCACCTCTTACTTACCCATACGAAAATAATGTAAACCTTTTTTTTTTTTACTTTAAGCTCATTGAACTCATTGTATTCTTTGTTAATTACAATTTACACATGTTTTTTTAAACAATAAAATAAATAACAATAACAAACAACTTAACTTCATGTATTAATCACGGCCATGTCTTATATTGATCCATACAATAGCCTGTTATTAGATCCGATATACAATCGAACACATCAAAGGCCAAATCACAGCTTTCGCCTTTTTCGGGAAATTTATGACGATCCACATGATATTTATTGGTCACCGCCCTCAGGCACAAATTCACCGATCTCAGAGTGGCCATAAAGAAGCCATGCTCATTGACACCACCCGAATAGAAATCTACCAAACCATCCAAGGTAGGCCAACCTTTTTTATCAATGGCATTATTTTTGGCATAGACACAATGCAACAGACACTGCAACGATAAGCAATTCAAAAGAAGTGGTAAAAAGATTAACAAAACAAGATTTAACAAGTAAGAGCGTGTTAAGTTCGGCCGGGCCGAATCTTATATACCCTCCACCATTGATCGCATTTGTCGAGTTCTATTGTGTAATATTTCAGTTCATTCGGATAAGAATTGCGCCTTGTAGGGGCTCAAGAAGCAAAATCGGGAGATAGGTTTATATGGGAGCTGTATCAAGCTATTGATCGATTCAGACCATACTAGACACTTATGTTGAAGGTCATGAGAGAAGCCCTTGTCAAAATTTCAGCCAAATCGGATGAGAATTGGGCCCCCTAGAGGTTCAAGAAGTCAAGATCCTAGATCGGTTTATTGGCAGCTATATCAGGTTCTATATCGATTTACGCCATACTTAGCACATATGTTGAAAGTAATACCAAAACACTACGTGCAAAATTTTAGTTAAATCGGACGATAATTGCGCCCTCTAGAGGCTCGAGAAGTCAAGACTCGAGATCGGTTTATATGGCAGCTATACCAGATTATGAACCGATTTGGCCCATTTAAAATACCAACCGACCTACACTAATAAGAAGTATTTGTGCAAAATTTCAAGCGGCTAGCTCTACTCCTTCGGAAGTTAGCGTGCTTTCGACAGACAGACGGACGGACATGGCTAGATCGACATAAAATTTCGCGACGATCAAGAATATATATACTTTTTGGGGTCTCAGACGAATATTTCGAGTAGTTACAAACAGAATGACGAAATTAGTATACCCCCCATCCTATGGTGGAGGGTATAAAAACTTATTTTAGACAAAACGCAGCAGACGAGTCAGAAATTAAGTTTGTATGCTTTTTTTAGAATGTGTGAACAAAATGCTGAATCTTAATTAATTTCTTCCAAATAACACTGACAGACAAGTTTTTTAATGTTTTTTTTTATTGTATAACAAGTAAAAGCGTACCAAGTTCGGCCGCGCCGAACCTTGGGAACCCACCTCCATGGATTCTGCTAAAAATTTATACAAAATAAATTTAAGTCCACATACCAAACTTCTGTCAAACCAGCAAAAATTAAAGCTTCTAAAAACCGAACAAGGATTATCGAGAGACCGGTTTATATGGGAGCTATATCAGGTTATGAACCTATGTAAACCATACTTGTAACAGTTGGTTATGGTAAAACCAAAACACCCCATGCAAAATTTCAGACAAACCGGATAATAATTGCGCCCTCTAGCGGCTAAAGAAATCAAGATCAGAGATATGTTTATGTGGGAGCTACATCAGGTTATGATCCGATTTGGATCCTACTTGGCAGAGTGAAATACTTAGTGCAAAATTTCAGTCAAATCGGATAACGTTGTTGTTGTTGTAGTGAGTATGGTCCAAATCGGTTCATAACCTGATATAGCTCCCAAATAAACCTATTTCGGATCTTGACTTCTTGAGCCACTAGAGGGCGCAAGTATTATCCGATTTGGCTGAAATATTTGCATGAAGTGTTTTGGTTTGACCATTAGCAACTGGGCTGAGTATGTTCCAAATCGGTTCATAACCTGATATATTGGGTTGCCCAAAAAGTAATTGCGGATTTTTCATATAGTTGGTGTTGACAAATTTTTTCACAGCTTGTGACTCTTTATTTGCTTTCTTTCTTTTGTCAGTTATCAGCTGGTACTTTTAGCTTGCTTTAGAAAAAAAGTGTAAAAAAAGTATATTTGATTAAAGTTCATTCGAAGTTTTATTAAAAATGCATTTACTTTCTTTTAAAAAATCCGTAATTACTTTTTGGGCAACCTAGCTCCCATGTAAACCTACCTTGAATCTTGACTTCTTGAGCCGCTACAGGGCGCAATTATTATCCGATTTGACTGAAATTTTGCATGGGGTGTTTTGGTTTGACCATCACCAACAGCAACAAGTATGGCCTAAATCGGTTCATAACCTGATATAGCTCCCATATAAACCGAACTCGGATCTTAACTTCTTCAGCCGATAGAGGGCGCAATTCTTATCTGATTTGGCTGAAATTTGCATAAAGGGTTTTGTCCTAACTTCTAAAAACTTGGTTCACAACCTGATATATCTCCAATATAAACTTATCTCCCGATTATACTTCTTGAGCCTCTAGAGGGTGCAATTCTTATCCGATTTGTATGACCTTTAATGAACGTGTTAAATATAGCCGGAATCGGTCTTTAACCGGATATAGCTCCCATATAAACTGATCTCCCAACTTTATTTCTTAAGCCACTATGGGTCGCAATTCTTACACAATTTGGCTGAAATTTTGCACAATGAATTCAACTTTGGTCTCCAACAGCTAAACCATGTAAGACCTTAATCGGTTCATCATTTGGTTTAAATGAATTAGCATAGCAATTCTTATCCATTATCCTCTGTTTGTCTATAAAGAGATATCGGCCAAAGAACGATCCATGGAGGAGGATCCATGATTCGGCCCGGCCGATCTTAGCACGCCTTTACTTGTTATACCCACCACCAAAGGATGGGGGTATATTCATTTTGTCATTCCATTTGCAACACATCGATATATCCATTTCCGACCCTATCAAGTATATATACTCTTGATCAGCGTAAAAATCTAAGACGATCTAGCCATGTCCATCCGTTTGTCCGTCCGTCTGTCTGCTGACGGTCTGACTGTCTGCACGCTACAGTCCTTAAAAATAGAGATATTGAGCTGAAACTTCGTACAGATTCTTTTTTTGTTCATAAGCAGGTAAAGTTCGAAGATGGGCTATATCGGACTATATCTTGATATAGCCCCCATATACACCGATCCGGAGATTTAGGGTCTAAGGCCCATAAACGCCACATTTATTATCCGATTTCGCTGAAATTTGGAACAGTGAGTTGTTTTAGGCCCATTGACATCCCTCCTCAATTTGGTCCAGATCGGTCCAGATTTGGATACAGCTGCTATATAGACTGATCTCCCGATTTAAAGTTTTGGGCCCATAAAAGGCGCATTTATTGTCCGATTTCACCGAAATTTGGGACAGTGAGTTGCATTAGACTCTTCAACAACTTTCTTCAATTGGCCCAGATCGGTCCAGATTTGGAGATAGCTGCCATATAGACTGATCTTTCGATTTAAGGTTTTGAACTCATAAAAGACGCATTTATTGTCCGATTTCGCCAAAATTTGGGACAGTGTGTTTTGTTAGACCCTTCGACATTATTCTTCAATTTGGCTCAGATCGGTCCAGATTTGGATATAGCTGCTATATAGACTGATCGCCGAAATTTGGCACAGTGAGTTGTTTTACGCCCCTCGACATCTTTCTGCAATTTGGCCCAGATCGGTTCACATTTTGATATACCTGCCATATGACCGATCTCTCGATTCAAGGTGGTGGGCCATAACAGGCACATTTATTGTCCGATTTCGCCGGAATTTGGGACAGTGAGTTGCATTAGGCTCTTCAACAACTTTTTGCAATTTGACCCAGATCGGTCCAGATTTGCATATAGCTGCCATATAGACTGATCTCTCGATTTAAGGTTTTGGGCCCATAAAAGGCGCATTTATTGCACGATGTCGCCAAAATTTGAGACAGTGACTAAAGTTAGGCCCCTCGATTTAAGGTCTTGGGCCTATAAAAAGCGCATTTATTGTCCGATTTCGCCAAAATTTGGGAAAGTAAGTTTTGTTAGGCCTTTCGACATTCTTCTTCAATTTGGCTCGAATCGGGCCAGATTTGGATATAGCTGCCTTATAGACTAATCTCTCGATTAAAGGTTTTGGACTCATAAAAGACGCATTTATTGTCCGATTTCGTCGAAATTTCGCACAGTGAGTTGTTTTAGGCCCCTCGACATCTTTCTGCAATTTGGTCCAGATCTATCCAGATTTGGATATAGCTGATATATAGACTGATATCTCGATTTAAGGTTTTAGGCCCATAAAAGGCGGCATTTATTGTCCGATTTCATCGAAATTTGGCATAGTGAGTTGTTTTAGGTCCCTAGTGAGTTGTGTTAGGCCCTTTGACAGCCCTTTTCAATTTAGCCCAGATGGGTTCAGATTTGGATATAGCTGTCATAAAGACCGATCTCTCGATTTAAAGTCTTGGCCCCATAAAAGGCACATTTATAATCCGATTTCTCTCAAATTTGACACAGTGACTTATGTTAGGCTTTTCGACATCAGTGTCGTATATTATTTTTCACCGGAGTATGACAAAAGGTGGTTTCATTATTTATACCCGAGGTAGTGGGTATCCAAAGTTTATTCCGGCCGAACTTAACGCCCTTTTACTTGTTTTCATTTAAGATTAAATATTATATATATTTTAAATTAAAGAAGAATCTTTCATGTTCTTCAGTGTTTTTATATTTCTCACCAATATTTATGTACTATTGTATATAATTTCTTGCATAGAAAAAAAAAGAAGATTTAAAAAAAGATAAGAAACCCTGACTTTGCGTTATTTATCTATAGATTGCGTGTAACTAATAAATATGTCTTCTTTTCTAACTTTAATTGTTTATCTGTGCAAAAAAACGACTCATATTTAGAACATGCTAATGATCATCAGCAGCTATCGTTAAGAATTTTTGAAAGAAGCTACAATATAGAGAATAATGGAAGTGAATATTTTATGATAATAATGACTACGAACATAATGATGATGATTGTGATGTCGATGCTTAATGCTATTGTATTCTCTTTATGTACATCATCTGAAAAATACTCATTTTTCCTGACATTGATATTAATTAATTATTCTTTATTAATTGTTTATTTAAAATTAAAAAAAAAGTTAAATTTTTGCGTTTTTCAGTTTTTGTTATAAAAGAATTTTCTGATGAGGTTGAAAGTTCTTGGCTTTTTGGATTATTTTGTTTGTTTCGTTTTTTTTTTCATTAATAGTTGTTAATTAGTTAAAGCCTCTGTTAACGCTTTTATGATTTCATGTAATGCAATTAAATAATTATTATTAGAATATTTTTGTTAAAGATTTGTGATAAGCATTATAATTGCTCGTGTTATGCTACATAATGTGACGTTAATAGAGATAAACTAGCGAAGATGATTTAAATTAGATATCGAGTGATTAATTGTAAATACGGCGTTAAGTTTTCTTAAAGAATTATTGCCATTGCGTTGTAGAAGATTGCGTTGAGCAAATTATGATGGGAAAATTATATGAACGATTATGAAAAAGAAGATAAATTGAAAAGTTCTATGAATGCAAAATCTTATTGTGTTTCCTTTAGACCGACAGTATGGATCTCAAGTAATATTTATTGTGGAACAGAGAACGAATCTGTTACCCAAAACAGTCTGGAGCTGCACCACATCCCCAGAAACTATCAAAGAAAGCACTTAGTGCCGGGGAAGTATGGGACTCGAACTACGGAGAAACTAACATTTAAATATATGCTAAAAAGTCTGGATATTTAAAAATGTTTGCCTTATTAGAAAAATCCTTCAAATAATGATTTCGAGCCAAAGAAGCAAAACTTCTAACTAAAGATGTCAATTTTGTAAGGGCTCAAGAAGTCAAATCGGGAGATCGGTTTATATGGGAACTATATCAGGTTATAGACCGATTTGCACAGTACTTGGCACAGTTGTTGATAGTCATAACAGAACACTATGTGCAAACTTTCAGCCAAATCGGACAAAAATTTCGGCTTCCAGGGCCTCAAGAATTTAAATCGGGAGATCAGTTTGTTTGGGAGTTATATCAGGTTATAGACCGATTTGGACTGTACTTGGCACAGTTGTTGGAAGTCATAACACTATTTGCAACATTTCAGCCAAATCGGATGAAAATGGAGTCTTCCAGGGGTTCTAGAAGTCAAAACGGGAGATCGGTTTATATGGGAGCTATATCAGATTATGGACCTATTTCAGTCAAATCGGACAAAAGTTGCGGCTCCAGAGGCTTAAGAAGTCAAATCGGGAGATCGGTTTATATGAGAGCTATATCCCAATCTGAACCGATATGGCCTGTTTTCAATCCGCAACGATCTACAATACATCGATATTTAACATCATAAATTTCAAGCGGCTAGCTTTACGCGTTCGACCGCTATCGTGATTTCGACAGACGGACATGGAGCAGATCGACTCAGGATGTCAAGACGATCAAGAATTTATATACTTTATATGGAGTCTTAGATCAAGATTCCGAAGTGTTACAAAGGGAATGACTAGATTAGTATACCCCCATCCTATGGTGGTGGGTATAAAAATTTGCCATTTGAGAATGGATATATGTACATAACTTTTCGAAATTTAAAATGCTTAGCGCTGAGGTGTTATCGAGATCAAGTGCTAAATTTCAAGTCCTCATATGGTCCGTGAGCCTATTGACAGGGCCCTTAAATTGGTCTTTTTGGTTTTTTAACTGAATTATCGTATACTGACGCATACTGCAGCAAAGCCACTGTAAATTTTACCACCAATCCAAATCATGCATCAAAATGAAAATCGAATCACAAATACCTTAGTAAATCGCTAAATATAAAGCCAATCTCGGCCAAAATGTCAAAAATAAAAAAATTAAAAGTCGAATCCAGTGGAGATACCATAATCAGACTATTTTGTAGAGATTTTTGAACACTATCCAGCAAAAAATAATTTTGGAAATCAGATCACAAATTAAATTTTGGCAGCCAGGCACTTTCGCGAAATGTCGAGGTGACCAACATTGGGGCCAATGCAAGAGGCGCCTGGACCACCTAGGGCCTTGAATTTTTGTACATGGTCTCTCGTCCTCAGCTTTAACCATTTCAAATTTCAAAGAGTTATATCTATCCCTTCTCATATGGCAAATTTGTATACCCCCCACCATAGAACGGGGGTATACTAATATCGTCATTCTGTCTGTAACTCCTCGATATATTCGTCTAATACCCCATACTATATCTTATATACAATATAAATATCAATTGTTTGTTTGTTTGTTTGTATGTTTGTGTGTTCCTTATAGACTCAGATACGGCTGAACCGATTTTCTTGAAATTTTCACAGATGGTGCATAATGATCTCGAGGTGAAACTAGGGTACTAAATTTTTTGATATCTGAAGGGGGGGGCGGATCCTCCCCCTTACCCTAATTTTCAGAAATGCCATATCTCGGAGATGGATGGTGCGATTTAAGCGAAATTTTGTGTGCTCTCATATAGTACCCTAAAAATAAAAATTTGGTATCCAAATTTCGAATGGGGTATCTAGGGGGGCTGCCCCACCCTAAAACCTACCAAACATATATTTAGACCAATCACGACAATATGGGACTCAAATAAAAGGTATTTAGGATAAGAAAACGTATCTGATGTCCATTTGTCGGACCAAGTGCTAGGGGGACCACCCCAACCCCCAAAACACCCCTAGATCGGACATATTTACCGACCATGGCAATATGGGACTCAAATAAAAGGTATTTGCGAGTAGAATACGAATCTGATATCTAAATGTGGGACCACGTTTCTGGGGGTCCACCCCTTCACCAAAACACCCCCCAAACAGGACTTATTTACTGACCATGGAAATATGGGGCTTAAATAAAAGGTATTTGAATGTAGAATACGAATCTGATATCCAAAAATGGGACCAAGTGTTTGGGGGGCCGACTCTCCGCAAAAACATCCCCCCAAGGGGACAAATTTACGACCATAGGAATATGGGGCTCAAATGAAATGTCTTCGGGAGTAAAGCACGAATCTGATATCAATATTTGGGAAAAGTGTCTATGGGGCCAGCCCACCCCCACAACACCACCCAAGTAGTAAGTATTTTCTGACTATTGCAATATGAGGCTCAAATAAGAGGGTTTTAAAGTGGAACAAATCCGATATATATTTTCAAGGCCAACTCACCGAGTGGCCACCCATCCCCCAAAACACTTCCAGCCGGTCATGTTTGCCGACTATGGAAATATGGGGCTGAAATTAATGGTACGTGGAAGTAGACCACGTACCTGATATCAACATTAGGGGCCAACTGTCTAGCGGACGTCCCACCACCATAACAACCCCCAAATAGGACGTATTTGCTCACCAAGACAATTTGGGTTTTAAAGAGAGTGGAACCAAATATTCATAGTTTTTAGGGCCAATACCCCAAACCGGACATATTTGCTGACTTTTGCAATAAGAAGTTCAAATGAGATTAGAAAACGAATTTGATATCCAATTTTGAGGGCAATGGCAATATGGGGTTCAAATAAATGATATATAGATATATGAGAATAGAGCACGTTGCTGATATATTTTCCGGGCTTAGTGTTTGGGCGACCACCCCAATCCCCAAAACACCCCTAAATCGGGCATATTTACCGACCATGACAATGTGGACCTAAATGAAAAGTATTGGGGGGTAGAGTAAGAATTGATACCCATTTTCGGAACCAATTTTCTTTCCCAAAATACCCCACAAACTGCAATTTTTGAGTGACCATCGCAATATGGAGCTCAAATAAAAGTATTTGGGAGTAGAATACGAATTTTATATCCAAATGTAGGACCATGTATTTAGAGCATCACCCCTTTCCCAAAACACGCCCAAGGGGAAAAAATTTTTCGGCCATGCCAATATGTGGCTCAAAGAAAAGGTATATGAGATTAGAAAACGAATTTGATAACCTATTTTGGGGCCGTGTGTTTGGGGGACGCCTCATCCTGTAAACTCCTCTTAATCCAATGGCAATATGGGGTTTAAATAAATGGTATTTGGGAGAAGAGCACGATGCTGATATTTTTTCAGGGCCATGTATCTGGGAGTACACCTTACATCCAAACTTAAATTCGTAGACCAATAAAGATCATATGGGATTCAGATAAAGGCACTTATATTGTTAAACTGTTAGCCAAGCGATATACTATTTTCGTAGCATGGTATTTCACCAAAAATTAAAAAATGAATTGTCGAAAATAAATATTCCATGAAAACTTTTGTTCCATATAAAGTAAAAGAAGGCGCAGCGGAGCGGGCCCGGGTCAGCTAGTATATATATATTCGTGATCGTCATGTCATTTTAAGTCGATCTAGCCATGTCCGTCCGTCTGTCTGTCAAAAGCACGCTAACTTTCGAGGGAGTAAAGCTAGCCGCTTGCACAAATATTTCTTTTCAGCGTAGGTCAGTTGGGATTGTAAATGGGCCAAATCGGTCCATGTTTTGATATAGCTGCCATATAAACCGATCTTGGATCTTGACTACTCCAGCCACCAGAAGACGCAATTCTGATCCGATTAAGCTGAAATTTACCATGACGTGTTTTGTTATGACTTTCAACATCTGTGCCAAGTATTGTAAAAATCGGTCCATAACCTGATATAGCATCCATATAAATCGATCTGGGGTCTTGACTTCTTGAGCCACTAGAGGGCGCAATTGTTATCCGATTACGCTGAAATTTCGCATGAGGTATTTTGTTATGACTTTCAATAGCTGTGATGAGTATGGTTCAAATCGGTCCATAATCTGTTATCTTCATTCTTCTTTAATTGGCTATGACAGAATATTTCTTCCACTAGCCGAACGTAGAATAGCGTTCCAAGCGCCTCGATCTTCTGCGCTCATTCTAAAATCTCTGACACCAAGTTTCGAGGTGTCTCCCACCACTCGATCTTTCCATCGGGCTTTTGGTCTTCCCGGTTTGCGTGTATCACCGTGTTTGCCTCCAAAAGACTTCTTTGCTGGAGCTTCTTCATCCATTCTGACAACATGACCTAGCCAACGCAGCCGTTGTATTTTGATGCGTGTAACTATGCTATAGTCGTCATACAGCTCATACAGCTCGTGGTTCATACGTCGCCTATATTCTCCGTTAACGCAAACTGGTCCATATATTTTACGAAGAATCTTTCTCTCAAATACTCCAAGCCATATAACACCACGGGTAGTATCAGTGTCTTGTAAAGTGCAGTCTTCGTCTGTCGAGAGGTGGCCTTGTTTCTAAACTGCTTACTTAGTCCAAAGTAGCATCTGTTTGGCAGTATTATTCTTCGCTTTATTTCAAAACTGGTGTCATTCGTTTCGGTTGCGGCGGTGTCGAGGTAAATAAAGTTGCTGACTATCTCAAAGTTGTGGTTCCCAACTTTCTCCATGTTCTTTATCTGCTCGGTTGTACAAGGCTTTTTGGGAGTGGAGACCTTCCATTTCGTCTTATCTCCATTTACAGCCAGACCCATTTTCACTGACTCTCTTTCGATTCTTTCAAAGGCTGCAGTTACTACTTCCGGTGACCGCCCTATGATATGAATATCGTCGGCATAGGCAAGTAGCATGTGCTGTCTTGTGATTAGTGTGCCATATCTATTCACTTCTGCATCTCGTATAATCTTCTCCAGCAGGATATTAAAGAGATCACACGAGAGGCTATCTCCTTGTCTGAAACCTCGTTTGGTATTAAATGGTTCGGAGAGATTCTTTCCTATTCTTACAGAGGAACGCGTATCAGCAAGTGTCATCCTGCAGAGTCTTATTAATTTTGCAGGGATACCAAACTCAGGTATGGCTTGAAATACCTTTGAACGTAAAGGAGTATCGAAGGCGGCTTTGTAGTCAACAAAGAGGTGGTAGTTGTTGATTTGTCCTTCTCAGGTCTTTTCCAGGATTTGGCTCAGTGTGAATATCTGGTCTAGGGTGGATTTACCAGGTCTAAAGCCGCATTGATAGGGCCCAATTATCTCATTGACTTTAGGTTTTAATCTTTCACACAGTACGCTCGAGAGTATCTTGTATGCGATGGGGAGGAGACTTATTCCTCTGTAGTTGGCACATTCCGTCTTATCTCCTTTCTTGTGTACGGGACATAGTATGCTGAGGTTCCAATCATCGGGTATGCGTTCTTCTAGCCAGATTGCGCAGATAAGCTGATGCATACGCCTTATCAGCGTGTCGCCTCCGGTCTTAAATAGTTCACCGGGTAACCCGTCGGCTCCTGTTGTTCTTTAGTCGGGTTACTGCTACTTGGACCTCATTCTGACTAGTAGGTAAACATTCTATACCATCATCTGGAATTGGTTCTGCGGTATCCTCTTCGCCGCCAACATCGGACACTAGCAGTTGGGTAAAATATTCTTTCCATATCCTCAGCATGTTGTCTGTGTCAGTTACCAGATTTACTTCTTTGTCTCTGCAGGAGGATGTGCCTGCACCAAAGCCATTGGTTTGGTGTTTAATTCTTTGGTAGAATTTCCGGACTTCATTCTGACTCCTGTACATCTCAATACGCTCGCACTCACGTCTTTCCATTTCCTTTTTCTTTCTGCGGAATAAACATTTCTCCTCTCTCCTTTTCTCCCGATACTTCTCCTTCATCTGGCGCGTTGCTACTGATTGCAGGGTTGCTCTATATGATGCATTCTTGGCTTCAATAGCATCTCGACACTCTTGGTCGTACCATGGGTTTTTTGGAGGCTGCCATATAAACCAATCTGGGGCTTGATTTCTTGACCCTCTACAGGGAGCAAAACCTATCCGATTTGGATGAACGGTCCATAACCTGAAATAGCTGCCATATAAACCGATCTGGGGTCTTGACTTCTTGAGCCACTAGAGGGCGCAATTATTATTCGATTTAGCTGAAATTTTGCGTGAAGTGTTTTGTTGTGACTTTCAACAAATGTGGTAAGTATGGTTCAAATCGGTCCATAACCTGATATAGCTGCCATATAAACCGATCTGGGGTCTTGACTTCTTGAGCCACTAGAGGACGCAATTATTATCCGATTTAGCTGAAATTTTGCATGAGATGTTTTGTTATGACTTTCAACAACTGTGTTAAGAATGATTCAAATCGGTCCAAAACCTGATATAGCTGCCATATAAATCGATCTGGGGACTTGACTTCTTGAGCCTCTAAATGTCGCAATTATTAGCCGATTTGGCTGAAATTTTGTACAACTGCTTCTCCCATGACCTTCAACATACCTGTCGTTTATGGTCTGAATCGGTTTATAGCCTAATACAGCTCCCATATAACCCGATCTCGTCTTCAGCCCCTAAAGGTTACAATTCTTACTTGATTTGGCTGAAATTTTACACACTTCTCCTATGGCCTCCAATATTTAATTTAATTATGGTCCGGTTTATTTTCAGATATAGCTACTAAAAAGACCAACATATTGTTAAATACAATTGAACAATGACTCGTTCTCATTAGTATTTGGTCCAAATCGGAACATATTTCGATATAACTGCTATGGGACATAAGGAATGCAATTTTCACCGGATTTTGATGAAAGGTGGTTTACATATACACCCGAGGTAGTGGGTATCCAAAGTTCGGCCCGGCCGAACTTAACGCCTTTATACTTGTTTTTATTTTTTATTTTTACGATTCTATCCCGCCTGTGCTCAAATCCCGTTGACAACATCAGAATTTTCAGCGGCGGTGGTTATGCTGGCTACATTTGTAAGATATGCAGCCATATTAAAACTTGCCAAAAAGTCGTGTAGTTAAACGGCACGCCATTCGGAATCAGAGGCCACCGCAGCGCAGAGGTTAGCATGTCCGCCTATGACGCTAAACGCCTGGGTTCGAATCCTGACGAAACCATCAGAAAAAATTTTCAGCGGTGGTTTTCCCCTCCTAATGCTGGCGACATTTGTGAGGTACTATGCCATGTAAAACTGCTCTCCAAAGAGGTGTCGCACTGCAGCGCGCCGTTCGGAGTCGGCTATAAAAAGGAGGCCCCTTGTCATTGAGCTTAAACTTGAATCGGACTGCACTTTTTGGTATGTGAGAAGTTTGCCCCTATTCCTTAGTGGAATGTTCATGGGCAAAATTTGCAATTTGCATTCGGAATCAGCATAAAAGAGGAAGCCCCATATCATTGAGCTAAAACTTGAGTAGGACCGCACTCTTTAAGGCATTGAGATGAGAGAAGTATCCCTAGTTCGTTAAAGAAATTTTCGTGGGCAAATTTGCATTTACAATCTGACTATCAGACCAATAGCAACCAGGACGGTAAGGTCACAAAAAGGCATGAGGTGTAGAAAGGGTTTTAAGGCCTTCTCCGAGGATGGCACGATCTGCAAATTGTGTGACTGTGACTTTTCATTTCTTTTCAAGGTCAATGTTTTAATAACCTCACCTGATAGGTGTTAGGGTAAAGCGTTTTTGATTATCTGCATGTCATAGGGCTTTAGCATACGAATTGAATTTTCTTCTAAGCCAATAAATTAGACATCGACATGTTGTCACACCACCCCATTGTCTATGATTCTTAATGGCCGATTATGATTCAATAAGATTTACAACCCTTTCATATCCATTGCCATAGATCATCCTGTTGAGTTTAATGACTGCCATAAATATAATAAAAGACGATGGCTTATGACACATAATAACTCGATATTTAATTAAAATATCATTTCGATTTGATTCTTCTGCCTTTAGTTTGTTTAGAGTTCATGTGTCAAAAAATGCTTTCGAACACACAAAACGAAACAAAACAAATCACCCAAGTTTTGGCTCATTTTTGTGATAATCCAATTCATTAATTGCCAATTGTCTTGGCGGCACGTTATTCATAACACTTTTTGGTTTTTTTTTTTTTTTTTTGGTGTCCAAAAACCACCATGTCAGCCAATTTAGTGGTGTTTGGCAAAAATCAAAAAAACGAAACAAAAACATTTCTATCCACATTTGCCATTTGTGGGGCCCCTACATTCATACCTAGGTATGTACTATGCTACCGATATAAATAATTTAAATTGCTTTTCAATGCCTTTAACGCTCTATCGCATTTCCATAAAATATGTTAATCATACTACTAAGCCATGGTAGTGTTTAGAAAGAATAGCAACAACAATTTGCAGCAAAAGAAGATTTCAAGCCAAAGAGGAAATAGCAAAAGCATGCCAGCCAAGATTTCGTCGAATAAAAATCAAATGGGAGATCGGAGATGCATACATCATGGGCTGTCCGGCTGACTGGCTGATCAACATTCACAACAGAAATCACCACAACAGGTCAAATAGCAAACCCGTTTCATTAAGTTTGGCACTTAATGAAATCTTCGGTTTATTTAAAACACAAAAAATTAAAAAAAAAAAATACGATTCAAGCAAAGCTATGGACTGTTTGAAATCAACAATTAATCAAAGGGTCACGTTATAGTTTTGAACTTCACAACTTCACAGATACAAAATTTGTCTAATGGGCGACAATATTTTATAACAGCAACAGCAATCTTGTATTGCTGAATTCCGGAATATTTTAAATCGCATACCGGCAATTTTCAGTTTCAAAAGGTTTATGATTTGGTTCAGGTGGTAATAGATTTTGTTTTTGGGAAATAAATGGAAAACTGAGTGAATTTCCATGCAAAATGTTGCTGACTTTTGTTGCAAAAACAAAATAATTTTTTATGTAAACCCCCTTTCGCCACAATCTGGTGAAAATTGGATAGCATATGTAGAGAAGCTTAAAACTGCGCACTATTCCAAATTTCAGCGAAATCGGACAAAAAATAACGCTTTTATGGCCTTCAGACCCCTTATCGGGAGATCGGTCTTTATGGCAGCTATATCTAAATATAATCCGATCTGAATGATATTTGGGTCAGATGTCGGGAGGCTTAAAATAACCCATTATTTAAAATTTCAGCGAAATCGGGTAATAAGTAAAAGTTGTATGAGCTTCAGCCCCTTTATCGGGAGACCGGTCTATACGGCAGCTATATCTAAATATGAACCGATCTATACCATATTTTTGTCGGATGTAGAGAGGCTTAAAACTGCGCACTATTCCAAATTTCAGCGAAATTGGATAAAAAGTAAAGCTTTTATGGGCTTCAGACCGGGAGATCGGTCTATATGACAGCTATATCTAAATATAATCCGATCTGAATCATATTTAGGTCAGATGTCGAGAGGCTTAAAATAACCCATTATTTAAAATTTCAGCGAAATCGGATAAAAAAATAAAGCTTTTATGGGCTTCAGCCCCTTTATCGGGAGATCGGTCTATATGGCAGCTATATCTAAATATAGTCCGATCTGTACCATATTTTTGTCGGATGTAGAGAGGCTTAAAATTGCGCACTATTCCAAATTTCAGCGAAATCGGATAAAAAATAAATCTGTTATGGGCTTCAGACCCTTTATCGGGAGATCGGTCTATATGGCAGCTATATCTAAATGTAATCCGATCTGAACCATATTTGGATCAAATGTCGCAAGGCTTAAAATAACCCATTATTTAAAATTTCAACGAAATCGGGTGATAAGTAAAGCTTTTATAGGCTTCAGACCCTTTATCTGAAGATCGGTCTATATAGCAGCTATATCTAAATATAGTCCGATCTGTACCATATTTTTGTCGGATGTAGAGAGGCTTAAAACTGCGCACTATTCCAAATTTCAGCGAAATCGGATAAAAAATAAATCTGTTATGGGCTTCAGACCCCTTATCGGGAGATCGGTCTATATGGCAGCTATATCTAAATATAATCCGATCTGAACCATATTTGGGTCAGATGTCGGGAGGCTTAAAATACCCCATTATTTAAAATTTCAGCGAAATCGGGTAATAAATAAAGTTTTTATGGGCTTCAGACCCTTTAAGTTCGGCCGGGCCGAATCTTATATACCCTCCACCATGGATCGCATTTGTCAAGCTCTTGCCACGGTATCTCTTCCTAGGTAAACAAAGGATTAAAGAAAAGAATTGCTGTTATTGGAACAATATCAAGTTATGATTCATTTTGGACCATAATTGAACACTTTAGGGGCTGAAGAAGTAAAATAGGGAGATCGGTTTATAGGGAAGCTGTTTTATGCAATAAACCGATTCATGCGATATTCGACATGTGTGTTAAAGGTCATGAGAGAAGTCGTTGTACAAAATTTCAGCCAAATCGGATAATACTTGCGCCCTTTAGAAGCTCAAGAAATCAAGATGTCATATCGGTTTATATGGCAGCTATATCAGGTTATGGACCGATTTGAACTATTCTTAGCACAGTTGTTGAAAGTCATAACAAAACACCTCATGCAATATTTCAGCTAAATCGGATAATAATTGCGAAGTCAAGACCCCAGATCGGTTTATATGGCAGCTATATCAGGTTATGCACCGATTTGAACCATTCTTAACACAGTTGTTGGAAGTCACAACAAAACATTTCGTGCAAAATTTCAGCCAAATCGGATAGGAATTGTGCACTCTAGACGCTCAAGAAGTCAAGACCCCAGATAGGTTTATATGGCAGCTATATCAGGTTATGGACCGATGTCAACCATACTCAGCACAGTTGTTGGAAGTGGCACCAAAACACTGCATGCAAATTTTCATCCAAATCGAATAAGAAATGTGCCCTCTAGCGGCTCAAGAAGTCTAGATCCCAGATCGGTTAATATGGCAGCTATATCAAAACGCGGACCGATATTGCCCATTTACAATCCCAACCGACAATAGTGTATGTCGGTTGGGATTGTATTGTATGGAAGTATTTGTGCAAAATTTCAAGCGGCTAGCTTTACTCCTTCGAAAGTTAGTGTGCTTTCGACAGACAGGCGGACGGACGGACGGACAGACGGAAAGACATGGCTAGTTCGACTTAAAATGTCATGACGATCAAAAATATATATGCTTTATGGGGTCTTAGACGAATATTTCGAGGAGATAATGCAAGGTTAGGTTGATGAAGCCAAAATTTGCATAAAGGCCAAATTTTACATCATCAGCCTTATTTGTGCCCATGTTTCGACGCTCAGTGGGCCAAAATTGGAAATAAGTACACAACTTCTTACCTGTTGATCTGAGTGGTAAAAAATGTTCTAGACATTTGTAGAGATCTCAACTGGTAGAGCGGCTGCGCCGATCTCCCTTGTCGACAGACTACTAGTCAGCAGAAGCTTTTAACGAAGACACCCGGTACGAGACTTAAGGACAAGGCTGAATCTATTTCATCTTCGCATGCCATCAGCCTTCTCTGGCAAACCAATACTCTATTTTAGAGGATGGAATAATAAAAGGCGCATCGCTCTGAGGTTTATTGAGAGGCTTGGTGCGAATGATAAGGAGAGAGGCTCCCCTAATTGGGCACGGAGATTTGCTGCACTGGCTACCCCAAAGGCTACACATCTAGGTTCGGAAACGGCACCGCAATCAGCCAAAAGGCTTCGGTCACCTGGAGAGCACCCCATGTCTAAAAGAACTAAGGCGAAAAATGGTAATATGGGTCTAAAAACCTTTTCTAATGTCACATAATGGGATAGAACCAAAAAAAAAAAAAAACTAGTAAAACAAGTAAAAAGGCGTTAATTTCGGCTTTCGTCAAAATCCGGTGAAAAATGCATACCTTATGCCCCAAAGCAGCTATATCGAAATATGTTCCGATTTGGACTAAATACTAATAAGTACAAGTCATTGTTCAATTGTATATAACAATATGTTGGTCCTTTTAGTAGCTATATCTAAAAATACACCGATCTAAACCATATACGAAAACCTAACGTAAGTCACTGTCTCAAATTTTAGTGAAATCGGATTATAAATGCTCCTTTTATGGGGCCAAGACTTTGAATCGAGATATCGGTCTATATGGAAGCTAAAGGGTGATTTTTTTGAGGTTAGGATTTTCATGCATTAGTATTTGACAGATCACGTGGGATTTCAGACATGGTGTCAAAGAGAAAGATGCTCAGTATGCTTTGACATTTCATCATGAATAGACTTACTAACGAGCAACGCTTGCAAATCATTGAATTTTATTACCAAAATCAGTGTTCGGTTCGAAATGTGTTCATTCACCGTAACGTTGCGTCCAACAGCATCTTTGAAAAAATACGGTCCAATGATTCCACCAGCGTACAAACCACACCAAACAGTGCATTTTTCGGGATGCATGGGCAGGTCTTGAACGGCTTCTGGTTGCTCTTCACTCCAAATGCGGCAATTTTGCTTATTTACGTAGCCATTCAACCAGAAATGAGCCTCATCGCTGAACAAAATTTGTCAAAATTTCGAACCGAACACTGATTTTGGTAATAAAATTCAATGATTTGCAAGCGTTGCTCGTTAGTAAGTCTATTCATGATGAAATGTCAAAGCATACTGAGCATCTTTCTCTTTGACACCATGTCTGAAATCCCACGTGATCTGTCAAATACTAATGCATGAAAATCCTAACCTCAAAAAAATCACCCTTTATATCCAAATCTGGACCGAATTGGGCCAAGTTGATGAAAAATGTCGAAAAGCCTAACACAACTCACTGTACCAAATTTCGACGAAATTAGATTAACAATGCGCCTTTTATGTCCCCAAAACCTTAAATCAAGAGATTGGTCTATATGGCAGCTATATCCAAATCTGAACCGATCTGAGCCAAATTGAAGAACAAAGTCGAAGGGCGTAACACAACTCACAGTCCCAAATTTCGTCGAAATCGGACAATAAATGCGCCTTTTATGGCCCCAAAACCTAAAACCGAGAGATCGGTCTATATGGCAGCTATATCCAAATCTTTACCGATCAGGGTCAAATTGAAGAAGGATGTGGAAGAGCCTAAGACAACACACTGTCCCAAATTTCAGCAAAATCGGATAATAAATGTGGCTTTTATGGGCCTAAGATCCTAAATCGGGAGATCGGTGTATATGGCAGCTATATTCAAATCTCGACGGATATGGGCCAAATTGACGAAGGATGTCGAAGGGCCTAACACAACACACTGTCCCAAATTTCAGCAAAATCGGATAATAAATGTGGCTTTTATGGGCCTAAGACCCTAAATCGAGAGATCGGTCTATATGGCAGCTTTATCCAAATCTCGACCTATCTGTGTCATATTGCAGAAGTATGTCGGGGGGCTTAACTTAACTCACTGTCCCAAATTTCGCCAACATCGGGCAATAAATGCGACTTTTGTGGGCCCAAAGCCTTACATCGAGATATCGGTCTATATGGCAGCTATATCCAAATCTGGACCGATCAGGGACAAATTGAACACGGATGTCGAAGGGCCTAACACAACTCTCTGTCACAAATATTGGCCAAATCGGACAATAAATGGCCTTTTATGGGCCCAAGACCTTACATCGAGAGATCGGTCTATATGGCAACTATATCCAAATCTCGACCTATCTGTGCCATATTGCAGAAGTATGTCGGGGGGCTTAACTTAATTCACTGTCCCAAATTTCGACGACATTGGGCAATAAATGCGCCTTTTATGAGCCCAAAGCCTTACATCGAGAAATCGGTCTATATGGCAGCTATATCCAAATCTGGACAGATCAGGGACAAATTGAACACGGATGTCGAAGGGCCTAACACAACTCTTTGTCACAAATATTGGCCAAATCGGACTATAAATGCGCCTTTTATGGGCCCAAGACCTTACATCGAGAGATCGGTCTATATGGCAGCTATATCCAAATCGGACCGATCTGGGTCAGATTGCAAAAGTATGTCAAGGGGCTTAACTTAACTCACTGTCCCAAATCTCAGCAAAATCTGATAATAAATGTGGCTTTTATGGGCCTAAGACCCTAAATCGGTGGATCGGAATATATGGCAGCTATATCCAAATCTGAATCGATCTGAGCCAAATTGAAAAAGGATGTCGAAGGGCCTAACAAATTTCAGCAAAATCGGATAATAAATGTGGCTTTTATGGGCCTAAGACCCTAAATCGGCGGATCGGTCTATATGGGGGCTATATCAAGATATAGTCCGATATAGTCCATCTTCGAACTTAACAAAACACGAATCTGTGCAAAGTTTCAGCACAATATCTCTATTTGTAAAGACTGTAGTGTGATTTCAACAGACAGACGAACGGACATGGCTAGATTGGAATTCTCCAAATTCAAAATTTTTTCTAGAAAAGAGTTTTTTTTTTTGTAATATTTTGGAAGTTTGCATATATTTGCATTTGCATTTCTTTACTAATTAAGGTAAAGGAAGTTTCTTATACTTACGCCCGCAATCCTTTTATCCTCAAAAGGCACTAAAGTTGGATGATATATACCATTGGAAATATCATCGACACGAGCGATACGTTTGACCAGACGGGCCATACGCTTGCGCGGTGTATCCACATCCTCTCCCTCTTCCAGTGTTATATACTCATAATGATTATGATTGGTCTCATCCAAGTTGTGATCATCATAATCCCCATCATCTAAAGATGATTCACCATGATCTAAAGTTGATATAGCGTGAATGGTGTCTATTAATTCCACCTTGTCATCATGAGGATCAACGGGTGGCTGTACATTATAGACCTCATGTTTAAGTATGGAATATGCCTCTGGAAAATAAATCTCATGTATTGGCTTAAAATATAGCAGAATCTTGATTTTTTGGTTTTATGAAATGAAGTTTTTATAGAAAATGTGTTTTCAAAGAAGAACTAAAATTATGAAAAATTTTAAAAAATCAAATTTTTTGAAAAAAAAAATTTTTATAAACAAAACCTTATCTCTAAGCTGTTTAACTCAGAAACACTAGAGGGTCCCAAAAAACTAAAAGTATTTTTTTTTTAAACGCACACCCTCCAATTTTGTTTTTCTTTTGATTCCAAAAAGCAAAATACGAAAATCCATGCCGACACGACGTCCAAAGATGGATGGGGTACTTTTGAAGGATCCAGTTGAAAATTTAAGGTCCTAGTATGAAACTGGTATACTAAGTATACTTGTATGCGACAATTTATACTAAATTTACCATGAACATTCTATTATGGAACGGGGAATACTTCTCGCATATCAATGAGTGCAGTCCTTTTAAAATTTAAACTCAATTGTAAGGGGCCTCCTTTTTTAGCCGAATCTGAACGGCGTGCCGCATAACGACACCACTTAAGTTAGGTTGAAAAGACCTAATACAGTTATTGTTGTTGTAGCAGAGTGTTGTACTTTGAAGCGACAGCATTTGCCGATGAAGGACTCCATCGGCTCATTCCGGTACATACAACCGGCTACCATGGGATTGCCTAATCCAGTAATCGGCTTGTTGTGCGCTCTAAATACTGAACAATAACCTCTAAAAAGAAAATTTAGGTCTGGAATTCCGTGCTGCTTACAAAATCCCTAATTGTTTTCCATACCACTCCCCTTAGATGGTTTATGTCTGGTATTGTGTAGTAAGCCGCGAAAGGCGGAAAATGTCATAGGAAATGCTCCAACTTCTCATCATCTTCCTCGTATGCCCTGCTAGCACTTGTCGCACCGATTTTGCATAGGTTAGGTTAGGTTGAGGGTGCAGATATTAATCCGCCCCATGCCACTATGGACGTAAACCTAAGCCAGTAATCGGGTTGTTGTGCGCTCTAAAAACTAAAAAGTAGCCTCGAAAATGAAGATTTTTGTTAGGAATTCCATGCTGTTTCCAAAATCCTTAATTGTTTTCCATACCACTCCCCTAATTATCGGTGTCTTTAAGCCTCGAAAGCCGTGCAAAAGCCACACATGCCCTACACATGCTATCACTTGCCGCACCCATTTTGCATAAGTGATCTCATAGTCCTGTTATGATACCAAAAGCTTTACTGACCTCCTGCTTGTTTTCTTTCAGTAATAATCTTCTCACAATCCGGATCCTCCCATAGGATTTTCGTCGTCCTACCGACCATTTCGCTGTTCCATGCGCATTCGTCGCCCAAGCCCTTAACTCGAACTGCGTCGACCCGAAAGGCTTGGGGTTAACTAAGCTCTGGCCTTCATCGCCAAATCGCCTGCTTTTTCATTCCCCCTCACTCCGTTATGGCCCGGCACCCAAACGATGCTGATCGGCCATCCTCAGAGAAGGTGTAAATCTCCTTCTTAAACTCCCAGACTGTTCTCTGTGTTGTTGTAGCAGTGTGGTATACACTGAGGCGGCAGCCCTTGCCGATGAGGAACTTCATCGGGTCAATCCAGTACGTACAACCGGGTGCCATAGGATTGTGACTGTTCGTGACCTGGTTGTTAATGGCCAGTTTACTGTCCGTAAAGATGTTCACACAAGACGTCCTCGCGTTAGCACCACACCACCGCGTGCAGAACCGTATATTGTTCAGGCAGTCTAAAACAGATCCCAGTCCTTGGGTTCTCAATGTAGACCCCCATGCCCACTCTGTTCTCTAGCTTTGATCCATCCGTGTAACATTATCTTCCAGATGGCAATAGTTCCGCTTATGTTTGTTGACAACCCTGTTTATTTCCAGATTCAGCTCGCTGATTCTGGGATTAGTGGGGTACAAACTACAAACTGCAAAACTTCCAGCCTTCAATCTTCTCTGCCAACGTGGAGCCTTCAATCTGCTATGTCCCGCTGGTCGTTACCTAGAGGAGAATGCCATGAAATGTGATGCGCATTCAAGTCCCCTAGAACCAGACGATTATGGCCAGATAGTAACCCACTTAGTCGGGTTTGTATGCTTAGCCATTAATTGGGACACACCTACCAACCGGCGATATCTATCTCGGCAGTACCGAACCTGACTGCTATCTCCATCTGGACCATATAGGACAAGGATGTCGAAAAGCCTCACGTAAGTCACTGTGTCAAATTTCAGCGAAATCGGATAATAAATGCGACTTTTATGGGACGAAGACTTTAAATCGAGATATCGGTCTATATGGCAGCTATATCCAAATCTGAACCGATCTGGGCCAAATTGAAGAGGGATATCAAAGGGCCTAAAACAACTCACTGTCCCAAATTTCGGCGAAATCGGACAAATAAATGGGCCCATAAATCTCTCGATTTAAGGTTTTGGGCCCATGAAAGGCCCATTTATTTGTCCGATTTCGCCGAAATTTGGGACAGTGAGTTGTGTCAGGCCCTTTGATAACCCTCTTCAATTTGGCTCAGATCGGTTCAGATTTGGAAATAGCTACCATATAGACCGATATTTCGATTAAAAGTATTCGTCCCATAAAAGGGGCATTTATAATCCGATTTCGCTGAAATTTGACACAGTGACTTATGTTAGGCCTATCGACATCCTTGTCCTATATGGTCCACATCGGTCTATATTTGGTTTTAAGGTCTATATGGCAGCTATATCCAAATCTGGACCGATCTAAGCCAAATTGAAGAAGAATATTTAAGAACCTAATACAACTCACTGTCCCAAATTTTGGCAAAATCGGACAATAAATGCGCCTTTTAAGGGCCTAAGACCTTAAGTCGAGATATCTGTCTATATGGCAGCTATATCCAAATATGGACCTTTCTGTGCCAAATTGCAGAAAGATGTCGAAGAGCCTAACGCAGCTCACTGTCCCAAATTTCGGCGAAATCAGACAATAAATGCGCCTTTTATGGGCCCAAAACCTTTTATTGAGAGATCGGTTCATATGGCCTATACCTATATCCAAATCTGGACCGATCTGAGTCAAATTGAAGGAGAATATTAAAGGGCCTAACACAACTCTCTGTCCTAAATTTCGGCGAAATCAGACAATAAATGCGCCTTTTATGGGCCCAAAACCTTTTATTGAGAGATCGGTTCATACGGCACCTATATCCAAATCTGGACCGATCTGAGCCAAATTGAAGGAGAATATTAAAGGGCCTAACAAAACTCACTGTCCCAAATTTTGGCGAAATCAGGCAATAAATGCGCCTTTTATGGGCCCAAAACCTTTCATTGAGAGATTGGTTCATATGGCACCTATATCCAAATCTGGATCGATCTGTCCCAAATTGAAGGAGAATATTGAAGGGCCTAACACAACTCACTGTCTCAAATTTCGGCGAAATCAGACAATAAATGTGGCTTTTATGGGCCTAAGACACTAAACCGGAGGATCGGTCTATATGGCAGCTGTATCCAAATCTGGACCGATCTGGGCCAAATTGACGAAGACTGTCGGAGGGCCTAACACAACTTACTGTCCCAAATTTCAGCAAAATGGGAAAATAAATGTGGCTTTTATGGACCTAAGACCCTTAATCGGAGGATCGGTCTATATGGGGGCTATATCAAGATATAGTCCGATTTAGCCGATCTTCGAACTTAACCTGCTTATGGACAAAAAAAAGGATCTGTGCAAAGTTTCAGCTCAATATCTTTATTTTTGAAGACTGTAGGGTGATTTCAACAGACAGACGGACGGATATGTCTAGATCGTCTTAGATTTTTGGATATTTCGATGTGTTGCAAACGGAATGACAAAATGAATATACCCCCATCCTTCGGTGGTGGGTATAAAAAGGATGTCGAAGGGCCTAACACAACTCAGTGTCTCAGCAAAATCGGATAATAAATGTGGCTTTTATGGGCCAAGAGCCTAAATCGGCGTATCGGTCTATATGGGGGCTATATCAAGATATAGTCCGATATAGCCCGTTTTCAAACTTAACCAGCTTATGGACAAAAAAAAGAACCTGTGCAAAATTTCAGCTCGGTAGCTCTATTTTTAAAGACTGTAGCGTGATTTCAACAGACAGACGGACGGACATGGCTAGATCATCTTAGATTTTTATGAGGATCAAAAATATATATACTTTATAGGGTCGGAAATGGATATTTCGATGTATTGCAAACGGAATGACAAAATAAATATACCCCCATCCTTCGGTGGTGGATATAAAAACAAAGGCCATGCGTTTTTTTATTTCAAAAAAAAAATACTTTCTAGTGTGGCATAGTCTTATATACATACCTTGCACCAATTTATTTCTAACTTCATCCTGGCACTCCTTTATGTATGTCTCAACTTTTCTTGCCGTTCGGGGAGGATTCAAGCAGCGTGTTTTCTGTAAAACCCAAAGCATATTTACCATTTTTATTATTAATAATTTAAAAATGTTCCCCTTTAAGGAGAAACAAAAGACTTAAGACACAAACATTTTTTTATCCTACCTTAGTGCTGAGTTCATAGTATTGATGTAAGCCATCGTATCCTTGTGTTTCCTTAATAATATTCACAAATAACACACAGACAGTCACCAAATTAACCAGACACACTAATGCCATCATTGTGGACAATAACACAAGGAGGAAAAAATGCAAATGAACCAAATATTATGTCAGCCCGTATTACATCCGATTGGCTACAGAGCCTTGTAACAAATGAAAATTAAATTTTACACAATTTTCCAAAGTTGACGAGCCGGCAAATAGCGGATAGCTGATAGCAAATCTATAATATCTGCATTTTGCAAACTAGTTTTTTTTTTCGCAAAGCAAAAATATTGCGTGAAAAACGTAACATAATGGGGGTCATCAAAAAAAACTCCAAAAAGACCATACAACAACCATTGAAACTAATTCGCCTGCATATGTATTTATCTGCTCTTAATATTTTTAAAATCCCTAAAATTATTTTAAAGTTTTTTTTTGTTTTTTTTTATATAACTTAATCTCTTTGATCGACCCACTTTAATGTCTTCTGGGCCATATATAGTTGTTGTTTATAATTACCCACCATGCTGCAATGTCATAGTTTGCATTTTTCCTTTTTGTGATCTCAAAACAAGTTACATAAAACGAATGTTTTGGGAGAAATTAAATCATAAATAAAAGTCCATGCATTCATTGCATTGTGTGTTGCATACATAGTTCAATGGCAATGTCAAGAGCAAACCACACTGGACAGGACAAACAGGAATCGCTATGTACGCATGTGTATGCATGTGCGGTGAACCTCTTTTGGGGATTGAATGTGTAACAGATTTACTTTTTATCGCTGCCATCCGCCACATTGGCGTACAGGGTAAGGCTATTAAGTTGGGAATACAGTTGATAGGAAGCCGTATTAAATGTTTGGTCTATGATTAGCTAAACTTTTACTTCGATGAGGTTAGGTTTAAGTGGCAGTCTGCCATCAGACTCACTTTGACGTTTTCGTCTATTGTTATGCCACAGGAACAGGAGAAGGAAGAAGCTTTCTAGTTCCTAACTTTGAGCCATCCACACCGCCACATCCGCTAATCAGTCAAGTTCTCAAAGAAATGAGAACCTAAAGTCGAACTCCTTCTAGCTGCCAGTGCGGGACAAACACGCACACAGCAGATGTTATGTAGTCTCTTCTTCCTCGACGTCCTCAGAGCTTCTGCAAAAGCCGTTTGTTGCAACCTTCAGTCTGTCAGTATGTTTTTCTATCAGACAGTGTCCTGCCATGACGGACACAATGACTGAGACATCTGTTCTAGACAGCGACAGCAAAGCGGGAGACCTCTTTAAGTCTAGATAAGGCCACATAATTTTGGAATGTTCACAATCCCCCTTTGAGACCATCTATCATTCGTTGCTATTCGTGCCTGATCCTGAAGACTTTGCTTACATGTCGCCAGAGGCATACCCTCAAATTCCAGTTCCCCTGGAATGTGTGAGGTAGTACCTACACAGAGAAAACCAGTAAGGAAGGGCAAAAGTCAGGCGGTGCCGCTGTATAATACCCTACACCTACCCTATAAGAACAATGTGGGAGCTATATCCAATTCTGAACCAATTTTGATAGACCTCGGCGGATGTTTTCAGATGGGTTATTAAACAAACCGTATCAAATTTAGAGCACTTATTTTCAAACTGTAATAACTACAATTGACAAATGACAATATTGTTGCAAATTACCCAAAATCAGACGAGCATATATATGGGAGCTATATCTAAGCCTGAATCGATCTCAAGCATATATTTTGGTAGTCGTTGAGGAAAGCGTTGTGCAAAATTTTGGCAAGATTTGTCAATAAATGCGCTTGCATTGGTTTTTGAAGCGAAAATCAGGCGATATACATATATGAGAGCTATATCTGCATCTGAACCGATTTCTATGAAATTCGTCAGTAATATTGCGAGTCATGAGAAAATCTTTCCTGCCAAATTTCTAGAGAATCGGTTAACAAATGAGCACTTTATTGCAATATTTCTCAAAATCGGAGAAACAAATATATAGGGGTCTATATCTAAATCTGATCCGATTTCAAGCAAACTTCTTAGATATTGTCTCAGTTGATGAGGAAAGCGTTGTACAAAGTTTAGGCAAGATTGATCCATAAATGCGCTTGCTGTGGCTCTAGAAGTGAAAATCGGGCGATATACATATATGGCAGCTATATTTTAATCTGAACGGATTTCTATGAAATTCACCAGTAATGTCGAGAGTCAAGACAAAATCCTTCCTACCAATTTTCAAGAGAATCGGTTAAGAAATGATCATTTTTTGCATTATTACTGCAAATCGAACGAACATATATATGGATGCTATATCTAAATATGAACCGATTTCTATAAAACTCACCAGTAATGTAGAAAGTCATACGAAAATTCTTCCTGCCAAATTTCGGACTCACATATATAGGGGAGCTATATCCAAATCTGAACCGATTTTTCAGCAGGCTTCATTTCTAGGCCGAAAAACATGTCTGTACCAAATTTGAAGACGATCGGATAGAAATTGCGACCTGAAGTTTGTACACAAATTAACGTGGACAGACGAACAGACAGACGGAGAGACAGACGGACATAGCTAAATCGAATCAGAAAGTAATTCTGAGACGATCGGTATACCTATCAATGGGTTTATCTCTCTTCCTTCTGGGTGTTACAAACAAATCCACTAAGTTATAATACCTTGTACCACAGTAGTGGTGTAGGGTATAAATATATCACAAAATTTTTTCCAATTAAAAATTTAATTGAAAATAAAAATGTTTTTAATTAAAAAATTAATTGATTAAATAATTTTTACGATCGTAATTGGTACACCTATCAATGGGTTTATCTCTCTTCCTTCTGGGTGTTACAAACAAATGGGCGGACCCACCCCCTAACCGTAATTTTCAGAAACGCCAGATCTTGGAGATGATTGGTGCGATTCAAGCGACATTTTGTGTGCTCTCATATAGTACCCTAAAAATAAAAATTTCGTATCCAAATTTCGGATGGGGTACCTAGGGGGGCCGCCCCACCCTAAAACCTACCAAATATATATTTAGACCAATCACGACAATATGGGACTCAAATGAAAGGTATTTAGGATACGAAAACGTATCTGATATCCATTTATCGAACCAAGAGCTAGGGGGGACCACCCCAACCCCCAAAACACCCCCAAATCGGACATATTTACCGACCATGGCAACATGGGAGTCAAATGAAAAGTATTTGCGAGTAGAATACGAATGTGATATCCAAATGTGGGACCACGTTTCTGGGGGCCCACCCCTTCCCCAAAACATACCCTAAACAGGACTTATTTACTTACCATGGAAATATGGAGCTTAAATAAAAGGTATTTGAATGTAGAATACGAATCTGATATCCAAATATGAGACCAAGTGTTTGGGGGCCGCCTCTCCCCAAAAACATCCCCCAAAGTGGAAACATTTACGACCATATCCACATGGGGCTCAAATGAAAGCTATTTAAGAGTAAAGCACAAATCTGATATCAATATTCGGGAAAATTGTCTATCGGGCCAGCCCACCCCCAAAACACCACCCAACCCCCCAAAATACCCCTAAATCGGACATATACCGATCATGACAATATGGGACTCAAATGAAAGGTATTTGCGAGTAGAAAACAAACACCCCCAAAGAGGACTTATTTACTGACCATGGAAATATGTGGCTTTATTAAAAAGTATTTGAGTGTAGAATTAGAATCTGATATCCAAATATGGGACCAAGTGTTTGGGGGGCCGCCTCTCTCCAAAAACATCCCCAAAGGGGACAAATTTACGACCATAGCAATATGGGGCTCAAATGAAAGGTCTTTGGGAGCAAAGCACGAATCTGATATCAATATTTGGGAAAAGTGTCTATGGGGCCACCCCACCCCCACAACACCACCCAAATTGTAAGTATTTTCTGACTTTTGCAATATGAGGCTCAAATAAGAGGGTTTTTAGAGTGGAACACGAATTCGATGTATATTTTTAAGGCCAACTCACAGGGTGGCCGCCCATCCCCCAAAACACCCCCCAAACCGGTCACGTTTGCCGACTATGGAAATATGGGGCTCAAATTAAACGTTTTTGGGAGTAGACCACGTATCTGATATCAACATTAAGGACCAACTGTCGAGCGGAAGTCCCACCACCATAACAACCCCCAAGTAGGACGTATTTGCTCACCAAGACAATTTGGGTCTTAATGAGAGTGGAACTAAATATTCATACTTTTTAGGGCCAATACCCCAAACCGGACATATTTGCTGACTTTTGCAATAAGGAGTTTAAATGAGATTTGAAAACGAATTTGATATCCAATTTTGAGGCCAATGGCTATATGAGGTTCAAATAAATGATATATAGATAGATAGATAGATATATGAGAATAGAGAACGTTACTGATATATTTTCCGGGTTTAGTATTTGGGCGACCACCCCAATCCCCAAAACACCCCTAAATCGGGCATATTTACCGACCATGACAATGTGGGCCTAAATGAAAGGTATTGGGGGGTAGAGTAAGAATTGATAGCTATTTTCGGAACCAATTTTCTGGGGGTCTACCCCTTTCCCAAAAACCCAACAAACAGCAATTTTTGAGTGACCACCGCAATGTGGGGCTCAAATAAAGGTATTTGAGAGTAGAATACGAATTTTATATCCAAATGTAGGACCATGTATTTAGGGCATCACCCCTTTCCCAAAACACGCCCAAAGGGAAAAAAATTTTCGACCATGACAATATGTGGCTCAAAAAAAAGGTATATGAGATTAGAAAACGAATTTGATGACCTTTTTTGGGGCCATGTGTTTGGGGGACGCCTAATCCTGTAAACTCCTCTTATGCTAATGGCAATATGGGGTTTAAATAAATGGCATTTGAGAGAAGAGCACGATGCTGATATTTTTTCAGGGCCATGTATCTGGAGGTACACCTTACATCCAAACTTAAATTCGTAGACCAATAAAGATCATATGGGATTCAGATAAAGGCACTTATATTGTTAAACTGTTAGCCAAGCGATATACTATTTTCGTAGCATGGTATTTCACTAAAAAATCTTTAATTGTTGAAAATAAATATTCCAAGGAAACTTTTGTTCCATATAAAGTAAAAGAAAGCGCTGCGGAGCGGGCCCGGGTCAGCTAGTTTTATAAATAAAAGGTGATTGAAAATTTTATCCTTTTCAATTAAACAACAACGGCCTAAACAGTATTTATTCCTTTTGTACTCGATTCATTCGCCAATTCATTGAAAAGGCAAAACAGCCGTTTTCATTGAATTGGCGAACGAATAGAGCGATAACTAGGAAAAGCGTGCTAAGTTCGACCGGGCCGAATTCGATATACCCTCCACGATGGATCGCATTTGTCATATTCTTTGAATGACAAGTTGAAAAACACCATTCATAGAAAAACACCACCTCAAAAATTTCAGGCAAATCGAATAATAATTGCGCCCTCCAGAGGCTCAAAAAGTCAAACTGGGAGATCGGTTTATGAACCGATTTGAACCATTCTTAGTACACTTGTTGAGAGTGATGCCAAAACACCACGGATAAGAATTGCGCGCTCTGGAGGCTCAAGAAGTCAAGCTATTTCAAAACATGGACCGATTTGGCCCATTAAAAATCCCAACCGACCTTCGCTAAAAAGAATTATTTGTGCCAAATTTCAAGCACCTAGCTTTACTCCTTTGAAAGTTGGCGTACTTTCGACAGACGGTCGGACGGATATACGAACGGCTATATCCACATAAAATGTCATGACGATCAAGAATATATATACCTTACGGGGTCTTAGATGCATATTTCAAGGTGTAACAAATGGAATGACAAAATTAGTATATACCCATCTTATGGTGGAGTGTATAACTATTATTCGCTTCATCTAGTGGTGAGTGCGTCATGAGTCGTGAGTGCGTCATGAGTGCCTCATGAGTCGAGAGTGCCTCATGAGTCGTGAGCGCCTCATGGGTCGTAAGTGCCTCATAAGGCGTGATTGCCTCATTAGCCGAGATTTTCTCATAAGTCGTACGTGATAAAATTTTCGTTTCGTGAGCGTGCGTGAACGCAAATCGCCTTAAAAATGTCGTGTGTGAGCGTGCGTGAGTAAAATTTATTTCTCGTGAGCGCGAGGGGAAATCCCTCACACGCACATCTCTACTACACATCCTTCCCGTATATGGTGCAGATCTAACCATAAAACTATCTCTTGATTATCGATCTTGAATCCCATATAAGGTCCATTTATTATCTCATATCGCTGAAACTTGAAATAGTGAGTTGTGTTCGACTCCTCGAAGTCCGTAGGAGTTTGGTTCAGCTCGGACCATAATTTGATATACCTGCAATTGGTTCATAATTGGTGCGTTTCTCAGCGGATTTTGACGAAATTTGATTAATATATACATAAGGCCGGGTCGAGCGTATAGTAAAACGTTAACTATATACAATTCTAAGAAGCTTCTCCGAAGAAACCATATATCAAATTAAAATCCTAATCCGTGCCTCTCGACTTCAAAATGTATTTCCTGTTCTTGCCATATTCGATATTTGATATTCTTGTGATCAAGGTACAGGTCATCCGATATGGACTTTTAAGGCTCTAGTACCCGTAATTTTAGTCCGATCTTTACCAAATTTTACACAAGACTTTTTGTTTAATGCTCCAACATGTGTGCATGATTTTATCAAAATCGGTTCAATTTTAGATATAGCTCCCATATATATGTTTCAACCGATATGGCCTTTATAGGCTCTAGTGGCCATAATTTTAGTCCGATCTTTACAAAATTTTGCACAAGATGTTCTTTTTTATGCTCCAACATGTGTGGATAATTTTATCAGAATCGGTTCAGTTTCAGATATAGCTCCCATATATATGTTTCATCCGATATGACCTTTTAAGGCTCTAGTAGCCATAATTTTAGTCCGATCTTTACAACATTTTACACAAGGCTAATATTCCAACATATGTGCATAATATTCCAACATATGTGCATAATTTTATCAAAATCGGTTCAGTTTCAGATATAGCTTCCATATATATGATTCATCCGATATGACCTTTTAAGGCTCCAGTACCCATAATTTTGGTCCGATCTTTACAAAACTTTGCACAAGATGTTCTTTTTAATGTTCCAACATGTGTGCACAATTTTATCAAAAATCGGTTCACATTCACACAAAGCTCCTGTGGTCCAGATCGGACCATATTTGGATATAGGTGCCATATAGACCGATTTCCCAATTTAGTGTAATGAGCCTATAAAAGGAACATTTTTCATTCCATTTTGAAGATATTTGGCAAATTGAGTTTTGGTAGACCCCTACACCTATTTCTTGAATGTAGTAAAGATCAGATATTTGTTCCGATTTTATGAGATCAGAAGGTCAGGTTCATATACAGGGAACTCGAATTCATCAAAAAAGATTTTTTTACCAAAATGTCTGAAAATTTGTAAATACCCTAATAAATACCCAAAAAGGGTATTTATTGAATATTTACCCAATAAATACCCATGGATTGGGTATTTACCCGGTAGAAACCCAGCTCTAGCGATTAGTAAGAATAATAAATTTTGTACGATTCTATCAGGCAGACGAAAGATGGAAAACAACAAACTGCTATAACAACAACAACGACGCGAAATATTTAATAAATATTAGAACCTAATTTCACAGTACAAGATATTTTTTTGTTTTTCTGCATGGGCTTGAAAGTACAAACTGCTTTCAAAGTTATTCGGTATCATGAAAAATATTTTATGAACACAAATTGTATTTCACTACATTACACTCTCAAACGTGTCGATTTTAAATTTAACGGATTTTCATTGGCACCACCTTTTTCAGCAATCAACACCCTAAGGTGCTTACTACCTTTTTATACAACTTTGTGGCAATAAAAATGAATCAAAAGCAGAGAAAAAAAACGACTTTTCACATTTGAAAATTTATAATAGAAGATGAAGTTTGCACAATCTTTTCAACGATTTCAACTTACCTTTGGTGGTGTTGTTTGAACTAAAAAAAATATAGAAAAATAATAAAATATAAGTATTCATTTGAATATTTCAAATACGTTTTAGGTTTTAAATAGTTAAGAAAAATAATCGAATAATGCATACATATTTCTATACACGAAAAATTGATTTCAACAATTTGTATAACAACATAATAACAGTTTCTTGTAGATTGTTAACAATTTCAATCTAAGTGGTAGTTTTGTAGGCAGAGTATCTAAATTTTGTCATAAAGCTTAATGGTTGGTATTATGTTCGTTTTTTACAGTTGAAAACATTACTTTTTTGTAACACTTCAAAAAATAATGATAAAAAAATAAGTTTATTAAAACGGTTACAAAAGTTATGTGGGAATATTATGTTCTTCTTAAAGAAATCAGCAAGTTTTTGGCTTCAAAATCTATTACCTAAAAAAAATAATCTCGAAAAAATTTGGCGAAAAGCGAACATGGTACCAGCCATAACAAACAAATACTCCAACGATTTTAAGCAAAGTTTATTTAGACCGATTTGGACCGTACTTAACACAATTGTTGAAAGTCAAAAAGGAACACCACATGTAAAATTTCAGACAAATCGGACAAAAATTACGACTCGTAAGCGTCCAAGAAGTCGAATCGGGAAATCGGTTTATATGGAAGGGTTCAAGAAGTCAAATCGGGAAATCGGTTTATATGGAAGCTATATCAGGTTATAGACCGATTTGAACCGTACTTAGCACAGTTGTTGGAAGTCATAACAAACCACTGTGCGCAAAATTGTAGCCAAACCGGACGAAAATTGTGGCCTCCAGGGGCTCAAGAATTCAAATCAAGAGATCGGTTTATATGGGAGCTATATCAGGTTATAGACCGATTTGAATCGTACTTAGCACAGTTGTTGGAAGTCATAACAGAAAACTACATGCAAAATTTCAGCCAAATCGGACAAAAATTGCGGCTTGTAAGGGCTCAAGCAGTCATATCGGAAGATCGGTTTATATGGGAGCTATATCAGGTTATAGACCGATTTGAACCCTGCTTGGCTCCGTTATTGGGAGTCATAACAGAATACTATGTGCAAAATTGTAACTAAACCGGACGAAAATTGTGGCCTCCAGGGGCTCAAGAAATGAAATCGGGAGACCGGTTTATATGGGAGCTATATAAGGTTATAGACCGATTTGAACCGTACTTAGCACAGTTGTTGGAAGTCATAACAAACCACTGTGCGCAAAATTGTAGCCAAACCGGACGAAAATTGTGGCCTCCAGGGGCTCAAGAAGTCAAATCGGGAGATCGGTTTATATGGGAGCTATATCAGGTTATAGACCGATTTGAATCGTACTTAGCACAGTTGTTGGAGGTCATAACAGAAAACTACATGCAAAATTTCAGCCAAATCGGGCAAAAATTGCGGCTTGTAAGAGCTCAAGAAGTCATATCGGGAGATCGGTTTATATGGGAGCTATATCAGGTTATAGACCGATTTGAACCGTACTTGGCTCCGTTATTGGGAGTCATAACAGAATACTATGTGCAAAATTCCAGACAAAACCGGATAAAAATTTAAGCTTCCAGGGGCTCAAGAAGTCATATCGGGAGATCGGTTTATATGGCAGCTATATCAGGTTATAGACCGATTTGAACCCTGCTTGGTTTATCGGTTTATATAGGAGCTATATCAGGTTATAGACCGATTTGAACCCTGCTTGGCTCCGTTATTGGGAGTCATAACAGAATACTATGTGCAAAATTGTAACTAAACCGGACGAAAATTGTGGCCTCCAGGTGCTCAAGAAGTGAAATCGGGAGACCGGTTTATATGGGAGCTATATAAGGTTATAGACCGATTTTGACCGTATTTAGCACAGTTGTTGGAAGTCATAACAGAAAACTACATGCAAAATTTCCAAATCGGACAAAAAGTGTGGCTTGTAAGGGCTCAAGAAGTCATATCGGGAGATCGGTTTATATGGGAGCTATATCAGGTTATAGACCGATTTGAACCGTACTTGGCTCCGTTATTGGGAGTCATAACAGAATACTATGTGCGAAATTCCAGACAAAACCTGATAACAATTTAAGCTTCCAGGGGCTCAAGAAGTAAAATCGGGAGATCGGCTTATATGGCAGCTATATCAGGTTATAGACCGATTTAGACCATACTTGGCACAGTTGTTGGAAGTCGAAACGGAACACCACATGTAAAATTTCAGCCAAAAAATTGCGGCTTGTAAGAGCTCAAGAAGTCATATCGGGAGATCGGTTTATATGGGAATTATATCAGGTTATAGACCGATTCGTACCGTAATTAACACAGTTGTTGGAAGTCATAACAGAACACTCGATGCAAAATTTCAGCCAAATCGGAAAAACATTGCGGCTTCCAGGGGCTCTAGAAGACAAATCGGGTTATCGGTTTATATAGTAGCTATATACAAATCTGAACCGATGTGGCCCATTTTCAATCCCCAACGACCTATATCAATATCAAGTATCTGTGCAAAATTTCGAGCGGCAAGCTTTACGCATTTGACCGCTACTGTGATTTCGACAAACGGACGGACGGACATGGCTAGATCGTCTCAGAATGTCGAGACAATCAAGAATATATTTACTTTATGGGGTCTTAGATCAATATTTCTAGGCGTTACAAACAAAATGACTAGATTAGTATAATCCCATAATATGGTGTTAGGTATAAACAAAACCTCATTACCCCACTTTGTTGTTTTAAATTTAACGGTTTTTTAGCTGCGCTTAAAATTAATTTCATAGACATCAGCTTTGAAGTAAACAGAACTACGACCGTTTATCGTTTCTATGCATGGTACCAGGGACGTAGACTGGGAGGGGGGCTGGGTCCCCTATTCCGAAATACTTTTTTTAAAAGCAAAATTTCAATAAAATACCCCCTAAAGATAAATTTAAATAAAACAAGTAAAAGCGTGCTAAGATTCGTGACGGGTCGAATCTTGGGAATCCACCACCATAGATTCTGCTTAAATATGGGAGCTATATCTTGTTATAGACCGATTTGAACTGTACTTGGCACAGTTGTTGGGAGTCATAACAGAACACCACAAGCAAAATTTCAAGCAAATCGGACAAAAACTGCGGCGTCCAGGGGCTCAGGAAGTCAAATCGGGAGATCGGTTTATATGGCAGCTATATCAGGTTATATACCGAGTTAGACCGTACTTGGCACAGTTGTTGCAAGTCATAACAGAACACTATGTACAAAATTTCAGCCAAATCGGATGAAAATTGCGACTTCCAAAGGCTCAAGAAATCAAATCGGGAGATCGGTTTATATGGGATCTATATCAGGTTCTTAACCGATAACAGAATAATATGTGCAACATTTCAGCCAAATCGGACAAAAATTGTGGCTTCCAGGGGCTCAAGAAGTCAAATCGGGAGATCGTTTTATATGGGAGCTATATCCAAATCTGAACCGAAATGGCCCATTTGCTATCCCCAACGACCTACATTAATTTAAAGTATCTGTGTAAAAATTTCAAGGGCTAGCGCTACGCGTTCGACCGCTAGCGTGAATTCGACAAACGGACGGACATGGCTAGTTCGAATCATTCAAAATCGATCTAGGGATGTCCGTCCGTCCGTTCATCAGTCGAAATCAAGATAGCGGTCGAACGCGTGAAGCTAGCCACTTGAAATTTGGCACAGATATTAAATATTTATGCAGGTCGTTGGGGATTGCAAATGAGCCACACCGGTTTAAATTTGGATATATCACCCATATAAACCGATCTCCCGATTTGACTTCTTAAGCCCTTACAAACCGCAATTTTTGTCCAATTTGGCTTAAATTTCGCACATATTATTCTGTTTTTACTTCCAACAAATGTTCCAAATACGGAACAAGTCAGTCTATAACCTGATATTGCTCCCATACAAACCCATCGCCTGATTTTACTTCTTGAGCCCTTACAAGCCGCAATTTTTGTTCGATTTGGCTAAAATTTTGCATGTAATGTTCCTTTATGATTTTCTACAACCGTGCCAAGTACTATAACTTATATCTAGTACTATATCAGACTATAACCTGATATAGCCCCTATATAAACCGGCAGAAGTTTGGTACGTAGAATAAAAGTATGCCCTTCAACTAAATTTTTAGCAGAATCCAGGTGGTGGGTTCCCAACATTCGGCCCGGCCGTACTTAGCACGCCTTTACTTTTTTCAATATATAATTGAGCAACATCAAGTTAATGACCGATGTATACGGTACTTGTCATGGCTGATAGAAGTCATAAAAAAATACCACCTCCAAAATTTAAGGCAAATCGAGTAAAAATTGCGCCCTCCAGGGGCTCAGAGTGTCAAATTGGGAGATCGGTTTATATGGCAGTTGTATCAGGTTATCAACCGATTTAGACCATACCTAGCACAGTTGTTGGAAGTCATACCAAAACAACCTATGCAAAATTTCAACCGAATTGGATAAGAACTGCGTCCTATAGTAGCTCAAGAAGTCGAATCGGGAGATCGGTTTGTAGGGCGGCTATAACGGGTTATGGACTGAGTTAGACCATTATTGGCACAGTTGTTAGAAGTCATTTCTCAACAATGTGTGTAAAATATCACCCAAATCGGATAAGATAGAGCCTTCTAGAAGCTCAAGAAGTCTAATCGAGAAGGCTGTTTATATGGCAGCTATATCTGGTTATGAACCGATTTGCACAGTTGTTGAAAGTGACACCAAAACACCACGTGCGAAATTTCAGCCAATTCGGATAAGAATTGCGCACTCTAGAGGCTCAAGAAGTCAAAACCCAAGATCGATTTATATGGCAGCTATATCAAAAAAATGGATCGATTTGACCCATTTACAATCCCAACTGTGCCTTGTAATCAAGGCACAGGTCGCATTTGTTGTGCGATTTTCATACAATTTTGACCAAGTTACAACTTGGTGCAAATCGGTTCAGATTTAAATATATCTCCCTTATATATCTTTCATCCGATATGCCTTTTTAAAGCTATATAAGCCACAATTTTGGTCCAATTTTACCAAATTTGAGATATGGCCAATTTAAGTTGTGGAACTGAAAATCGCCATTTCCTTTGATTTTAACTTAATTTTTGAATTTTTTGAAGTGATCACGAATTGACCTTAGTTTTGCTCTACGACGCTAGTTAAGGCCAATTTAAGTTTTGGAACAGAAACTCCCCGTTTTCCTTCGATTTACACCCAATTCTGGAATTTTTAGAAGTGATCACGAATTAACCTTAGTTTTGCTCTAGGGCCAATTTAAATTTTGGAACTGAAAATCGCCATTTTCTTTTGATTTTTATCCAATTTTGGAATTTTTGGAAGTGATCATGAATTAACCTTATTTTTGCTCCCTGACGCTTAGTTCGGGAGATATGGCCAATTTTAGTTTTTGAATTGAAAATCGCCACTTTCCTTCGATTTTGACCCAATTTTTAAATTTTTGGAAGAGATCACAAATTAACTAAAAATGATTTTCACTCACGATCACGAATTAATCCTAATTATGCTCTGGGACATTTAGTTTGGGAGATATGGCCAATTTAAGTTTTGGAACTGAAAATCGTCACTTTCGGTTTTCGATTTTCACCCGATTTTCAAATTTTTGGAAGTGATCACAAATTAACCTCAGTTAAGGAGATATAACCAAGTTTAGTTTTGGAACTGAAAATCGCCACTTTCCTTCGTTTTTCACCCAATTTTAGAAGTGTTCACGAATTAACTTTAGTTTTGCCCTAGAACGCTTAGTTTAGGAGATATTGCCAATTTGAATTTTGATACTGAACATTTTCCTTCGATTTTCATCCAATTTTGGAATTTTGGGAAATGTCACGAATTAACCTTAGTTTTATTCAAGGTGATATGGCTAATTTAAGTTTTGGAACTGAAATTCGCCATATTCAGCCGATTTTTCACACTTCTCGTCTGCTTCGCGTGTACAAAAACTTCATCAAAATCGAGTCAGATTTAGATACAGCTCCCATATATATCGTTCATCCGATTTGACCTATTGAGTCTGTAGAAGACCCAATTTTAATCCGATCTTTACGAGATTTGGCATGAAGTGTTTTTTTGGCGTCTCAAAATGCATGCAAAATTTCATCAAAATCAATTCAGATTTAGATATAGCTCCCATGTATATCTTTTATCCGATTTGCCCTTTTAAAGCTGTAGAAACAACAATTTTGGTCTGATCTCTAACAAATTTGGTATGTAGTGTTTTTTTTGACTTCCAAATATGTGGGCAGCATTTTATTAGAATCAGATCAGATTTTAATATAGTTCCCATATATATTTTTCATCTGATATGGTCTTTTAAGGCTGTAGAAGCTACTATTTAGGTCCGATCCAAATTTTGCACGAGATGTTTTGTTTGACGTCACAATATGTGTGCAAATCGGTCCAGATTTATGTGTAAGTTGGGTTAGGTATGAGTGGCAGTCCTTTACACACTCACTTAAGTTCATTGTGATACCACAGCAGCAACATACCAAGGCCTCTGGTGGGAATCGAACCCATGACCCCCGCTCTGGCAATCCGAGCACGCCTCCAACTCAGCTACCGGATTGTCTAGATTTATATGTAGCTCCCATATATATATATTTTGCGCGCCGTGTTCTGATTTCCAAATCGGTATATAACCTGATATACCTCCCATATAAACCGATCTCCCGATTTGACTTCTTGAGCTGTTACAAGCCGCAATTTTTCTCCGATTTTGCTGAAATTTTGCATACAGTGTTCTGTTACAACTTTTACTTGTTTGGTTACTAGAAGATTTCATTTTTGCTGATTTGACTGAAGTTTGGTATGTAGAATACAATTATGCCCTTCAACTAAATTTAGTATGTATACATTTTTAGCAGAACCCATAAACTGACTATATCTCCTTAACTAAGGCTCCAAGAATTCAAAATTTCGTTGCAAATCGACAGAAAATGGCGATGATAGCGAAAATTTAAATTGGTCATATCTTGAGCTGAAACTTCATGACATCCTTATAGGTGCGCTGTTGTGAATGAAATGGTGAAATAATTTAATACTAGATTTGACCTGCTCGGGAATTGGACGTCTAAACAAAAAACTATATCTTTAACAAAACCTTTGGTTCTTTGTACCACAGCATGTTAGGTATGAGTGGCAGTCCTTTTACAGACTCACTTAGACAATTTTAAGTTCATTGTGAAACCACAGCAGCGACAGACCAGGGCTTCTAGCAGGAATCGAACCCACGGCCTCTGCACTGGTAATCCAAGAACGTTACCAACTCGGCTACCGGGGCGGCCATCTCGGCATGTTGTACTTCTTATAAAATACAAAGTTTAAAATTGTAAGAGCTGAAACTTCATGATATTCTCAAGTGCTCTGTTATGAAGGAAATTGTAAAATAATTTTATAAAAATTTTACCCGTTCGCAAATTAGAGATATTCTTTAGCGAATGGGAGTTCTAAACCAAAAACTGTACCTCTAACCACACCCTTGATTTCTATGTACCACTGCATGTTGTACTCCATATAAAGTACTCCGTGAGAGTTACAGAGTTGTACCAAGGGTGTCTAAGAGTAAATTTGTGATGACTATCAAAAATGTAAAATCTTGGTGATAATTTATGAATTTGAATTTTTAAGTTTCAATACTTATGTGGATATGTGTATTTCTTAAACTACGACTCATAGTTCGAATATAAAAATCTGCAAAAGATTTATGCTTTATTGCTTTATCTTTCTTTATTACATAAATGCTACAACAACCGGATTGATCCGATGGAATCCTTCATCGGCAAGGACTTCCATCTCAGTGTACAACACAATGCTACAACAACAAAGGTTGGCTCCCTATTAATATCGGTTAAAGATGCTTAGTTTATCCAGAATACGATTACAAAAGATCGGTCTATAAGTTTTGAAAAGATCCGTAACACACCACATCAAAAAATTTAAAGTGTGTCACTAACACAAAGCAAGACAAATAACAAAAAAAACAAGTAAAAAGGCGTTAAGTTTGGCCGGGCTGAACTTTGGATACTGACCACCTCGGGTATATATGTAAACCGCTATGGCCCCAAAACCTTAAATCGAGAGATCGGCCTATATGGCAGCTATAACCAAATCGGGACTGATCTGAGCAAAATTGAAGAATAATGTCGAAGGGCCCAAATCACCTCACTGTCCCAAATTTCGGCGACATGTCGAAGGTCCTAACACAACTCACTGTCTCAAATTTCAACGACATTGGACAATAAATGCGCCTTTTATGGGCTAAAAACTTTGTATCGAGAGATCGGTCTATATGGCAGCTATATTCAAATCTGGACCGATATGGACCAAATTGAAGAAGCATATCGAAGGTCCTAACACAACTCACTGTCTCCAATTTCAGCGATATCGGACAATAAATGCACTTTTTATGGGCCCAAATCCTTAAAACGAGAGATCGGCCTATATGGCAGACCGGGACCGATTTTGGCCAAATTGAAGAAGGATGTCGAAGGGCCTAGCACAACTCATTGTCCCAAATTTTAGCAAAATCGGACAATTAATGCGCCTTTTATGGGCCCAAAGCCTTTAATCGAGAGATCGGTCTATATGGCAGCTATATCTAAATCTGAACCGAACTAGGCCGAATTGAAGAAGGATGACGAAGGGTCTAACATAACTCACTGTCCAATATTCCAGCAAAATCGAATTATAAATGTGGCTTTTATGGGCCTAAGACCCTAAATCAGCGGATCGGTTTATATGACAGCTAAACCGATCTAGGCCAAATTAAAGAATGATGTCGAAGGGCATAACACAACTCACTGTTCTAAATTTCAGCAAAATCGGTTAATAAATGTGGCTTTTATGGGCCTAAAACCCTAAATCGGAGGATCGGTCTATGACAACCATATCCAATTCTGGACCGATCTGGGCCAAATTACAGAAGAATGTCGAAGGGCCTAACACAACTCACTGTCCCAAATTTCAGCAAAATCGGATAATATATGTAGCTTTTATGGGTCTAAGACCCTAAATCGGTCTATATGAGGGCTATATCCAGATATAGTCCGATATAGCCTATCTTTAAACTTAGCCAGCTTATGGACAAAAAAATAATCTGTGCAAAGTTTTAGCTCAATATCTCTATTTTTAAAAACTGTAGCGTGATTTCAACAGATAGACGGACAGAAGGACGGACATAACTAGATGGTCTTAGATTTTGACGCTGATCGAGAATATATATACTTTATAGGGAAATGGATATTTTGATGTATTGCAAACGGAATGACAAAATGAATATACCCCCATACTTCGGAGGTGGGTATAAAAACAACATATAACGAAAGTCGATTACGCCAGGTTTTGCTGGTTTCAGCCAAGTCAAGCCGTGCCATAGAACGGTTCTTTTGACCCTCGACCTATCGAAGTCTTTTGGAATGGTCAGCCATGGTATGCTTTTAGAGGACATTTAATCACGAATTACTTTCTGCGCACCAGTTGCATGTAAAATTTAGGCATGGAAAGCCCAAGGCATGTAGAGTAAAATATGAAAGTCCCAAAGATTGGGTGGTATCTCCCTCACTGTAAATCATCAACCTTTACTCTATTCCACCACCTTCGAAAGTCATTGAGATCTATCATATGCGGAAGATTGCACATTTGTGGATTCAGGCCCCACGTTGATGGCATTTGCGAGATGTCAAATCGTGGCAGGATATTTGAAGACATCCGCCATCAAATCTTCAGACACATTGTTCACTACTTGGACAGCAGAAGTAATAACAACTAACCCAAAATACGTTTAGGAGCCCACGATCATGATATATAGGATAGTATACATGTCTATCTCACCTAACTGGCCGCTTTTTACTCTGGGGAAAAGTTGGAGATATTTGCTACAAAATCTTCAGCCACATTGGTTAATGCATGGGCAGCAAAAGCACGTCAGAAGCTGAATTTAGGAGACGATGGTGTAATAAATCCCATCACCAATTATCTGCTGTTGTTGTAGCCACATTTTCATGTGGAGATGGCGATCCTTGCCTAGCTCCTATAGGTGAGCAAGCTCATTTCGATCCAAAGGACCGATCGTCGCGGGAACAGGGTGGCCAATAAGGCGCCATTAACCTGCCTTGTCGTATCGAGCATCATAGGCACTCAGTATTTGTGCAAGAGCCGGTGCGGCCGGGCTTCTCGCTGAAACTCTCCGCTCGAACCGCTGATGTTGTTGTAACCACATTTGGTTGTGGAGGTGGCGGTCCTCGTCATACATGGCTGATCGTCCGTGACTGCCGTTGCAGCTACTCCGTATGGAGCATTTCACTTTCCGCAAACCATGAACGTGCCCGGTAGCTCGCAGCTAAGCTTCTCGTGACAGCAATGAACAGCACACAGACTGGACCTTAATGTTCCAGCCTGTGTGGTGCTCACGGCTACTCCGTGCCGGGACCAACAATCTCAAAATACTTGGTGTCACATTTGATTGCCTTGCCACGTTCTTGTTGCTGCCATATGTGACAAAGAAACTCCGGCACGGGATAGCTATTAGCAACACACAGGCTGAAGCTTTAAGGCTAAACTGCGAGGTACTGGACGCTTCCCCAGTTTGCGGATAGTGGAATGCTCCATACGGTGTATCTGAAACTGCAGACGCGGACAATCTGCGGTATCGAGCGGAGAGTCTCAGTGAGAGGCCAGGTGGCACCGGCTTTTCCACAAATACTGAGTGCCTATGATGCTCAATGTGACAAGGCGAGTTATTGGAGCCTTTAAATATTCATTGGCCAACCTGTTCTCGCGGCTATCGGTGCTTTAGGCCAGAAAGAGCTTGCTCACCTACAGGAGCTTTACGAAAAACGCCACCTCCACATGAAAATGTTTCTACAACAACGTCATATAAACCGAACTCCTGATTAGTCCCATATAAACCGATAGTCTTCTGCATCCCAATGAAGCATAAATTTTTGGCTGGCTTGGCAGAAATTTTGTACCTACAGTACATACGGAGTAGCTGAAACGGCAGTCGCGGACAATCGGCGGTATCGAGCGGAGAGTCTAAGTGAGACGGCGTACTGCACAAGATCTTGCATAAATATTGAGTGCCTATGATGCTCAATGTGACAAAGCGAGTTATTGGCGCCTTTAAATAAACAACCTAATAACCCTGTTCCCGCGGTGATCGATACTATGAACCGGAACGAGCTTGCTCATCTATGGGAACTTGACGAGGATCGCCACCTCCACGTACAAAAAACAACAACAATGGAGAAGACTTGTTGCTGCTGCTCTACTAAAGGGGTTATAGATCCTTAGTTCTTATGTTGACACTGTCCCCGCGGTGATCAGTCCTATGAACCGGAACGAGCTTGCTTACCTACAGGACGAGAATGTTACAAGAAGAACAACAACGAAGAAGCCTTGCTGATTTCACATAAAACAATTGATAGGCCTCCCAAAATGTTGCTCTACAAAAGGAGATAGACATCCTTAGTTCTAATGTTGACAGTGTCCTCGCGGTAATCGGTCCTATGGATCGGAATGAGCTTGCTCACCTACCGTAACTTGTCTGGGATCGCCACCTCCACATACAAATGTGGCTGCAAGAACAACAACCACGAAAAGCCTTGTTGACTCCACATAAAACAATTGATAGGCCTGCCAGTACGCTGCTCTACAAAAGGAGATAGACATCCATAGTTATGTTGACCATCTTCAAGAGATAAAATTCTTTCCCATTTAAAAGCAAGCGGCCGCTTCGATCATTTTGGTATGTTGCCACCGGTCAGCGATATCAGGTTGGATCTTTATGATCTCCTACAATATGTTGCCACAATGCCGACTTGAAAACAGCAGTAGTCTGTCTCTTCAGTTTTCTTGTGGACCACTTCCATTAGGAGATAAAGATTCTTCACCTAAGAAGACACAATTACATGGATAGGCACCGACAGCCCAAAGATGTCAGATTGTGCTTCCACGATTTAGAGCAAGAGGTCCAGTTCTTGAGGCAGCGTTCATGGAAAGATGATGGCAGAGATAGTTAGCAACTACATTTGATGAAATTAACCTCCCTGGATAAACTAGAATTGTTCTGGAAGCATATGCAGCTTCCTCATTTCCTATCGGCCTGGAATTAATGTCACGGTTGTGGGCAGGGACCATAGGACAGACTACAAGTTTATATTTGCAATCATTTCTCTCAACTTACCACTAGATCACTTTATTCAACTTGGCAACAAATGGATCACAATACACTGTATTAACACCTCACATAACTTTTTAACTTCCTTACATCGTTAAAATATTTGATTTTGTCGGACAATTCTTTGTTTAAAGCCGTTATTCGATTGTTAAATTATGACGCGACTATATTGCACTTGGCAACAAATGAATTAAGACACTGCGTACACTGTATTAACACCTCACATAACATTTTAACTTCCCTACTACTTTTAATTTTTTTATTTTGCCGGATAATTCTTTGTTGAAAGCCGTTATTCAATTGCTAGATTATGTCGCGTCTGTATGTTAGTTGTACACTTCAATAAAAGTGACATTTTCCCATGCACACAATAAAACAATACGGTAACCCTGAACAGAGTACCACGAGAATGTACTTAACTAATGCTACTACTAAATTAGTCACCGCTGAAAGCAACCAATCACAATTCTCGGTTCGGTACTACCAGTGAAAAGTTCGACGTTCAGGTAAAAATAAATTTAATATCAGAAAAAACTGCAAATATTAACCAAAGAATATTCCATAAAGTGCTAAAAATACAACATAAGCTTGAAGTGTATGTTTAGGAATCAAATTATTACAATATCAATGCAAATCATAGTATGCAAAAGGCAAAAAATTGAAAGTAAAATGAAATTAAATTCAGGTCAAGTGACGTGTGTTGGTGCGGTTGCGACTGCTGCTGCCTTTGAGAGTGAATGGGGTGTCATTAAATAAATTCCGTTCATTTCACGATAAAAAAGACCACAGTAGTTGTGTAATTATTGCCTGGTCAGGAAGCAAAAAAAAAAAACCAATATATGTGTTATGGATATGTTTATCAAGATATTAAAAGACGATTTCAGGAGGTGGCAGTGCAACAACAATATGCTGAAGATTTCGTTTTATCCCATTTTATTTTACAGATGTCGGATAAAATTATGTAATTTTTTTACTGCGTTCTTGATGGCTATGCAATTGGGGAAGAACAAGACCGACATTTGGGGTTGTTAGTGGGGGTCAAGAAATGGGAGTAGCTCAAAAGTGAAGGGCTCTAAAGCCTAAAACCTGCAAAATCAAGCAAAGAAGGCTTGCTCTGATGCAACACGTTTGTTACCAAGTTGCAACTTCCCTCCATATGTTTGTTTGTTGTTTGTGTAGCCTTCCCTATTATATGATTTGTTTGGATTTTCAAATTGGATTTGTTGCTGATATGGGTCAGGGGGTCTGTAAATTCATTCATCGTTTGGTTTTTTTTTTATTGTCCGCTCTACTCCTATGTTCTGTTATCACGTGTTGTGTGTTGTTGCTTACGAAATTCGGCATATTAAACCTCGTGCTGTTCATTTCGTCTGTCTTCATTTCTTTTTTGTTCCGCTTTGCTCTCCCCCATCTTCATCTTTGTTAATCATTGCAATAAAACCGGTATTAGTCACCTTGGTTTGGAGGCTTGGCCTGAGTCATAGTGATTGCTGTACGATTGTTACTTTGCGTACTCGCTGTATAGTTTTTGGCATGTTGTGTGAGGAAGTAAGAGTCCGGTTATATTGAACCGATTGACTTGTAGCATACTGCGTGAAGAATTATTAAAGAAAGTGGTTAAATGATTGCTAAAAAATTAAAATTTTTTCTCGCGGGATTTAAAAAAATTACTATTTTGTAGTTTAAATGAACATTGGCAAAAAATGAATTTTTCACTCCGCGAATACAATTATTATGTGAGCACTTGCTCTAAAACTTGGAATGAGTTGTTATTGTAGCAGTGTAACTATGTGTCTTCAGTATAGTTGTTGTTGTTGTAGCAGTGTATTGAACACTGAGGCGGCAGCCCTTGCCGATGAAAGTCTTAATCGGGTCAATCCGGTACGTACAACCGGCTGCCATGGGATTGCTCTTCAGTATAGTAGAACTGGCAAAGCAGTTGAGTGGGCAACATTTATCGCAAAGCTTCTAGCGTTCCCTTAGCGATCTGTTCTTGCACCGGAATAACCTTGCTCCCCAAAAAGTGCATGCTGCCGCCTCAGTATACAGCACACTGCTACAACAACAACAACATGTCAGTAGGCCCGGCGCAAGCTAAATACAACCACCTCACATGTTGTAACTTTGAGCTTCGATTTGTGTGGTGTTCATCGTTATCACAACAACGGAGTAACTGCAACAGCATTCGCAGACATCCATGGAATTCGAGTGGAGATTCTCGGTGAGAGGACGGGCGACACCAGTTCTTGCACAAATACGGAGTAACTGCAGCAGCATTCGCAGATATCCATGCAATTCGAGTGGAGATTCTCGGTGAGAGGACGGGCGGCATCGACTCTTGCACAAATACTGAATGCCAATGATGCTCAATATGACAAGTCGACAAGTTATTGGCGCCTTTATATAGCAGTGAGCTCGTCACAGGCTGGAAAATTGAGCTCTGATCTGTGTGTTGTTCACTGCTGTGACGAGAAGCTTAGTTGCGAGCTATCGGTCCACAGGTTGCGGATAGTGGAATGCTCCATACGGAATAAGTGCAATTGGCAGTCGCGGACAATCAGCGGTATCAAGCGAAGAGTTTCAGTGAGAGGTCGGGCGGCACTGGCTCTTGCACAAATACTGAGTGTCTATGATGCTCGATGGGACAAGGCTAATTATTGGCGCCTTTAAATAACCAATGACCACCCTGTTACCGCGGCGATCGGTCTTTCGGAACGGGACGAGCTTGACGAGGATTGCACCTCCAAATAAAAGTGTGTCTACGTCACAGGCTTGAAAATTGAGCTCTGATCTGTGTGGCGTTTACTGCTGTGACAAGAGGCCTATTTGCGAGCTACCGGGCGCGTCCACAGGTTGCGGATAGTGAAATGCTCCATACGAAGTAGTTGCAACGGCAGTCGCGGACAATCAGCGTTATCAAGCGAAGAGTTTCAGTGAGAGGTCGGGCGGCACTGGCTCTTGCACAAATACTGAGTGTTTATGATGCTCGTTGGGACAAGGCGAATTATTGGCGCCTTTAAATAACCAATGACCACCCTGTTACCGCGGCGATCGGTCTTTTGGAACGGAACGAGCTTGACGAGGATTGCACCTCCACATAAAAGTGTGTCTACGTCACTGGCTTGAAAATTGAGCTCTGATCTGTGTGGCGTTTACTGCTGTGACAAGAGGCCTATTTGCGAGCTACCGGGCGCGTCCACAGGTTGCGGATAGTGGATAGCGGGCAATCAACGGTATCGAGCGGCACCGGCTCTTGCACAAATACTGAGTGCCTATGACGCTCGATATGACAAGGCGAGTTATTGGCGCCTTGAAATAACCAATGGCCACCCTGTTACCGCGGAAACCTCTCACAGAGACTCTCCACCCGATACAGCTGATTGTTCGCGACTGTCGTTGTAGCTACTCCGTATGGAGCATTTGGAGGATTGACCCGATGGAGTCCTTCATCGGTAAGGGCTCTTGCTACAACAACAACAACCTGTGGTCGCGCCCGTAGCTCGCATTTAAGCTTCTCGTGACACCAACGAACACCACACAGATCGGACCTCAATATTTCAGCTTGTGTGGTGCTCACAGCCATTCGGTGCCGGGTTGTTGTATCAGTGTGCTGTTTTCTATCTTTCGTCTGCTAGATTCTGTTGAGTATCCAGATCCAGAAACTCTGCGACTAAGATTTGGTGCGTCCAGATGGACCTGGGTCTGGCTGGGCAGTTAAATAGATGACACGTTGGCATCAGTCCTTGTTTGTGGGAATTGAAGCGGCTGCATCTGCCGAATCGTAATTGAGCCAGAACTTATCTAATTTTTCGAGGGAGGTCAATAACTTCAGGTGCAGTGGGAGGCGGTCGTTCTCCAAGGACCACATTCACCCGGTAGCTATTCACCGCATATGTCATCGTAGGGGTCCGAAGCCAAGCATCCTTGTATGGTGCAATCTCAAACCTTTACGGAGGGTGTAAATTAGAGGATGTGTAGAGGCAGAACATCGCCGGTGATATTACATTCTATGGGGCTTCTACTTCTGATTGCTAAAAACCCAAGTGGAACTGGCGACCACACCAATAAATGACGATACGTTTTAGTCTTAATTGAAGATATGTGTTGGTGATGTCCTTTAAAAGCTTTGCATGACTAACCGTAGGGGCAGCCGTATATACCTACCGGATTGAACCGATGGATTCCTTCATCGGAAAGGGCTCCAGCCGCAGTGTACAACACTGCTACAACAACAACAACCGTAGGTGTATTTCGTCTACTGGCAAGAGAACGGAAATCGATCTGTGCGATTCTTAGTAACTCGTATCTTTTTTTGACTGCACGAAATGGATCGGTCAACCTGTTCCCATTTCAGACAACAGGAACTATAAGAATATCCAGAGTTATGAGTATGACACAGTTCAGGTCCTCGACATCCTGTAAATCCAAGTTCTTCAGTATAGACGTAGAGATTTCGTAAGACTCAATCGCGTTGGCAGACTTGCTAATTGAGACTTTTAATTGAGTAGTTTTTTAACTTATGTTAGAAAAAGTACGTCTTATGCATAGTGTGATTATTTATAGGCCTGATGGCTTCGCATTGCATGAAATGAAATAAATAAATAAATAATCACTCTCGGGGTTCTTAATTAACTTAATTGACTGTTGAACAAACTGGCGTATCACTTGGGATCAGCCAAGTCTAATCATTCTTTCTATCGGGGTTCCAGTGTGACCCGATAGTAAACCAACACTTGCCACCGGAAATTAAGTAACAATGCTTTACATACTCTGTCCATATATTCTGCCAATGACTAGCCTTCAATTTCTTCATTAGGCTGCCCGATTCTAAGACGAGCGTCTGTGATTCGCACTGTCTGCGCCGCAAAATTAACCCACACATGATGCAGGTAAAGCTGTCATTAGACGAGAAAACATGTCATATGAGCTGTCACTTTCTGTATTCATAAGGCTTGTCTTATGTACGCCGGATACGAATAGAGCCAAGGTGGATTTAAAAAGGCGGTCTCCCCCGGCCGGGTATTACGGCATTAAGATGTCAAATTTATGTTTGAATTCTCTTTGTTGTTATCTTCTTTCCCCCATATTCTCTGCTTATGTACGCACACGTATACACACACTCACACAAATTTGTATATGTGTATTGTCAAAACGCTGATCAGCTTGATGACAAGATGGCGGATTGCACCATATGATTTGTGGTTGTTGTACAAATGAGACCACCTTTAGTTGCTTCGCCATGAAATAGAGCGCGTTCTAATTGGCATGTATTCTCAAATGTATTGTACTTTTTTTATAGACATGTATTTACATGTGTGTTCGATTAAAGAAAAGCTCCATTTAATCGAATTTCGATTTTTTCGTGAACAACTTTCAGAGTTGATGTTTTTGAAATTACATATGCCATGTCGTCTAGTGTCAGCTTAACATTATTTACTGATACAAAGCTAGCGGTTTTAATGATGTCTTAGAATTTGCTCTCAGTAACACTCCCTCATTTAAGAAGAATAGTTCACTGAAGTGGCGACTAGTCATTCCAAAAGGATTTCTTTTCATTCATAAATGTATGGCGGCGGGCGGCCAATAGATAGAATTATGAAAAGGTCAGCCGACTTCCAAAATGTATCAATGCAAAGTTGGATACTGCATTGTTTAATTTTCGTACGCATGCAGTGAATGTGCCGAAACAAAGCAACTATGGGCTTTGTTGACATGTACGATATGAAACAAACGGAATGCAATACATAAAGTGTGTTCGCGTACTTAAAAATTTGTACAAATTTACACAAATTGTTATTGGAAGGCATTCACGTACTTTATCTGCCAGCAGAAGAGAGCGGGAGGGTTCGTGAGAGTGTTTGGTAATTAAGAGCTTGTAAATTTCTACTGCAGTTTTTTTTTTCAGCAGAAATTTGCAGCATAGAACAGCTGTTTTAAAGCAAAAGAGCGTATAGGCTGTTCTTACTCTCCTGCAAATTTTTACTGGAAACTACGCTAACAGACCTATAGCATGTTTTTTTTTATTAAATATGTTAAAAATATTAAATTTTAAATATATAACTTGTTTCCCCGCCATTTTTGTTATCTATTGTACGTGCCAAAGCGAAAAATTTGTTAAGGCATCAAGAATCAAACTGATGCTTGGTTGCTTTGGTGTTGCTCGGAAAATACTTAACCGCGTTTTGAATTAGTAACGCGGAATTTTGAAACACTGCATTGTTGCCTGATATCTCTTTATAGGCAAACAAAGTATAATGGAGCTATATCGGATTTTGGAATCATGCGGACCATACTTGGTTCGAATTTTGGAGCCCATTGCAGAAGTCATTGTGCAAAATTTCAGCCAAATTATATAAAAGTCCCCCTTTAGAGGCTCAAGAAGTATAATCGGGAGATCGGTTTATATTAGAATGGGTTATAAACCGATTCACGCCATATTTGACACGTATAATGAAGTTCGTAGTAAAAGTCGTACAAATTTCAGCCAAATCGTATACAAATGTCGCCCTCTAGAGGCTCAAAAAGTCAAGATACGAGATCGATTTATATGGCAGCTATATCAGGTTATAGACTGATTTAGACTATACGTGGTTATTTGATAAAAACAGTTATTTGAAGTAACACCAAAGCACCAAATCGTATTAGAATTGCGCCCTCTAGAAGTTAAATCGGGAGATCGCATATCAAAACATTGACCGATTTGGCCCACTTACAATCCAAATCCACCAATATGAAGTATTTGTGCAAAATTTCAAACTAACTTAACTGCTTCGAAAGTTAGCGTGCTTTCGACAGGCAGACGGATGGACCTGGCTAATTCAACTCAGAATGTTAGTACGACCAAGAATGTATGAACTTTGCGGGGTCGCAGATTAATATTTCGAGATGTTACAAACGAAGCGACGAAATTTGTACACCCCCATCCTTTTTTGTGTATCATGCTGAAATATTTTACTTATACCTACAAGAGGCATATAAAAATAAACAATCCAATTAAATTAATTAGCATATTTACGTCAAACACTTTATCCCTTACAAGGTTAAAATGATTATTTGTAATTATCATCCGATACCATGACGATAATTATGTTACAATCTTAGAAAATCTGAAAAGTTGCCAAGTGTCTTGTTATTTTGCTCCACATCTACAATTTTGACAACAAGTTTCAATATTTCTTCCTCTACCAGATCTTTTGGACGATGTTGTGGTCTTCTCCAAGTGCTTTCATAAGATTTCTATTTAAATAATCCTATGTTTGGAATATCTCTCATTACCACAGTAACGCGTTTATTCCACAATCGTAAAATGTCAAAATGCAGATAATGTGTGAAATGGATCGGGTGGCTTTTTTCGTGTATGAGTGATGGCAACTTTCATATATAAATTTCGTTAAACTCATTTCTAGTATCGGTCAAAGTACTTGCCTTTTATGGATTTTATTTTTATGATATTGATAACGCCACGCCCACCGTGGCTGTAAAATAACCTTATCTTGTTATTCCCATGAAATGAAACAACAATACCAAATGACGAAGTTCTTGGCCTATTAATTTCTAAGTTGTTTAGAATGTCTCAATTAATACATTGGCATTAAGAAACTACTTTCATTGCCTTAAGGTATTTATAATAGATTTTTTGTACTTCAATTATGGCGAAACAATTAAAGGTGGTCTCATTTGTACAACAACCACAAATCATATGGTGCAATCCGCCATCTTGCCATCAAACTGATCGAAATGTTGCCAACACGCACAAAGAAAGTTGTGTGCCTGTGTGTATACGTGTGCGTACATAAGCAGAGAATATGGGAGAAAGAAGATGACGATAAAGAGAAAACAAAAATCTGAAATGTTAATACCGTCAAACCTGGCCGGCTGTTAACAGCTGTTTGCGTGAGACCAACTTTTTAAATCCGCCTTGTACTTAAATTAGGTTTTTTTCAATAATCTTAGTATTTTTCTTTTTTTTCTCTCATGTACGCACACGTATACACACACGCACACTAGCTGACCGGAACATTCGTTTATCGTCGGAATAAATCCCCTGTTAACCAATTTAGAATTGGAATTTTCCTATTCCTAAAATCTTTGGGTAATTTCATGGCGAAACAATTAAAGGTGGTCTCATTTGTACGACAACCACAAAGCATATAGTGCAATGCGCCATCTTGTCATCCAGCTGATCGACGTTTTGCCAACACACACAAAGACATTTGTGTGCGTGTGTGCATACTTGTGTGTACATGAGCAGAGAATATGCGACAAAGAAGGTAACAACAAAGAGAATGCAAACAAAAATCTGGCATCTTAATACCCTCAAATCTGGCCGGCTGTTAACAGCTGTTCGTGTGATACCACCTTATTAGAGGTCTGTTCGCGTACTTTTCCAGTAAAAATTTGCAAGAGATTAAGAGCCATTTTACTCTCTTTAAAAAATTTGCAAGCAAAAGTACGCGAACGACTTCCAGTGAAAATTTGCGGAAAAACAGCTGATTTTTGTTTTGGTTGGTTTTTTTATTAAAAAAATGCTGGCGATACATGTTAGGTATTTTCCTAAGATAAACGTCAATTTATTGACCAGAGAGTAAAAGGCTAGAAGGGGGGGCCACTCGTATATCCGTGATCTCCATACCGCTGGACAGCCATCACAAATTACCGTGCAACCCCATGGCAGTCGGTTGTACGTACTGCATTGGCCCGATGGAGTTTTTCAGTGTACAACACACTGCTACAACAAAAATCGTGCACTAAGCTACGAATGTCATCCGTGGTGCCAAGTCAGGCAAAGCGCTATTCCCAGGCCGAAGCTCTACACTGATGCTGAAGAATCTGGATCGGCCTTACAACTGTCCTCAGCCTATCTAAACACTATTATAGTACTCGATGTTTGAAAGATGGGCAGTGTAATCCTGCTACTGAAACCTGGAAAGTACACGAGCAAGGGGAAGTCGTACAGACCGATCTCCATTCTCTCATCAGTAGGCAAGACGCATGAGGAATTACTTATCCCGCTCCTCTCCATTAGCCGAGCATCAGCATGCATTTCGAAGGCTGCATAGCACAACAACAGCTTTGCATGCCATCACCGCACACATTTGCCGTGGCTTCCATTAGCCTAGGCCAGGTAGGACGGTCCTCGTGGCACTGGACCTATCGAAGGTATTCGACCCGCCATGCCAAATTATTTGAGGACATCGCCAACACGTCCTTCTAGCCAGGCCTGAAACGCTGGGTCGCGATTAATCTGTGTGGCCGCCAGTCATTTGTGGAATATAGGGATAAGTCGAAGTACCGTAGAGCGAAACAGGTAGTTCCCCAAGACGGGGTGATATCTCCGGCACTGTTTAACCTCTACCTATTTTCCATTCTACCCCCTCCAGATGGCATAGAGATCGTATCATATGCGGACGATTGTACGATCTTGGCATCAGGCCTCCCTCACCCCCATTGTTGACATCTGCGATAGGTTGAACGTCTACCTCAACGAACTTGCCTCATATTTCGCTGCAAGATTCAAATCCAGGTGTCCATTCAAATGGAGGTCACCGTAGCGCAGAGGTTAGCATGTCCGCCTATGACACTGAACGCCTGAGTTCGAATCCTGGCGGGATCATCAGAAAACAATTTTCAGCGGTGGCTTTCCCCTCCTAATGCTGGCAGCATTTGTGAGGTAATACGCCATGTAAAACTTCTCTCCAAAGAGGTGTCGCACTGCGCCACACCGTTCGGACTCGGCTATAAAAGGGAGGCCCCTTATCATTGAGCTTAAACTTTAATCGGACTGCACTCATTGATAGGTGAGAAGTTTGCCCCTGTTCCTTAGTGGAATGTTCATGGGCAAAATTTGCATTTGCTATTACATCTAAAGAAATTGACCCCTTCCCTGGCAAACCAGAGTAGTTCTGGCCTGGCTCAATTACGTTACGGCAGATGCCCTCAACTCCTACAGAGCAAGAATTGACGCCGACGTGCAAGATGTATGTATCGATTGTGACCAGGGACCACTCGATACACGTCACCTGTTTAACTGCTCAGCCAGACTCACTCGACTCAGGGGCAGATTTCTGTGGACGCACCCCACCTTAGTCGTAGAGTTCCTAGATATAGTACTTGGAGAACGACCGCCTGTCATTGCACCTGAAGAAATTGACCCATTTCCTGGCAAACCAGTGTAGTTCTGGCTCAATTACGTTCCGGCAGATGCCCTCAACTCCTACAGAGCAAGGATGACGCCGACGTGCTAAATGTATGTACCGATTGTGACCAGGGACCATACGATACATGTCACCTGTTTAACTGCTCAGCCAGACCCACTCGACTCAGAGCCAGATTCCTGTGGACGCACTCCACTTTAGTCGTAGAGTTCCTAGATATAGTACTTGGAGAACGACCGCCAGCCATTGCACCTGAAGAAATTGACCCCTTCCCTGGCAAACCAGAGTAGTTCTGACTCAAAAACGTTCCGGCAGATGCCCTCAACTCCTACAGAGCAAGGATTGACGCCGACGTGCAAGATGTATGTACCGATTGTAACCAGGGACAATACGATACACCTCACCTGTTTAACTGCTCAGCCAGATCCACTCGACTCAGAGCTAGATTCCTGTGGAGGAACCCGATCTAAATGGCAGAGTTCCTGGAACTTGACACTTAACCGAATCAAGCAGACAAAAGATAAAACACAACACACTGCTACAACAACAGATCCCTCTGGACGCACCCCATCTTAGCCGCAGAGTTCTTGTATCTGGACTCTCAACTGAGTCAAGCAGACGATAGAAAGAATACAGAGTTCCTGGATCAGGACACTCAACCGAGTTCCTGGATCTTGAACACAACAAACTGCTACAACAACAGATCCCTCTGGACGCACCCATCTTAGTAGCTGAGTACTTGCATCTGGACTCTCAACAGAGTCAAGCAGACGATACAAAGAACATAGAGTTCCCGGATCAGGACACTCAACCGAATCAAGCAGACGAAAGATAAAACACAACACACTGCTACAACAACCCTCTAGGACGCTCCTCATCTTAGCCGCAGAGTTCTTGCATCTAGACTCTCAACAGCGTCAAGCAGACGAAAGATAGAACACAGAGTTCCTGGATCAGTACACTCAACCGAATCAAGCAGACGAAAGATAGAACACAACACACTGCTACAACAACAACAACCTGATACGTGGAAAGTAGACCTTCCGACTCAAAATTGACCGATTTGTTATTGGAAACAATAAAACGTTTCATGTGGTTTCTTTTGTCTATCTCCACCAGCCTAAAATAATATTTACACAAAAAAAGTAAACAAAAAAAGTTTTCCCATCCATATATGAGATACAAACATATAGTAGGTCTAGTGTATGGGTATACAACATTGAAAACACCAGCCACATTTACCGCATATGGCATACATTTTTGATTTTCCTAAATTACTGCCCCAAATAGACGAGCCTCTTCTCATTAAAAGATGACTTGGAAAAGAAATAGACAGACTATGGGAATAGTATAAACAAAAGCCCTACATACACACACATATACATATGACGAAATAAAGAAGTAATCATCGCATTGACGTCACTTGAAAACTTCCCTATCACCAAAACTATAGAAAGGTGCTTGAGAGTCATGATGAGGAAGATACCATCGGCAAGACACTAGTTAACAAACACCACGTCACAAAACCCAAAGTAAAGAAAAAGAGTTCTATTTTAAACTCCATATGTACATGATGCGTTGGAAGAAATTGTGACATGCCAGTTGCCGCATGATAATATTTTCTTTGTATTCTATGCTGCTATAGCACATTTTTTCAACCAAACGCACTTTTGCGTTTTTTTTTTTTTTGGTTTTTTGCTTCTTCATTCTTCTTACCAAGGCGAAGAGAAAATGCGTGGTGTATGTACAGTGTGTCTGTCTAGCTGATGAAAGTGTGTGTGTGTGTGTGTCTTCTATAAACTCTAGCCTGATGATCATTGTCATCATACCATGAACTCATAGACGTCATACTTTATAGCAGCAACTACTTGTATGATTCAGATAACAAATTGTTTAGTGGTAACTTTCTCCCTGTATCTAAATGAGGCGAATGGTGAGTAATGGGATAGAGAGAGAGAGAGAGAGAGAAAGATAAAAATGTGTAAATCATGCTGTTCAAAGTGTATTTTATCGCAAATACATTAACTTTGAATTGGAGGCTATTCGCACTTTGTCTCAAATTGAAAGTCCACTACATGAATTGTGTCATTATCAAGTTTTTGCTATCATTTCGATATAAAATCGATAGGTTTTTTCCATGCCTATGCATGACTCCATCGGTTCAATCCGGTTGTAACTGTTGTTTTAGCAGTGTGTGTTTTATCTTTCGTCTGCTTGATTCTGTTGAAAATCCTGATCCAGAAACTCTGCAACTAAGGTGGAATGTGTCCACAGGGATCTAAGGCTGAGTCGAGTGGGGTGGGCACTTAAACAGGTGACGTGTGGTCCCAGGTCTTAATCGATAGACACATCCTGCACGTAGGCATAACTCCTTGCTGTGTAGGAGTGATGCGGCTACATCTGCCGGAACGTAATTGAGCCAGAACTACTCTGGTTTGCCAGGGAAGGGGTAATTTCTTCAGGTGCAATGGCAGGCGGTCGTTCTCCAAGGACTACATTCACTCGGTAGCCATTTACCGCATCTGCTACCGTGTCTGCATGAATGTTGTCTAGACCTGTTTGAAATGCCGCTTGATCTAGAGGTTCTCTCTTGTAGCGCGGAACCTCACGCGCTAGATCATGTAGATCTACCTTAAGGCTTCTGGGCGGTGGATATCTATCCACAAGATAATGATTAGACAGCATGTAGTTATGTCTTCGCACTGGTAGGATCTTTGTTTCCTGATGGAGGTGGTCCACATGAGAACTGAGGAGACAGCCCGTCGCAGTTCGAAGGGCGCCATTCTGACAGATCTGAATATTATTCCACTGTGTGTCACAAAGTTGACGAGACCACACTGGCGCTGCATAACTTACCACAGACCGGCCAATTGCTTTGTATGTGGTCAACAAGGTTTCTTTGTCTGCACCCCAAATGCTGACAGCAAGTGACTTGAGGACTTTGTTTCTACTTTTGACTTTATCGAAAATTGCTGTGGCATGTGGGGAGTATGTGTAAGAGCTATCAAATGTGACGGCAGGTATTTTGGGACACTTGATGGTGGGAATCGTTCCTCCATCGACCATCACAGTCAGCTCAGTATTCACCTCACGCGTATTTGTAGATTTGTGGCTAAAGATTTGGTGGCAGATTCTTCAGATTTCTTGCTGCAAATATGAGGTAGAAGTTCGTTGAGGTACACGTTCAACCTATCGCATATGTCAACAATGGGGGTGGGGGAGACCTGATGCCAACACGTGTACGTTTGTATGAAAGAAAACATAGGCTATATAATTTTTACATATCGGGTGGAGCCGGACCCTCGGACCCCAAATTTGAGTTCAAGTATTGGTGGCGCTTTTCGTTCCAAAAATAAGTCAAATAGGATGATTGACCTATTATGACAATATGCGACTCAAATGAACGGTATTTGAGAGTAGAAAACGAATTTGATATCCAATTTTGGAGCCAAGTGTATGGGGGTATGCTCTAAAGCGCCCCCTAAACTGAACTTAATTTCCGATTATGGCAATATGGGGCCCAAATCAACAGTATTTGGGAGTAAAGAACGAATTTGATATTTATTTTCAGGGCATATTTACCGACCATGGCAATATGGGGCTCACATTAAATGGATTTGGGAGTGCAGCACGAATTTGATATCCATATTCGAGTCGAAATGTCTGAGTGCCATCCCTCCCCTAAAAAGCACATTCAAAACCACCAGATTTCGGAGATTGGTAATTCGATTCGTTCGAAATTTTTTTTTGCACTCTCACAGTCAAAACAAAACATGGTTGCTATTGTTGGGGTTGGGTGCCTCGGGGGCCGTCCAAAACCCGCCAAATGGGTATATAGACCAATCACGACAATTTACAGCTCAAACGAAAGGTGCTTGAGAAAAAAAACGAATTGGATATCCAACTAAAGAGCCATGAGTTTGGGGAACTACCCCACCCGAAAACACCGCCCTATTTTTTTGGAAATAAAATTTTGACAAAATTTTCTTTGGAAATAAAATTTTTACAACATTTTCTACAGAAATAAAAAATTTTGACAAAATTTTCTATAGAAATAAAAAATTTTGACAAAATTTTCTATAGAAATAAAAAATTTTGACAAAATTTTCTATAGAAATAAAAAATTTTGACAAAATTTTCTATAGAAATAAAAAATTTTGACAAAATTTTCTATAGAAATAAAAAATTTTGACAAAATTTTCTATAGAAATAAAAAATTTTGACAAAATTTTCTATAGAAATAAAAAATTTTGACAAAATTTTCTATAGAAATAAAAAATTTTGACAAAATTTTCTTTGGAAATAAAAAATTTTTAAAAAATTTTCTATAGAAATAAAAAATTTTTAAAAAATTTTCTATAGAAATAAAAAATTTTTAAAAAATTTTCTATAGAAATAAAAAATTTTTAAAAAATTTTCTATAGAAATAAAAAATTTTTAAAAAATTTTCTATAGAAATAAAAAATTTCTAAAAAATTTTCTATGGAAATTAAAAATTTTTAAAAAATTTTCTATAGAAATAAAAAAATTTTTAAAAAATTTTCTATAGAAATAAAAAAATTTTAAAAAATTTTCTATAGAAATAAAAAATTTTTAAAAACCTTTCTATAGAAATAAAAAATTTTTAAAAACCTTTCTATAGAAATAAAAAATTTTTAAAAAATTTTGACAAAATTTTCTATAGAAATAAAAAATTTTGACAAAATTTTCTATAGAAATAAAAAATTTTGACAAAATTTTCTATAGAAATAAAAAATTTTCTATAGACATAAAAAAATTTCTATAGAAATAAAAAATTTTCTATAGAAATAAAAAATTTTGTCAAAATTTTCTATAGAAATAAAAAATTTTCTATAGAAATAAAAAATGTTGACAAAATTTTCTATAGAAATAAAAAATGTTGACAAATTTTTCTATAGAAATAAAAAATTTTGACAAAATTTTCTATAAAAACTAAATTTTGAAAAAAATTTTATAAAATAAAAAAATGATCCCGTGGTGAAAATAGGGTACTACACATTTTGATATCTGAAGGGGGAGGCGGACCCTCCCCCTTACCCTTATTTTCAGAATATGGCTGGTGCGATTTAAGCGAAATTTTGTGTGCTCTCTTATGGTAACCTACAAACAAAAATTTGGTATTCAAATTTCGGATGGGGTACCTAGGGAGAACGCCCCACCCCAAAACTAACCAAATACATATAAAGACCAATCACAATATGGGACTCGAAAGATATTTAAGAGTAGAATACGTATCTGATACCCAAATTTGGGGACCAAGTGTTTGGGGGACCACCCCAACATTCCTAAATCGGACATATTTGCTGACCATGCCCATATGGGATTCAACTGAAAGGCATTTACCAATAGAATACGAATCTAATAACGAAATGTGGGACCACGTTTCTGGGAGTCCACCCCTTTCCCAAAACACCCCCCAAACAGGACTTATTTACTGAGCATCGCAATATGGGGCTTAAATAGAAGTATTTGAGTGTAGAATAGGAATCTGATATCCAAATGTGGAACCAAGTGTTTTGTGTGGCCGCCCCTCCCCAAAAAAAACCCCCCAAAGGGGACAAATTTACGACCATAGCAATATGGGGCTCAAACGAAGGTCTTTGGGAGTAAAGCACGAATCTGAAATCAATATTCGGGAAAAAGTGTCTATGGGGCCACACCACCCAAATATTATATTTTAGAGTAGAACAAGAATTTGATATATATTGGGTTGCCCAAAAAGTAATTGCGGATTTTTCATTTAGTCGGCGTTGACAAATTTTTTCACAGCTTGTGACTCTGTAACTGCATTCTTTCGTCTTTCAGTTATCAGCTGCTACTTTTAGCTTGCTTTAGAAAAAAAGTGTAAAAAAAGTATATTTGATTAAATTTCATTCTAAGTTTTATTAAAAATGCATTTACTTTCTTTTAAAAAATCCGCAATTACTTTTTGGGCAACCTAATATTTTCAGGGCCCAGTCACTGAGGGGCCGCCCCATCCCTCAAAACAGCCCCCAAAACAATCATGTTTCTCGACTATGGAAATATGGGGCTCGTATGAAAGGTAATTGGGAATAGACTACGAATGTGATATCAACATTCGGGACCAACTGTCTAACGGAAGTCCCACCAGCAAATAGGAAGTATTTGCTCACCATGACAATTTGGGTTTTAAAGAGAGTGGAGATCGATATTGATAGTTTTTAGGGCCCATACCCCAAACCGGACATATTTGCTGACTTTTGCTGTATTTGAGTTTAGCAAATGTATTTGATATCCAATTTTGAGGCCAATGGCATTATGGGGTTCATATAAATGATATTTGAGAGTAGAGCAAGATGCTGATATATTTCCAGGGCTAAGTGTTTGGGCTCACTCACCTCACTCCCCAAAACATCCCTAAATCGGACATATTTACCGGCCTTAAATAAAGGTATTTGGGAGTATAATACGAATCTGATATCTAAATGTGGGACCATGTATTAGGGGCACTGCCCCTTCCCCCAAAATACCCCCCAAATGGTAAAAGCTTACCGACTATGGTAATATGTGGCTCAAATGAAAAGTATTTGAAATTTAAAAACGAATTTAATATACAATTTTGGGGTCAAGTGTTTGGGGGACGCCTCATCCCATAAACTCCCCTTAAACCAATGGCAATATGGGGTTTGAATATGGTTTTTGAAGGTAGAGCACAGTGCTAAGTGTCTAGGGGACCACCTCACCCTGCAAAACATCCCTAAATTGGACATACATATCTACCGATTTTGGCAATTTGGAGCTCAAATGAAATGTATTTGGGAGTTGGGCACGAAATACACACCACCCCCTTAACCCACCAACCACCACCATGGGGCACTTGCCACATTTTGTTCCATATAAAGTAAAAGAAAGCGCAGCGGAGCGGGCCCGGTTCGGCTAGTTTTCTATAAAAATAAATAAATCTAGAAAATTTCCTTTGCATCTTCCCTAGTCTCGTTTTCTTTCCATAAATGTGTTTTTTTTTAAAGAATTATACAATCAATTGGTCAAATTATCGATGTCTATTCGTCAAAAATTATTCACTCGACAACACCAGCGCCACCACCACCATTAGAAGCACTAATTTCCACCTTAGATACTGGCGTTGATGGCAAACCAAGTCATGTGTTTGCGCCAATGGTCATGTATTTTCTCTGAGGTATTAAACAAACATCGGGCGATTCCTCATGAAGTCAATTTCTTTTTTTTTTTTGCCGAAATATAGAATTTGTTTATTTTTCAATTAACGAATTTTATCATATCTCATTCTGTGGCCGTTTCGTTGCTTTTCCTGCTGGCTGGCTGGCTGGCTTTAATGACGATGATGATGAGATTGTACTTGTTGCTTGAACATTTTCTTTTAAAATTTTGCCTGTTTGTTTTTATTTTTATTTTTTGCCTCCCCCTTTTTATTATATTTCACTCTTTTATCAAACATAACGTGCTAAGGTGCGGTGCGGCGGTGGTAGAGGTCGCTGATGAGGTGTTTGCTGCCTGTACTCTTTCGTTGTTTTTTTTTTTTGTGATAAATTCATTTTCAGTTTTCGATTAAAATGAAATTCTCACAAAACATTTTCAGTCGAGGCGGAGCGTTTCTAGCGTTAAGATCGTCTTTCAAACGAAAGAAAAGTGAAAACGACTAAAGTGAGCCAAACCAAAAAATCGTTTTTAAAAACCTGGTTAACTTCTTTAAGAAAGCGGTTAGTAAAACCAAGTGCTTGAAAAATAAACCTATGAGAAAAATTAGTTTCGAAAACAAAAAGGAAAAATCAGTGAATTTTTTAAAAGATATACCAAAAGTGTTTAGAGAAAATAATCACGTAACATGTTAAAAAAATTTTTTTTTAAATAATTTGAAAAATTTGTGATTTTTGCAAATGAAATTTTTTTATAAAAAATCTTGAAATGTTAACAAATTTTTGAAATCTTATAAAATTTTACCAAAATTATTCAAAAATTATGATGCCTTATGTAATCTTGTGTGCTATTGTTGTGTGAAAAAATAATAAGAGACTGTTTGTCTGTTGGTTGTACAACTTTTGGCAATTCAACGCAACACTGACTGCGGCATTTCATCAAAGTTTAAAAGCAAAAATAGTTAAAAACAAACTTTTATATTATTGTTGGTTTAAAATGCCACAGTGGAAGCCTTTCTAGAATTTTTGAGTTATTTTTAAATGAATTATTTTCTAATGAGCTGAACTTGCTTTTCAATGAATAATGAAAAAATAAGAAGAAAATGCTCACCATTTAGTTTTGTTTATTATTTTCTATGGCCCCCACCCTCCTCCTTTCCTTCCATTACTCTGCCATTAGTTTGTTCGGCATCACTTATGGCATTTGTTTTTATGTGTGTATTGGTGGGTCTCTTGTTGTTTTTATTGTTAGTTTTTCCTCTCTCTCTCTCTCTATCTCATTTTTCCCATTCCACTTGTTTTGTATATTTTAGCACGTTTTGGCATTTCCTTCTTTGACGTTTGTTTTATATAATAAAATGTCTTGAGAAAAATCAATGTATTGTTCTTCACTTTGCTGCATATCCTATAACCTGTGGGGTATAAGGGTTGCATTAGGTTGACATTTTATTACAACAACAAAGTGTCTTTTAAAAGGGCTGGCCGAATATTTGCATATGAACTATTGATTAAATATTGGGTATGCCTTTTAAAGTTTTTGTTTTGGTTTCTAATCAATTATTAGCCGGATGTTTTCAGCTTATTGATTGAAAATAAACACAGATGTTAATATAAAAGCAATGAAAACAAAATTTAACAAATAAAACCACTAAGTTCAACGGGCAGTTGACAGTTTATTTGTGGATTAATTTGAATCTGGAAGAAGTCAAATCGGGGTATAATTTTTATATTAACTAGCTGAACTGGGCCTACTTTGCTGCGCCTTCTTTTACTTTACATAGAACAAAATTATCCTTTGAATATTCATTTTCGACAACTAAAGAGCTGTAAGTGAAAAAACCATGCTACGAAAATAGTATATGTATATCGCCTCAACAATATAAATGCCGTTATCTGAATCCCATATGATTTTTTTTTGTCTATGAATTCGCTCGGAATGACCCTAAACCGTCATTTAAGTTAGATGTATTCCATTCTTAAAAGACTTTATTTGAACCCTATATTCTCATTAAGATTTTGAGAGTGGGAAGGCCCCCGGTGTGGTGGTTGGTGGGTTAAGGGGGTAGTGTGGACCCCCCCCAAAAACTTGGTTCCGAAAGTGAATATGAATTTTGTGCTGTATTAAACGAAACCTTTCATTTGAGCCCCATATTGCCATGATCGGTAAATATGTATGACCGATTTAGGGGTATTTTTGGGGGTGAGTTGGTACTCCAGACACTTAACCCCTAAAAAAATATCAGCATCGTATTCTACTCTCAAATACCATTTATTCAAACCCCATATTGCCATTGATCTAAGGGGAGTTTATGGGATGAGGCGTCCCCAAAACACTTTCATTTGAGCCATATATTGCCATGGTCGGTAAATTTGTTCTCTTTGGGGGTGTTTCGGGGAATGGGCGGTGCCACACATACATGGTCCCAAGTTTGGATAACAGATTCGTATTCTACTCCCATATACCTTTATTTGAGCCCTATATTGCGATGGTCAATAAGTAATTGCTTTTTGTGGGGTGTTTTGGGAGGAATTAGACCCACAGAAAATTGATCCTGAAAGTGGGTATCAATTTCCTGGTCTTAAATCGGCGGTATGAAATAAGGCCCCAATACAATAAAGCCCCAAACTGAAAATGAAAGTAGACCCCAAGAGTGGGGCTTTATTTCGTAATGAAATAAGACCCCAAGAATGGGACTTTATTTCATAATGAAAAAAGACCCAAAAATGAAATAAGGCCGCAACGACGTGAAGAAACACATCAATCAAAAATTAAACAACGCCCAAAATGGGGACTTATAGCATAATGAAATAAAGCCCTAATTTGAAAAATGAAATAATGCCCCAAAAAGATTTAGAGTTAAATTAATGTTTTGCTCACTGTTTTATTCCATAACAAAGATAAAAAAATTCGCGCGAATTTTTTATTTCGTCCAAAATTTTGATCTAAATGATTTCGAATTCCCTCTTGTCAACGCGAGGATCAGTGGTAAACTAAATTCTAAAAATTAAATCAATTACATAGTTTCACGACTGTCCGGTAAATCTGACAAGACTTTATTATTGCTAGTTGCAATTTTTAAATTTAAGCAAAATGAAATAAAGCCTCAAAAAATCCATTTTGAATTTATGCGAAATGAAATAAAGCCCCAAAAAAAAAATCTTTTTCAATTTACGGAAAATGAAATAAAGCCCCAAAAATTAAAATTGGGACTTTATTTCAATTTAATGTTTGGGTTCTTATTTCATGTGAAGTAAGGGCTTAGTTTTGAAATGGAATAAAGCCCATAAAAAAGTCCCAATTATCGTTGTTTTCGTTTCATGTATAAAAATTTGGGGCCTTTTTCATTTTCAGTTTGGGTCTTTATTGCATTGGGGCCTAATTTCATACTGCCCTAATCTCCAATACCTTTTATTTGAGCTCCACATTGACAAGGTTGGTAAACATGTCCGTTGTAGGGGTGTTTCGAAGAGTGGGGTGGCCCCCCCAAACACTAAGCCCTGAAAATATTTATGAGCATCGTGCTCTACTCTCAAATATCATTTATTTAAACCCCATATTGCCATTGGCCTCAACATTGGATATCAAATTCGTTTCCTAATCACAAATACCTTTCATTTAAACCACTTATTGCAAAAGTCAGCAAATATGTCCGATTAGGGGTTTGGGCCCTAAAAACTATCGATATCGAGCTCCACTCTCATTAAGACTCAAATTGTCATGGTGTCATGGTGAAAAATACGTCCTATTTGGTGGTTGTTATGGGGTTCAGTTCCGATTGTCGACATTAAATTCGTGGTCTACTGCCAAATACATTTTATTTAAGCCCCATATTTCCATAGCCGGCAAACATGTCCGGTTTGGACGTGTTTTGGGGGGGGATGGGGCGGCCACTCAGTAACTTGGCCCTGAAACTATTTATCAGATTCGTGTTCTACTCTAAAATATCTCTTATTTGAGCCCCATATTGCAATGGTCAGCAAATACGTCCTATTTTGGTGGTGTTATGGGGTTGGGGTGACCCCATAGACACCTTTTCCCGAATATTGATATCAAATTCGTGCTTTACTTCCAAAGACCTTTCGTTTGAGCCCCATATTGCTTTGGTCGTAAATTGGGCGGTGTTTTTGGCGTGGTGTGGCTCCCCAAACACCTCGCCCCGCATTTGGATATCAGATTCGTATTCCACTCGCAAATACCTTTCATTTGAGTCCCATATTGACGTCCATATTGAGTCCCATTTGGTAGGTTTTGGGGTTGGGGCGCCTCCCCTAGGTACCCCATCCGAAATTTGGATGCCAAATGTTGGTTTCTAGGTTACTTTAAGAGGGCACACAAAATTTCGATTAAATTGCACCACCCATCTTCGAGATCTGCCGTTTCTGAAAATTATGGTAAGGCGGAGGATCCGCCCCCGTCATAGAATCTGCTTTAATAGCCCGATTCTAAGTGGTTAGTGGTCCGCCGAATGTGGTCTAAATTAAATTCGTCTACGATTCGGACCATACTTGGTTCGAATGTTGAAGACCATAATAGAAGTCATTGTGAAAAATGCCATCCAAATTGGATAAAAATTGCTACCTATAGGGGCTCAAGAATTCATATCGGGATATCAGTTCATATGGGAGTTATATCAGGTTATAGACCGATTCAGACCGTTTTTGGTACGCATGTTGAAGGTAATTGGAGAAGTCGTTGTACAAAACTTCATCTAAATCGGATCTCTATAGGCTTAAGAAGTATTCATGCAAAATTTTAGCCAAATCGGATAGTAATTGCGCACTCTAGAGACTCAGGAATTCAAGATCCGAGATCGGTTTATATGGCAGCTATACCAAGTTATGAACCGATTTTGACCATACCTGGCATAGTTGTTGAAAGAGGAAACAAAACTACTCATACAAAATTTCGGTGAATACGGATAATAACTGCGCCCTCTAAAAGTCAAGATCATGGATCCGTTCATATGGAAGCTATATCAGGTTATAAACCGATTTGACCATACTTTGCCCAGTTATCGGAAGTCACAACAAAACACCTCACTCTAAATTTCGGACAATCGGATAAGAATTGCGCCCTCTAGAGGCTCAAGAAGTCAAGATCCCAGATCGGTTTATATGGTAGCTATATCAAGACATGGACCGATATAGCCATTTACAATCCCAACCGACCCACACTTATAGGAAGTGTCCGTGGAGAATTTCAAACGCCTAGTTTTATTTCTTCGAAAGCAAGCGTACTTTCGACAGACAGACAGACGGACGGACATGGTTAGGTCGACGTAGAATGTCAAATATTTCGAAGTGTTACAGACGGAATGACGCCGTATTTGCACTTATATCCCGCCCAACTTTTGCCTTTCCTTACTGGTTTAGATTTATTGTTGTTGTTATAGCGCCTATATAAATTTTTCAAAATTTAAATTTTTTTAAAATCTATTTATAATCAGCACTCTGCCTTCCGGAGCAGTTTGACCACGTTAAGATATTTACAAATGCCGCCAGTATGTACAATATTAGTGAGGGAGAATAACAGTAAAAAAAGATTGTTGAAGTTCTCGCCAAGATTAGAAGTCAGACGTTTTCTGTTATAGGAGTACGTTCTAACCTATGCACCAGTGTTGCCATATTCATAAATTCACAAAAGTTGAAAATACTTGTACGATTTCCTAATTATTTTTCAATTCAGTCAAAAACTATTTTTTTTTTTTTGGCTATGTTAATGACGTTTTTGACGTATGTATTATACGTCGGAAATGTATGTCATATACGTCGGAGTTTCCGACCGACTATCTCTGGTTGTAAAAAGCCGTATTTTTATAAGTGCAGGCCTTGGAATCTTATGATCAGCATGAAATCATCGCAAATGGCCTTGCCACTCAGTAAACATATTTGCAGATTTATTAATTATCCCCAACTTGACAAAACTGATAGAATCTTAAGGCAAGTGGTCTCGAAGTAATTTTTTTGGCTTTCAAATAAAATATATTCTCTGAATATATGCAAATCTTCCCACAAACATTCCATTAAGGAAGAAGGGTCAAATTTCTCAAATATCAGTAATTGATGATCGAATAAAGTTTTAAGCTCAATGATAAGGGAACTCCTTTTAATGGCCGAGTCCGAACGGTGTTGCACAGTGCGACTCCAAACTATTTTTTTTTCCAAAGGGCATAGTTACTCACAAATTTTGCCTGCGTAAGGAGGGATAACCACCGCAGAAACATTACTACGTCACAGGCAAACATGCTATTGTATTCGGTATAATTTAGGAAATCCTCATAATATTCGGCCGTACAATACAATAAGCTGTCGCTTGTTTCTCGTTTGTACAATAAGTTTATTCAGCTTTTACGGGGTTCGTCGTCGTTACATTTTTATTTTTAAAGACCCAAGTGTTTTCAATTCAACGACTTTTCAACCCAATAAAAGGTTTAAGGCCAAGGTCATTGGTGTTTTCATTTGCTCGTGTACATTTTTTTTTTCAACAATGCCTACTTATGAATGTTTGATGCAATATACATATGTGTATGTAAAATTATTACAATTATAAGGCAAAAACAGGAAAATTTAAACAAACACACAATGTTTTGTTAAAGGCTAAAATTAAACTAATTGGCTGTTGTTTTATTTACACTAATTAATTTATGTTTGTTTCTCTTTCGAGACGAGCTCAATGATCGGAGATTTTGTTCTTTGCAAATGGAAAACAAAAGCCAAACACACCAACCACTAGGTTCGCGTTTCGTAATTTGGTTTGAATAACTCATCGGCCATAGTAGGTGTGAAAGCTTCAAGTGCCGTACGTTGGCATGTAATACTTATAGCGAATGTAATATGGGAACGCCTCAATGATATAAACAATGGCAAAATTTTTGTCTACACAATTACACTACTCCCATGGTATACACATGATTCTGTGCATCTGTTGGAAGTTGTATTTAATTTTGATTATGCGCAATTTGTTAGTCATTGTAAAGGGTGATTTTTTTGAGGTTAGGATTTTCATGCATTAGTATTTGACAGATCACGTGGGATTTCAGACATGGTGTCAAAGAGAAAGATGCTCAGTATGCTTTGACATTTCATCATGAATAGACTTACTAACGAGCAACGCTTGCAAATCATTGAATTTTATTACCAAAATCAGTGTTCGGTTCGAAATGTGTTCAAATTTTGACAAATTTTGTTCAGCGATGAGGCTCATTTCTGGTTGAATGGCTACGTAAATAAGCAAAATTGCCGCATTTGGAGTGAAGAGCAACCAGAAGCCGTTCAAGAACTGCCCATGCATCCCGAAAAATGCACTGTTTGGTGTGGTTTGTACGCTGGTGGAATCATTGGACCGTATTTTTTCAAAGATGCTGTTGGACGCAACGTTACGGTGAATGAACACATTTCGAACCGAACACTGATTTTGGTAATAAAATTCAATGATTTGCAAGCGTTGCTCGTTAGTAAGTCTATTCATGATGAAATGTCAAAGCATACTGAGCATCTTTCTCTTTGACACCATATCTGAAATCCCACGTGATCTGTCAAATACTAATGCATGAAAATCCTAACCTCAAAAAAAAAAATCACCCGGGAGGACAGAGTGGATCTGGGGGTTTACATTGAGAACCCAGGGACTGAGATCTTTTTAAGACTGCCTGACCATAATACGGTCCTGCAGGCGGAGATCCGGGCGATCACGAAATGCGTGAAGTAGTGTGGTGCTAACGCGAGGACGTCGAGTGTGAACATCTTTACCGGTAGTAAAATTGCCATAAGGGCAAAAAAACAACCAGGACGGTAAGGTCCGAAACAGTCTTGCAGTGTAAGATAGAGATTAATGCCTTCTCTGAGGATGACAAAATCCGCATCTTTTGGGTGCCGGGCCATAACGGAGTAGGGGGGAATGAAAAGGCAGACGATTTGGTGGTGAAGGTCAGAGGACTGCCGTCAATAAACTTGGTTAACCCGAAGCCTTTTGGGTCGACGAAGTCCGAGTTAAGGGATTGGGCGATGAATGCGCATGCAACATTGTGAAACAGCGAAACGGTCGGTAGGACGGCGAAAATGCTATGGGGGGATCCAGATCGTGAGAAGACGAGGCTATTACTGAAAGGAAGCAAGAAGGAGGTCAGTATAGCTACTAGTATCATAACGGGACACAAAGGACTACGAGGTCACATAAATAAAATGGGTGCGGCAAGTGATAGCATATGTAGGGCATGCGGGGGAGATGATGAAACGTTGGAGCATTTCCTTTGTCATTGGCCGGCTTTGGCGTCCAACAGATACCGGTATTTAGGTGGAGACACAATATCAGACATGAACCAACTTAGGGGAGTGGTATTGAAAACAATTAAGGATTTTGTAGAACGGAATTCCTAACTTAAAATTTTCTTTTTCGAGGTTACTTTATAGATTTTAGAGCGCACAACAAGCCGATTACTGGCTTAGGTGTATGTCCATAGTGGCATGGGGCGTATATCTGCACCCTCTTTTCAACCTAACCTAACCCTAACCTAACCTAGTCATTGTATGCCAGTATTATACACTCCACCATAGGATGGGGGTTATACTAATTTCGTCATTCCGTTTGTAACACCTCGAAATATGCATCTAAGACCTCATAAAGTATATATGTTTTTGATCGTCATGACATTTTAAGCCGATCTAGCCAAGACCGTCCGTTCGTCCGTCTGTCAAAAGCACGCTAACTTTCGAAACAGTGAAGGTAGCCACTTGAAATTTAGCACAAATACTTCTTATTAGTGTATGCCGAATGGGATTGTAAATGGGCCAAATTGGTCCATGTTTTGATATAGCTGCCATATAAACCGATCTTGGGTCTTGACTTCTTGAGCTTCCAGAGGGCGCAATGCTTAACCGATTTGGCTGAAATATTGCACGTAGTGTTTTTCGACAACTGTGCCAAGTATGGTCACAATCGGTTGTTAATCTGATATAGCTGCCATATAAACCGATCTTGGGCCTTGACTTCCTGAGCTCCCAGAGGACTCAATTCTTAACCGATTTGGCTGAAATATTGCATGAAGTGTTCTAATATGACTCCCAACAACTTTGCCAAGTATAGTCTAAAGCAGTCTATAGCCAGATATAGCCACCATATAAGCCGATCTCCTGATTAGATTTCTTGAGCCTCTAGAGGGCGTAATTCCTATCGGATTTGGCTGAAATTTTGTATGACGTGTTTCGTTATGACTGCAAACAACTGTGCTTAGTATAGTTGAAATCGGTTGATAACCTATTATAGGTCTGGTCTTGGTTCTGGACTTCTTGAGCTTCTAGAGGGCGTAATTCCTATCGGATTTGGCTGAAATTTTGTATGAAGTGTTTTATTTTTATTTCCAACAACTTCATCAAGTATGGTATAAATCAGTCTATATCCTGATATAGCCACCATATAAACCGATCTCCCGATTAGACATATTGAGCCGCTAGAGGGCGCAATTCTTATCCAATACGGTGGAAATTTTGCATGTGTCGTTTTGGTATGACTTCCAACAAATATTCCAAGTATGGTCTAAATCGGTATATAACCTGGATATAGCTGCCATATAAACTGACTTCTCAGTTTGACTTTTTGAGCCTCTGAAGAGCGCAATTATTACTCGATTTGCCTGAAATTTTGGGGGTGGTGTTTTACGATGACTTGACAAATGCTATCCATGGTGGAGGGTATATAAGATTCGGTCCGGCCGAACTTAACACGCTTTTACTTGTTTTGCTTTTAAAGTGTCTCGTGAAATTTGGTTTTCCTCAACTGCTCATACTTACCTCCTTTTGGGATTATACAACAAATGTTTATTTTCTTTTTGAAATACTTAGCGTTTATATGCAATTAAAAACATGTGCAAAAAAAGCTCAAAACATTGTTCATAATGGTTCCACTTGAATCACTTGTTGTAATTGTATAATACATTCATATGTTACAAACGCCACATTGTGGCTTGCGTTATCGGCCTAATTTCTTGCTATGATATTTAACCTTGAAATAAATTGGAATTGTTTTTATTAAATTTTTTTATTTTTGATTCATAATTAAAGTTTAATTGCCTAAGGAATGCGAGTACTACTAAATTTCCCATGAACATTCCATTAAGGAACAGGGGATACTTCTCTCATATCAATGAGTGCAGTCCGAAAGGGCGTGCCGGATAGCGACACCACTTGGTAGAGAAGTTTTAACATGGCAGGAAACCCTACAAATGTATCCCCCATCAGGTTAGGTTAGGTTGAAAATAGGATGTGGATATAAATCCGCCCCAATCCACTATAGACATACACCTAAGCCAGTTATCTGCTTGTTGTAAGCTGTAGCCAGCATTAGTAGGGGCATAACCACCGCTGAAAATGTTATTGATGTTCTCGCCGGGATTTGAACCTAGGCGTTCGGCTAAAGTCTTAATTTGTGTGAACATCGTTATTAAATTGTGTTGACACTATTTGCCAAGGGAAACCGTGGAAGGCATAACAAAAAGAGACAAAATAGCTCACTGAACGAACTAGTTCAATGAACTAACTGAAAGAATCAGTATAGAACTATTGAACGAACTAATTGGATGATCTACTGAACGAACCAGTTCAGTAAACTTACTGAACTTTCTGTACGACCTAGTTCAATAAAAAAAACTGAATGAACTAGTTCAACGAGCTAACTGAATGAACTAGTTGGATGGACCTTCTGAAAGAACTAGTTCAGTGAACTAACTGATCTATTTAGTTCAATAAACTAATTAAACGAATTACTTACAAAATTTTTCTACATTTTTGAAGTCTTCAATCATTTTAAGCTGAATTCTACATTGGTGTCGATTAGGATACACGCCGTTCAGACTCGGCTGTCTTGGAGCTTAAACTTGAATTGGAAATCACTCAATGAAATGAGAGAAGTCTTACTGATGTTCCCTAATAAAATATTCGTGAGCAAATTTAAAATTTTCATATATTCACATGTTTTCTTCGGTCTTAAAATAATTCATACAATCGGATATTGTCCGGCTTCAGACCATAGGGTAATCTGTTTCTATTACAAATAGAACAAGTAAAAAGGCGTTAAGTTCGGCCGGGCCGAACTTTGGATACCCACCACCTCGGGTATAAATGTAAACCACCTTTCTTCATAATTCGGTAAAAAATTCATAATTTATGCCCTCATAGCAGCTATATCCAAATATGGTCCGATTTCGACCAAATACCAATACAAAATATTGGTCTTTTTAGTAGCTACATCTAAAAATAAACCGATCTGAAACATATACGACAGGGATGTCGAAAAGCCTACCATAAGTCACTGTGTCAAATTTCAGTGAAATCGGATCGAGATATCGGTCTATCCAAATCTTGACCGATCTGTGCCATATTTCAGAAGTATATCGAGGGACTTAACTCACTGTCCTAAATTGTTTGCCGACATCGGATAATAAATGCGTCTTTTATGGGCCTAAGACCCTAAATCGGCGGATCGGTATTTATGGCAGTCATATCCAAATCTGGACCGATCTGGGCCAAATTGAAGAAGGATGTCGATGGGCCTAACACAACTCACTGTCTAAAATTTCAACAAAATCGGATAATAAATGTGGCTTTTATGGTCCTAAGACCCTAAATCGGCGTCTGGGTATATATAGTTCGGTACGAAGATGGGCTATAGTTCGATATAGCCCATCTTCGAACTTACGCAGCTTATGGAGAAAAAAAAATCTGTGCAAAATTTCAGCTCAATATCTCTATTTTTAAAGACTGTAACGTGATTTCAACCGACTAACGGACGGACTAGATCATCTTTGATTTTTACGCCGGTCAAACAGAATGACAAAATATATATACCCCCGTCCTTCGGTGGTGGGTATAAAAACAGAAAAAATATGTCTTCATTTGGTAAAAATATATGAGGTTGGGTTTTTGTTTGTTTATTGCTGCGCTGCAAATGAAAATACCTAGAAGACATACACTCATAGAAATTTGTTAGTGAAAAGAACAAAAATGTTTGCTGAAACAGCAGAAAGTCTGCTGAAAAACACTACTGACAGTGTTTGCTGAAATCGGCAGACTAATTTTTCTGGGTGTACCTTTTTTTGACAACTCCTACTGACGAGCCTTTGGTGGTACCAAACGAAATCGCGACCTAGGAAACCAGTCAAATGCTATGGTCTGCAGCCGCACAATATCCGATTGTATGCATTTTTTATGTATTTTCCAAAAATTGCCAGTGCCAGGTATTTTTGCAATAGAACACCATTAAAAGACTATTCAGGCGCGCTTCTTTAATCAAAAGTCTTAAAAGTGCACTTTGTCGCCGGACCTTGTAACAATAGGAGTGCAATAAAATCATTAAATAAACACTCATTCATTAGACACGGAACATTTAATATCGAGATAGCTATGGCGATAATAGTAAGTGTACTTATAAAGAATTGAAGTGGTCAAAAAGTAGTCCGCCCCCCCCCCTTTCATATAAAGGCAATTAATTATTTATAGCTAACTTGAAATTTCTATAGTCCCTATAGAAATTTTATAATAGAACGATAGATACAATAAATAACCATTAAGAAATATAAAATGGAACAATGATTATTTATACATACGCTAGGTGATGGGTATTCAAAGCTCGGCCCGGTCGAATTTAATGCCTTTTTATACCCCACCACTGAAGGGTGGGTGTGTATTTATTTTGTCATTCCGTTTGCAAAAATGCCAATTTGCCCATGAACATTCTATTAAGGAACTGGGGCAAACTTCTCACAAATCAATGAGTGCTGTCCGATTCAATTTTAAGCTCAATGATATGGGACCTCCCTGTCCGAACGGCGAGCCGGAGAGCGACACCTCTTTGGAGAAAAGTTTTTACATGGCAAAGTTCCTTACAAATGCCTCCAGCATTAGGAGGGGATAACCAACGCTGAAATTTTTTTTTATGTTCCTTCCAGGATTCGAACCCAGACGTTCAGCGTTATAGGCGGACATGCTAACCTCTGCGCTACGGTGGCCTCCCATTCTCCGTTTGCAACACATCGAAATATCTATTTCCGACCCTATTAAGTATATATACATGTCCGTCCGTTTGTCTGTTGAAATCACGCTACAGTTTTAAAAAATAGAGAGATTGAGCTGAAACTTTGCACAGATCTTTTTTTTTTGTCCATAAGCAGGTTAAGTTCGAAGATGGGCTACATCGGACTATTTCTTAATATAGCCCCTATATATTGGGTTGCCCAAAAAGTAATTGCGGATTTTTCATATAGTCGGCGTTGAAAAATTTTTTCACAGCTTGTGACTCTGTAATTGCATTCTTTCTTCTGTCAGTTATCAGCTGTTACTTTTAGCTTGCTTTAGAAAAAAAGTGTAAAAAATGTATATTTGATTAAAGTTCATTCTAAGTTTTATTAAAAATGCATTTACTTTCTTTTAAAAAATCCGCAATTACTTTTTGGGCAACCAACAGACCGATCCGCAGATTGATGGTCTTAGGCCCATAAAAGCCACATTTATTATCCGATTTTGCTGAAATTTGGGACAGTGAGTTGCGTTAAGCCCCTCCGCTTATTTATTCAATTTGGCCCAGATCGGTTTAGATTTGGATATAGCTGCCATGTAGATCGATCCGCCGATTTAGGGTCTTTTGAGCCGCTAGAGGGCGCAATTCTCATCCGATTTGGCTGAAATTTTGTATGAGGTGTTTTGTTATGACTTCCAACAATTGTGTTAAGTATGGTGCAAATCGGTCTAAAACCTGGTATAGCGGCCACATAAACCGATCTTGGGTCTTGACTTCTTGAGCCGCTAGAGGGCGCAATTCTCATCCGATTTGGCTGAAATTTTGTATAAGGTGTTTTGTTATGACTTCCAACAGCTGTGTTAAGTATGGTGCAAATCGGTCTGACACTTGTTATAGCTGCCACATAAACCGATCTTGGGTCTTGACTTCTTGAGCCGCTAGAGAGCGCAATTCTCATCCGATTTGGTTGAAATTTTGTATGAGGTGGTTTGTTATGACTTCCAACAATTGTGTTAAGTATGGTGCAAATCGGTCTAAAACCTGGTATAGCGGCCACATAAACCGATCTTGGGTCTTGACTTCTTGAGCCGTTAGAGGGCGCAATTCTCATCCGATTTGGCTGAAATTTTGTATGAGGTGTTTTGTTATGACTTCCAGCAACTGTGTTAAGTATGGTGCAAATCGATGCACAACCTGATAAAACTGCCCTATATAACGATCTTGAAACTTGACTTCTTGAACCACTAGAGGGCGCATTTCTTATCCGATTTGGCTCAAATTTTGTATGACGTGTTTTGTTATGGCTACCAATAACTCTGCCAAAAATGTTTCAATTCGGTCTATAACATGATATGGCTGCCGTATAAACCGATCTGTGATCTTGACTTCTTGAGCCTCTAGAGGGCGCAATTATTATCCGCTTTGGCTGACATTTTGTACAATGGCTTCTTCCATGATCTTATCAAATCTAAATCGGTTTATAGCCTGATACAGCTTCCATATAAACCGATCTCCCTATTCTTGAGCAATTCTCTTTCGAATTGGCTGAAATTTTACACAATGACTTCTTTGCAAATTGCAAATTTTGCCCATGAACATTCCACTAAGGAACAGGGGCAAACTTCTTACATATCAAAGTGCAGTCCGATTCAAGTTTAACTCCTATAATTTAGTCCTAAAGTCAAGATGATATTTTGCAATTGCTTATGGTGAAATTGATACGTGAAGAGCTGTGATGAATTCATTGAACGACCAGTGAGTGGGCGATAAGAACATGTGACAAAGTGAAAATAACAAAACTTTGTAGTAGAAAATATTGGAACAAGAAAAACATTTTATTTTATTTTTATTATCAGCTAAACAACAGTAAAAAAAAGAAACTTAAAAAACAATGCCGCTAAAGTCCAGAGTCAGCTGGCAAATAGTAACCCAGGCATTATCAAGCAGCAAGCAACACTAACGACAGAGAGGCTAATCTCCCGTCCGCCTAGTCGTAGTCTTCATGAATTACCTATATGAGTCTCTAGTATGGCATTCCATGAACGCTGTCATGCTTTTCAGTTAGTCAGCTGTTTTTATACCCTCCACCATAGAATGGGGGTATACTAATTTCGTCATTCTCTTTGTAACTCCACGAAATATTCGTCTGAGACCCCATAAAGTATATATATTCTTGATCGTCGTGACATTTTATGTCGATCTAGCCATCTAGCACCCAAACTTCCGAAGGAGTAAAGCTAGCCGCTTGAAATTTTGCACAAATACTTCTTATTAGTGTAGGTCGGTTGGTATTGTAAATGAGCCATATCGGTCCATGTTTTGATATAGCTGCCATGTAAACCGATCTTGGGTCTTGACTTCTTGAGCCTCTAGAGTGTGCAATTCTTATCCGATTAGAATGAAATTTTGCACGACTTGTTTTGTTATGATATCCAACAACTGTGCCAAGTATGGTTCAAATCGGTTCATAACTTTATATAGCTGCCATATAAACCGATCTTGGGTCTTGACTTCTTGAGCCTCTAGAGTGCACATTTCTTATCCGATTGGAATGAAATTTTGCACGACTTGTTTTGTTATGATATCCAATAACTGTGCCATGTATGTTTCAAATCGGTCCATAACCTGATATAGCTGTCATATAAACCGATCTTTGGACTTGACTTCGTGAGCTTCTAGAGGGCGCAATTCCTATCGGATTGGAATGAAATTTAGCACAACTTGTTTTGTTGTGATATCCAACAACTGTGCCAAGTATGGTTCAAATCGGTTCATAACTTTATACAGCTGCCATATAAACCGATCTTGGGTCTTGACTTCTTGAGCTTCTAGAGGGCGCAATTCTTATCCGATTGGAATGAAATTTTGCACGACTTGTTTTGTTATGATATCCAACAACTGTGCCAAGTATGGTTCAAATCGGTCCATAACCTGATATAGCTGTCATATAAACCGATCTTGGGTCTTGACTTCTTGAGCCTTTAGAGGGCGCAATTCTTATCCGATTAGAATGAAATTTTGCACGACGTGTTTTGTTATGATAACCAACAACTGTGACAAGTATGGTTCAAATCGGTTCATAACTTTATATAGCTGCCATATAAACTGATCTTGGGTCTTGACTTCTTGAGCCTCTAGAGTGTGCAATTCTTATCCGATTGGAATGAAATTTTGCACGACGTGTTTTGCTATGATATCCAACAACTGTGCCAAGTATGGTTCAAATCGGTTCATAACTTTATATAGCTGCCATATAAACCGATCTTGGGTCTTGACTTCTTGAGCCTCTAGAGGGCGCAATTCTTATCCGATTTGAATGAAATTTTGCACGACTTGTTTTGTTATGATATCCAACAACTGTGTCAAGTATGGTTCAAATCAGTCTATAACCTGATATAGCTGTCATATCAACCGATCTGAGATCTTGACTTCGTGAGCTTCTAGAGGGCGCAATTCTTATCCGATTTGAATGAAATTTTGCACGACTTGTTTTGTTATGATATCCAACAACTGTGTCAAGTATGGTTCAAATCAGTCTATAACCTGATATAGCTGTCATATCAACCGATCTGAGATCTTGACTTCGTGAGCCTCTAGAGGTCGCAATTATTATCCGATTTGCCTGAAATTTTGTATGACGGATCCTCTCATGACCATCAGCATACGTGTTTATTATGATCTGAATTGGTCTATAGCCCGATACACCTCCCATATAAATCGATCTCTCTATTTTACTTCTTGAGCCCCCAAAGGGCGTAATTTTTATTCGAATTGGCTGACATTTTACTCAGGTCTCCAACATATAATTTATTTGTGGTTCAAACCGGACCATATCTTGATATCTCTCTCATAGCAGAGCAAATCTTTTCTTATATCCTTTTTTGCCTGAGAAGAGATGCCGGGAAAAGAACTCGACAAATGCCATCCATGGTGGAGGGTATATAAGATTCGGCCCGACCGAACTTAGCACGCTTTTACTTGTTTCGGTTATCTTAGAAGCCGGCATTTTTTTGTGTTTATTTGCGTTTGGCTATTCTCCACTTGAAAGATCTTGTGATTGGAATACTATGATTTGCTATTTTCATTAGCTTACGTAGTAGACAGGTCTCATAAATACAAAAGAAAAAAGAAACCGTTTCGTTTGAAATTTTACGATTTGGGATATTTTAGATAACTTGTTCTGATGTCTGGGCCGCATTGACGTCACAGCATAAAATGGTGAATTTCTTGGGGTTTTTATTTCTTCCATATATGATATGAAGTTTTTTTTTTTTTTTGTTTTGTGATTCATTTAACGCCAAAACTTTTACTCATTCAAAATCATATGCCAACTGGTTTTCAACAAAAGTTCATTTGCATTTGTATACCTACCTGTATTTTTGCTGATTGCTTGTAAAATGTTTGAACTGTTTTTTTTTTTTGCAAATATTTAATTAAGAGGAATTTTTGCAAGCCATTCACTTTGAAATTATTATCTTCCAGACTACTGGATTCATTGAAATGTTTTTCATGGAAATGTGGTAAATCGAATTTTGAAAAATTCATATTTCATTTGTCTAAAGAGTGATCACATTTACTTTCAGTTGATGCTGTGGCAAATATTGGTGTACAAACGTAGGGACTCTCGGAAATGGCATCATCAGTCTATTTGAAATACTCATGACTTTTGAATTTCGTTCATTCATATTCAGAAATCACCAATTGCAAAGTCATTGGAAAGAAAAGTAGAAATTAAAAATAGAAATAATAGAACGCAATACATAAATTCCAAGAAAAAAAAAATGTGAAATCATAGATAAGGTTTAAAAACGTAGAGCATAGTTTAATGCATAGATTCTAGGGTCTATTCACAAAGTCTTCGTAGATAGCTTCTTTTTTTACCAAACTGTGGGAATCAGTGAAACCACACATTGTCTGATTGTTCCTTTAGACTAGTATATGCCCAAAAGAAAAATGTGACTGTATGTGTGAAACACTTTCTTTAAGTATTTTTATACCCATCACCGAAGGATGGGGGTGTATTCATGTTGTCATTCCGTTTGCAACACATCGAAATATCCATGTCCGACCCTATAAAGTATATGTCCGTCCGTCTGCCTGTTAAAATCATGCTACAGTCTTTAAAAATAGAGATATTGAGCTGAAACTTTGCACAGATTCTTTTTTGTCCATAAGCAGGTTAAGTTCGTAGATGGGCTATATCGGACTATATCTTGATATAGCCCCCATATAGGCCGATTCGACGATTTAGGGTCTTAGGCCCAAAAAAAAACCACATTAATTATCCGATTTTGCTGAAATTTGGGACAGTGAGTAGTGTTAGGCCCTTCGACATCTTTCTTCAATTTGGCCCAGATCGGTTCAGATTTTGATATAGCTGCCATATAGACCAATGTCTCGATTTAAGGTTTTGGGGCCATAAAATGCGCATTTATTGTCCGATTTTGCCAAAATTTGTGACAGTGAGTTGTGTTAGGACCTTCGACATCCTTCTTTAAATTGGCTCAGATCGGTCCAGATTTGGATATAGCTGCCGCCTGTCTGTTGAAATCACGCTACAGTCCTTAAAAATAGAGATATTGAGCTGAAACATTGCAAAGATTCTTTTTATGGACACAAGCAGGTTTAGTTCGAAGATGGACTATATCTTAATATAGCCCCTATATAGACCGATTTAGGATCTTCAGCCTATAAAAGCCACACTTATTATCCGATTGTGCTGAAATTTGAGACAGTGAGTAGTGTTAGGCCCTTCGACATCTTTCTTCAATTTGGCCCAGATCGGTTCAGATATAGATATAGCTGCCATATAGACCGATCTCTCGATTTAAGGTATTGCGCCCATAAAAGCAACATTTATTATTCGATTTTACCTTTCGAAGAAGTATAGTTGGGCTCTTGAAATTTTGCACAAACACTTCTTATTAGAGTAGGACGGTTGGGATTGTTAATGGGCCATATCGGTCCATGTTTTGATATAGGGGCCATATAAACCGATCTGGGGTCTTGACTTCTTGAGCCTCTAGAGGGCGCAATTCCCATCCGATTTAGCTGAAATTTTGCACGACTTGTTTCGTTATGACTTCCAACAACTGTGCTATGTATAATTCAAATCGACATATAACCTGATATAGCTTTCATATAAACCGATTTGGGGTCTTGACTTCTTAAGACTCTAGAGGGCGCAATTCCTATCCGATTTAGCTGAAATTTTCCCTGTGGTGTTTTTTATGACTTCCAACAACTGTGCCAAGTATGGTCAAAATCGGTTCATACCCTGATATAGCTGCAATATAAACCCTATCTGGGATCCTGACTTCTTGAGTCTCAAGACGTCGCAATTATTATCCGATTTGGCTGAAACTTAACATGAAGTGTTTTGGTATCACTTCCAACATCGGTGCCAAGTATAGCCAAAATCGGTTCATACCCTGATATAGCTGCCATATAAACCGATCTGAGGTCTTGACTTCTTGAGCCACTAAAGGGCGCAATTCCGTCCAATTTGACTGAAATTTTACATGAAGTGTTTTATTATAACTTCCAACAACTATGCCAAGTATGGTCAAAATCGGTTCATACCCTGATATAGCTGCCATATAAACCGATTTGGGGTCTTGACTTCTTGAGCCTCTAGAGGGTGCAATTCCTATCCGATTTGGCTGACATTTTGCATGAAGTGTTTTGTTATAACTTCCAACAACTGTGCAAAGTATGGTTCAAATCGGTTCATACCCTGATATAGCTGCCATATAAACCGATCTTGGATCTTGACTTCTTAAGCCTCTAGAGGGCGCAATTCCTATCCGATTTGGCTGAAATTTTGCATGCGGTGTTTTATTATGACTTTCAACAACTGTGCTGAATATGGTTGAAATCGTTTTATAACCGGATATAGCTTTCTTGAATTTTGACTCCTTGAGTCACTAGAGGGCGCAATTCTTATCTGATTTGGCTGAAATTTTGCATGAAGTATTTTGTTATGATTTTCAAAAACTGTGCTTTAAATCGGTCCATAACCTGATATAGCTACTATATAAACCGATCTTGGATTTTGACTCCTTGAGCCACTAGAGGGCGCAATTCTTATCCGATTTGGCTGAAATTTAGCATGAAGTGCTTTGTTATGACTTCCAAAAACTGCCAAGTATGGCTGAAACCGGTACATAACCTGATATAGCTGCCATATAAACCGATCTTGGATTTTGACTCCTTGATCCTCTAGAGGGCGATATTCTTATCTGATTCCATAACCTGATATAGCTGTCATATAAACCATTCTCCCGATTATATTTCTTGAGCTTCTAGATGGCGCAATTCTTGTCCGATTTGCCTGAAATTTTTCATGAAGTATTTGATTATGACATCCAACAACTTTGCCAAGTATGGTCTAAATCGGTTCATAACGTGATATAGCTGCCATATAAACCGATCTTGGGTTTTGACTCCTTGACCCTCTAGAGGGTGTGTTTTGTTATGACTTCCAAAAACTGTGCCAAGTATGGCTGAAATCGGTACATAACGTAATATAGCTGCCATATAAACTCATCTTCCGATTAGATTTCTTGAGCTTCTAGATGGCGCAATTATTATCCGATTTGGCTGAAATTTAGCATGAAGTGTTTTGTTATGACTTTCAACAACTATGCTAAGTATGGTTCAAATCGGTCTTTAGCCTGATATAGCTGCCATATAAACCACCCATCTCCTAATTTGACTTTCTGAGCCACTAGAGGGCGCAACTATTATCCGATTTGGATAAAATTTGTTTACACCGGCTTCTTACATGACCTTCAACATACGTGTCAACTATGGTCTGATAAATAACAAAAGTAGGTAAATAACACACAAACACCTAGATTTGAGAAGGATCCATGGCGCGGAAAGACTTGTACCCCTTGTCAACAGTTTCAAAATATTTTTAAAAAAATCTCTATTTTAAAAACGCCATTTTCTTTAGAATGTCTTTAAGCACTTCGGCCAGCTAATGTATAGGAAAAACATCAGACTCCACGTATTCACATTTCAGCTCTATGAAAAAAAATTAATTCCATATATTTAACACTACCATTTTCTCACGTGACACCAACGTCGTTACAATTTCCCATCATTCATTTCGAGCTGTTTTTTTATCAGGTGTTGACATAACAGACACAACCACACATATTCACCCACTGAATATAAATGCAAATTTTGTTTTTGTTAAAACATTTCCTAAAAAAATGCGCATTGTTTGCTTGACGTTGGGCAAATTGTTTTATCTGTAGACTGCGGGTGAAAGAGGCAGAGATAACTGTAGGTAAATCATTTATCACTAACATTTGGCAATTCTAGCCTTTTTTTGGGAGCGGGGGGAGGGGCGGCCTTTTAATAGCTCTTATGCACAATTGCCAAATTCGTTTATATAACAAAACGAATACTGAGAATAAAAACAGATCCATTAGAATTACCTTCATAAATAAATGGTACACTTTTGTGAACATTTGGATTATTCGAGAGTTAATATTTAAGGAGCAAACATAGACGTTTAATTAAATATTGATATTTGAATTTAGCTTTGGACTTACTTTAATGTCTTTGTTATAAAAAATGGATTTTTTTTAGGTTTATGGCCTTTGGGAAGATTGATGCAATGAAGAAGTATTTTGTCTAAACCCTACACCACCACTGTGGTACAGGGTGATTTTTTAGGAGCTTTAGGAAAGTTTAAAAAAAAAAAAACACACATAAAATTCGGAAAAATGTCTGAAATCTTTATTTAAATCGATAATACGATCCATATTATTTAATGTTTGAAGATTACTTACTTTACTTTAATTGGCTATGACAGAACCTTTGTTCCACTAGCCGAACGTAGAATAGCATTCCAAGTGCCTCGATCTTCTGCGCTCATTCTAAAATCTCTGACATCAAGTTTCGAGGTGTGTCAGAGGGCAATACCCCTTCCCCTATCCTACCAAAAAAAAAATGAATTAAAAATAATGTATGAAGGCCGATCAGGATAGAATAGGACAGCAATGAAAGATTTTTGGTAGTAGAGTACACTTTAACTTCGGCTTGTGTTACAGTGTTGAAACCAAATTCAGCCTCCAACATATTACCGAGGTCCACAGGATCATTGTGGTGTGTTTCACGCACTGGAATTGTGACGAATTTCTGTCTGTCGAAAGCACGTTAACTTCCGAAGGAGTAAAGCTAGCCGCTTGAAATTTTGCACAAATACTTTTTATTAGTGTAGGTCGGTTGGGATTGTAAATGGGCCAAATCAGTCCACGTTTTGATATAGCTGCCATATAAACCGATCTTTGGTTTTGACTTCTTGAGCCTCTAGAGGGCGCAATTCTCGTCCGATTTGACTGTCATTTTTCACGTGGTGTTTTGGTATCACTTCCAACAACTGTGTTATGTATGATTCAAATCGGTTCATAATCTGGTATAGCTGTCATATAAACCGATCTGGAATCTTGACTTCTTGAGCCAATAGAGCGCGCAATTCTCATCTGATTTGGCTGAAATTTCGCATGAGATATTCTGTTGTGACTTTCAACAAGTTTGCTTAGTATGGCGCAAATCAGTATATAAACTGATATAGCTGCCATATAAACCGATCTGGGATCTTGACTTCTTGAGCCTCTAGAGGGTGCAATTCTCATCCGATTTGGAAGAAATTTTGTACAACAGCTTCTCTCATGACCTTCTACATACGTGTCTCATATGGTCTGAATCGATCAATAGCTTGATGCAGCTCCCATATAAACCTATCTCCCGATGCTTCTGCGCTCATTCTAAAATCTCTGACACCAAGTTTCGAGGTGTCTCCCACCACTTGATCTTTCCATCGGGCTATTGGTCTTCCCGGTTTGCGTGTACCACCGTGTTTGCCTTCAAAAGACTTCTTTGCTGGAGCTTCTTCATCCATTCTGACAACATGATGCGTGTAACTATGCCATCGTCGTCATACAGCTCCTGGTTCACATGTCTCCTATATTCTCCATTAACGCAAACAGGTCCATATATTTTACGAAGAATCTTTCTCTTAAACACTCCAAGCACTGCCTCATCTGCTTTCACAAGTACCCATGCTACAGAAGCATACAACAACACAGGTAGTATCAGTGTCTTGTATAGTGTAATCTTCGTCTGTCGAGAAGTGGCCTTGTTTCTAAACTGTTTACTTAGTCCAAAGTATCATTTGTTTGTCAGTATTCTTCTTCGCTTTATCTCAAAACTGGTGTCATTCGTATCGGTTACGGCGGTGCCGAGGTAGATAAAGTTATTGATTTTCTCAAAATAGTGGTTCCCAACTTTCTCCATTTTCTTTATATGCTTGGTTGTACAAGGCGTTTTGGGAGTTCCATTTCATGCAAATGTTGACCGTGACTGCGCCTTAAATGGTCCATCCGCTTAGTCGAATTTTGGCATACTCTTTTCAACATTTCGGCCGGTATCTCACGAATAAATGCTTCAATGTTGTTTTCCAATGGGTCAGTTGAAGCGGGCTTGTCAGTATAGACATGATCTTTAATATAGCTCCACAAAAAATAGTTTAAAAGCGTTAAATCGCACGATCTAGGCGACCAATTGACCGATCACGAACGTGAAATAAAATGTTCACCGAACTCGCCTCTCAATAAGTCCATTGTTATGCGTGCTGTGTGGCATGTGGCACCGTCACCGTTCAAATCACATGTCATTCAAGTCAAGCTCTTGAATTTTGGGCAAAAAAAAAAATGGATATCATCTCACGATAGCGTTCATCATTCTCAGTTACATTACGATTAGCATCATCTTTGAAGAAGTACAGTCCAATGATGCCACCAGCATCATTGCATTTTAGGCAAAAAAAAAACAGTTGGATACCATCTCACTATAGCGCTCACCATTCACAGTTACGTTACGATTCGCATTGTCTTTGCAGAAGTACGGTCCAATGATGTCGTCAGCCCATAAACCGCACCAAATTGTGACTTTTTCTGTATGCTTTAGTAGCTCTTGCTGATCTTCACTTCAAAATTGACACGGTAACGCTGACCATTCACAGTTACGTTACGATTCCCATCATCTTTGAAGAAGTACGTTCCATTGATGTCGCCAGCCCATAAACCGCACCAAATTGTGACATTTTCTGGATGCATTGGTAGCTCTTGCAATGCTTATGACTGATCTTCACTCCAAAATCGACAATTCTGCTTATTTACGTACCGTTTGAGCCAGAAATGAGCTTCGTCGCTGAAGAAGAAGCACGCGATGGACTTTCTTAACAGAGCACGCATTTTGATAATAAAATTCAATAATTTGAAAGCGTTATTCGTTTGTAAGACAATTCGTGGTTAGATTATAGGCCAAAATCAAAATGAGTGACATTGAAACAAAACACGAAACGTGTGTGAGCTGTTTAAACCAGTGTTGCCAAACAGATAATAGCTAAAAAATCACCCTATACAACTTAGTGCATTTGTTTGTAAGACCCAGAAGGAAGGGAAATGGACCCATTGATAAGTATACCGATCGACTCAGAATCACTTTCTGATTCGATTTTACTATGTCCGTCTGTCTGTCTGTCCATCTTAATTTGCGTACAAAGTACAGGCCGCAATTTTTATCCGATCGTTTTCAAATTTGGCACATAAATTTTTTTCGACCTAGATATGGAGCCTTATTACAATTGAAACAAGTAAGAGCGTGTTTAGTTCGGCCGGGCCGAATCTTATATATCCTCCTTCATTGATCGCATTTGTCGAGTTTTTTGCGGGGTACCTCTGTTTAGGCAAACAAAGAATAATCGATATGAGTTGTTATGGTATTGGAGCATATAAAGCTATGGTCCGATTTGGACCATAAATGAATTGAATGTTGAAGACCATAGTAGAAGTCATTGGGTATCATTTCAGTCCATTCGGATAAGAATTGCTGTTGTTGTTGCTGTTGTTGTAGCAGTTTATTGTGTTCTATCTTTCGTCTGCTTGATTCTGTTGAGTGTCAAGACCCAGGAACTCTGCGACTAAGATGGGGTGCGTCCACAGGGATCTGGGTCTGAGTCGAGAGGGGCCTGGCCGGGCAGTTAAACAGGTGACGTGTATCGTGCGGTCCCTGGTTACAATCGGGACATACATCTTGCACGTCGGCATCAATCCTAGCTCTGTGGGAATTGAGGCGGCTGCATCTGCCGGAACGTTATTGAGCCAGAATCACTCTGGTTTGCCGAGGGAGGTCGATATCTTCGGGTACAATGGGTGGCGGACTTCATTCACCCGGTGGCTATTCACCGCATCTGCTACCGTGCTCCCTGTTCCACTCTACGGTGTTTCGACTTTTTATCGCTAAATTTCACAAATGTCTGGCGACCACTCAGATAATTCGCGACCCAGGGTTTCAGACCAGGCTGGAGGGACGTATTGGCGGTGTCCTCAAATAGTTTGGCATGGCTGACCGCGGTCCAGTGCCACGAGAACCGTACTATCACATGGCCTAGGCTGATGGAAGCCACGGCAATTGTGTGCGGTTATGGCATGCAAAGCAGTTGTTGTGCTATGTAGTCCTTGAAATCCATGTTGATGCTAGGCGAATGGAAATTCTCCTACGAGGCTTGGGAGGAGTAATGCCTCAAGCGTCTTTGCTGCTGGTGAGAGAGAGGATATCGGTCTGTACGACTCCCCCAAACTCGGGTCCGTTTCAGGCTTCGGTACCGGGATCACTCTGCCCATTTTCCAGCCTTCGGGAACTATAAGAGTGTTCAAAGACAGGTTGAGGACAGTAGTAAGGTACTCAACTCCAGGTGAATCCAGATTTTTCAACATCAATGTAGAGATTCCATCGGGGCCCAACGCCTTAGATGATTTGGCGTCACGGATGACATTCGTAACTAAGCCCACGGTAAATTGTGATGGCTGTTCATCGGCTCGGAGACCACGAATGCGGCGAATGACTCTGCTCCATGCCCTGTCACAGTAAGCTGTGTTTGGCCGCCGTAGCGCAGAGGTTGGTATGTCCGCCTATGACGCTGAACGTCTGGGTTCAAATCCAGGCGAGACCATCAGAGGAAATCTTCAGCGGTGGTTTTCCCCTCCTAATGCTGGCGACATTTGGGAGGTACTATGCCATGTAAAACTTCTCTCCAAAGAGGTGTCGCACTGCGGCACACCCCTCGGACTCGGCTATAAAAAGGAGGCCCCTTATCACTGAGCTTAAAATTTTAATCGGACTGCACCCATTGATATGTGAGAAGTTTGCCCCTGTTTCTTAGTGGAATGTTCATGGGCAAAATTTGCGGTTGTTGTTCATCGGCTCGGAGACCCCGGCCCTATTAACCCTCGGGATGCTCAATAAATTGAGGGTTGCAAAACCTGGCGCATCTCTTCGAAACAGTCACAGTTACGTTGCCGAAAGTGACTGAGGTTCTGTCATCTCGTTTTTCGGGGTTCGAAAGTGACATAACAGTAGACCACAGCTTGCCTAAACCGGTGCCTAAGTTGCATTGCCCCTAGTGTTCCAGCCATAAATTCCGCTTGTGTTCGTTGACTACCCTGCTTATTTGCAGATTTGTATACCCTCCACCATAGGATAGGGGGTAAACTAATTTCGTCATTCTGTTTGTAACCACTCGAAATATTCGTCTGAGACCCCATAAAGTATATATATTCTTGATCGTCGTGATATTTTATGTCGATCTAGCCATGTCCGTCCGTCTGTCTGTCGAAAGCACGTTAACTTCCGAAGGAGTAAAGCTAGCCGCTTGAAATTTTGCACAAATACTTCTTACCAGTGTAGGTCGGTTGGTATTGTAAATGGGCCATATCGGTCCATGTTTTGATATAGCTGTCATATAAACCGATCTTGGGTCTCGACTTCTTGAGCCTCTAGAGTGCGCAATTCTTATCCGATTTGAATAAAATTTTGCACGACGTGTTTTGTTATGATGTCCAACAACTGTGCCAAGTATGGTTCAAATCGGTCCATAACCTGATATAGCTGTCATATAAACCGATCTTGGGTCTTGACTTCTTGAGCCTCTAGACGATGCAATTCTTATCCGATTTGAATGAATTTTGGCACCACGTGTTCTGTTATGATATCCAACAACTGTGCCAAGTATGGTTCAAATCGGTCCATAACCTGATATATCTGCCATATAAACCGATCTTGGGTCTTGACTTCTTGAGCCTCTAGACGACGCAATTCTTATCGGATTGGAATGAAATTTTGCACGACGTGTTTTGTTATGATATCCAACAACTGTGCCAAGTATGGTTCAAATCGGTCCATAACCTGATATAGCTGCCATATAAACCGATCTTGGGTCTTGACTTCTTGAGCCTCTAGAGGGCGCAATTCTTATCCGATTTGAATGAATTTTGGCACGACGTGTATTGTTATGATGTCCAACAACTGTGCCAAGTATGGTTCAAATCGGTCCATAACCTGATACAGCTGTCATATAAACCGATCTCGGGTCTTGACTTCTTGAGCCTCTAGAGGGCGCAATTCTTATCCGATTCGAATGAAATTTTGCACGACGTGTTTTGTTATGATATCCAAAAACTCTGCCAAGTATGGTTCAAATCGGTCAATAACCTGATATAGCTGCCATATAAACCGATCTTGGGTCTTGACTTCTTGAGCCTCTAAAGTGCGCAATTCTTATCCGATTGGAATGAAATTTCGCACCACGTGTTTTGTTATGATATCCAACAACTCTGCCAAGTATAGTTCAAATCGGTCCATAACCTGATATAGCTGCCATATAAACCGATCTTGGGTCTTGACTTCTTGAGCCTCTAGACGACGCAATTCTTATCCGATTGGAATGAAATTTCGCACGACGTGTTCTGTTATGATATCCAACAACTGTGCCAAGTATGGTTCAAATCGGTCCATAACCTAATATAGCTGTCATATAAACCGATCTTGGGTCTTGATTTCTTGAGCCTCTAGACGACGCAATTCTTATCTGATTTGAATGAATTTTGGCACGCCGTGTTTTGTTATGATATCCAACAACTCTGCCAAGTATAGTTCAAATCGGTTCATAACCTGATATAGCTGTCATATAAACCGATCTTGGGTCTTGACTTCTTGAGCCTCTAGACGACGCAATTCTTATCCGATTTGAATAAAATTTTGCACGACGTGTTTTGTTATGATGTCCAACAACTGTGCCAAGTATGGTTCAAATCGGTCCATAACCTGATATAGCTGTCATATAAACCGATCTTGGGTCTTGATTTCTTGAGCCTCTAGACGACGCAATTCTTATCCGATTTGAGTGAAATTTTGCACGACGTGTTTTGTTATGATGTCCAACAACTGTGCCAAGTATGGTTCAAATCGGTTCATAACCTGATATAGCTGTCATATAAACCGATCTTGGGTCTTGACTTCTTGAGCCTCTAGACGACGCAATTCTTATCCGATTGGAATGAAATTTCGCACTACGTGTTTTGTTATGATATCCAACAACGGTGCCAAGTATGGTTCAAATCGGTCCATAACCTGATATAGCTGCCATATAAACCGAGCTTGGGTCTTGACTTCTTGAGCCTCTAGACGACGCAATTCTTATCGGATAGGAATAAAATTTCGCACGACATGTTTTGTTATGATATCCAATAACTGTGCCAACTATGATTCAAATCAGTCCATAACCTGATATAGCTGCCATATAAACCGATCTTGGGTCTTGACTTCTTGAGCCTTTAGAGGGCGCAATACTTATCCGATTTGAATGAATTTTGGCACGACGTGTTTTGTTATGATATCCAACAACTCTGCCAAGTATGGTTCAAATCGGTCAATAAACTGATATAGCTGTCATATAAACCGATCTTGGGTCTTGACTTCTTGAGCCTCTAGAGGGCGCAATTCTTATCCGATTTGAATGAATTTTGGCACGACGTGTTTTGTTATGATATCCAATAACTGTGCCAAGTACGGCGGATTCTCTCATGACCATCAACATACGTGTTTATTATGGTCTGAATCGGTCTATAGCCCGATACAGCTGCCATATAAATCGATCTCTCTATTTTACTTCCTGAACCCTTAAAGGGCGCACTTCTTATTCGAATTGGCTGACATTTTACACTGGTCTCCAACATATAATTTAATTGTGGTCCAAACCGGACCATATCTTGTTTTTAGTTGTTGTTGTTGTTTTTGTAGTAGCAGTGTTTGGTACACTGAGGCGGCAGCCCTGGCCGATGAAGGAATTCATCGGGTCAATCCGGGTATAGTTTACACTGTACACTGTAGGGTATAGTTTGCACTGTAGAATAGTAGGGTATACTAACTTGAATATAGCGTTTAAATCACCTCAAATTATTTGTGCATGATTTCAAAACAATCTAGCAATGCCCCATAAACTGTGTGTCGACATCTTGGCGATAGAGTTTAGCTAACCGCCTGAAATTTGGCACAAATACTTCAGTGTATAGAGTACAAGTTTGCCATTCAGTTTTGATTTGATATATGATTACCAAACCTATTTTTGGTTAGACTATAAGTAGCAACCCTTTGCAATGCAATTTCATTAGATTGTTGGAACCACATTCAAAATAATAAATCAAATATTTATTTGCATCATTAAGATAATCAACGTTTTCCAAAGCAAATATTTCTAAGATAATGACTATTGCTCATGCTTCTTTAGAATCGAGTCTGAATAGGTCAGTGCTCTTTGCAAATATCGACGTAGATGTGTACATACCCCTCCCCAATAATGGGTGTCATATATAATGGGCATATATACACCCCATAATGGATTATGAATTGCGAATTCACGCGAATTATTTAATGACAGATAAGTCGTTGCCAATTTGATCAATCCACAGGCAAGGTGTCAACTCAAATGCAATTGTCAACGACATTATCGTGCCGGATTTTACTTAAAAAATTCATTTACACCCTCTGTATATACATATATGGGCATTTTGTGACAATAAAACTAATTTGGTTAATTTTTGTTTTTCGTTTTTTCCAATTACAGTTAAATATACAAAGCCAACATGCATAGAGCCAATACAGCCTTCAATTTGGCTTTATCGCCAATTGCACATAAGAGCTTTGCTACCTGGCTGTTGAAGGGCAGTAACAAGAAGGTAAATTGAGATTTATAAAAAAAAGTTTTCTCAAAAATTGATTACCTTTTCTTTTCTGATTCCACAGGTTGTGCATAATGCTATGGCCGCCGCTGCTTTACGTTGTTACAACTCCGCTGCAGCCGAACCCTTTGCAAATGGCACCACAGCTTCTTATGTGGAAGAGATGTACAATGCCTGGTTAAGAGATCCAACCTCTGTACACACTGTAAGTTTAATTAAAGAAAAAAAAACTATTTTAGACAGTTTTGCAATATCAAAAATAAAATATTGGGTTGCCCAAAAAGTAATTGCGGATTTTTCGTACAGTCGGCGTTGACAAATTTTTTCAACGGCTTGTGACTCTGTAATTGCATTCTTTCTTCTGTCAGTTTTATTAAAAATGCATTTACTTTCTTTTAAAAAAATCCGCAATTACTTTTTGGGCAACCCAATATCATTGTAAATTCCTTGTAATAAATGAATTGATTGCGGACGAAGGATAGCACAACTATTTAGAAGCAATCCCATGGCAGCCGGTTGTACGTACCGGATTGACCCGATAAAGTCCTTCATCGACAAGGGCTGCCGACCCAGTGTACAACACACTGCTACAACAACAACCATTTAAACACGTACACGAGTTTAAATGGTTGTTGTTGTAGCAGTGTGTTGTACACTAGTCGGCAGCCACTTGTCGATGATGGACTTCACTACGGGAGTATAATCATACTGGCTATTGTCGCAAGGTGCTGTGCGAACATAGCCAGCAGTGGGTCACAAGCGTCGTCGTCGTCGCCTTCTGCGTCCTCGTCGTCGGACTATGTGACCCCCCCGACCTCTACCGTACGGCAATTTACGCAACGGCAGCATCTCAGCTCAAATATTGCCAGGCCAGTACCAGGCCAGTGCCGGGAAGTGTCTCGTTCTTGCAGTTAAACTGCAACGGACCTCGTGGCAAGATCGATGAGATTGTGGACTTTATGAGTCGGAAGAGCATATTGGTCGCAGCGATCCAGGAGACAAAGCTGACCAACACCTGCAGCTTGCACAGTTGTCACGGTCAATCCCATGCCAGCCGGTTGTACGCACCGGATTGACCCGATGGAATCCTCATCGGCAAGGGCTGCCGCCTCAGTGTACGTGTTTGTCTTTTTTCGTCATGGGAGAGGCACATCCCGGAGTGCCTTCTCAGCACGCTTCTGGTCCGTGCCGGGATTGAAAAGAACCGCGGACTCTGGTTCTGTTCGGTTTGCCAGAACCGCCTTCATCATCGGTCGGTGTCGGTGAGGTGTAACCGGTGCATGGAGTGGGTACATTTCCGATCTTGCTCTGGCCTAACTTCACTATGGGAGTATAGTCATACTGGCTATTGTCGCAAGGTGCTGTGCGTACATAGCCAGCAGTGGGTCACAAGCGTCGTCGTCGGACTATATTTCGCTGCAAGAAATCTGAAGATATCTGCCACCAAATTTTCAGCCACATTGTTCACTACAAATATGCGTGAGGTGAATACTGAGCTGACTGTGATGGTCGATGGAGCAACGATTCCGAGCATCGAGTGTCCCAAAATACTTGGCGTCACCTTTGACATCTTTTTCACATTCTCCCCACATGCCACAACAATTTGCGATGACGTCAAAAGTAGAAATAAGGTCCTCAAGTCACTTGCTAACAGCACTTGGGACGCAGACAAAGAAACCTTGTTGACCATGTACAAAGCAATTGGCCG